>NC_081557.1:2145821-2178576 GCF_022355385.1 Mustela nigripes | reverse complement strand
GTTTCCGGGGCGCCGGCTGTGCCTGCGGGAGGCCGCGCTGCGGGGCCGGCCCGCGGCGGTCCTGAGCCCGGAGACGCCGGCGGCGCCCGCGGCGGTGCTTTCCCGGGCGCGCCCGCTGCTGCGGCCGGCGGAGGCCGTGGGGCGGCCCCGAGACCCGCGCGTCCGCGGGGCGAGGTCGGGGTCCCGGGCGGGCGGCGGCGGGGGCGCCCTGGTGCCCGCCGCCCTCCCGGCCCCCGCTCGGAGGCCCCGGCGCCGGCCCGCGACGAGCGGAAGGAGTTCCGCGGGGTCGGCTCGGGCCCGCGCGGGGGGGGGCGGGCCCGGCCCGCGCGCCCCGCTCCGGTCTCTGGGCCGTTCCCGAGCGCGGCGTGCGTCCCGCACTGGAGTCCGCGGAGCTTCCGGCCCGCGGTGCGGGAGGCTGCGGCGGGAGGCCGGGCGGGCGACGCGGCCGGCGCGTGCGGGTCTCCGCGGCCGGTGGGCGCCGCGCGGGCCGGGGTGGCTCCTGCTTTCGCGGCTGCGGTGAGGGGTCCCGGCGCGGCGTCCGCGGGTCGCTGGAGCGGAGGCCGGGGCGGAGCCTGTCGGCCGAGTGCGCTGCCAGCTCGTTGCGGGCCGGGGGGACCGGCGCGGCTGCGCGCTGCGGGCCGTGGCTGCCGTCGTGGGGCCGCCCCGTGTGCTGAAGCCGGCTCGCCGGGCCGGAGCGTGTGGGCAGCCGGGGCGCGTGAACCTGGGCTGCGGCCCGCCCGCCTCTCTGCTGTTCGGGGCGCCGCCGTGTTTCCTGGGAGGCCGCCCGCAAGGGGTGAGGACCGCAGCCGGCGTGTCGGTCGGTGCCCTGCGCGTCCGACCCAGCGTCTGGGGACAGCGTCCGCCCCACCGGTCGGGCTCCAGCAGCCCCTTGGCGCCGGAGCCGTCGGTGTCGGTGCTGAGCAGCCGGGGCCGGGGCTCACGTCCTCGGGCTCTTCCCCGCTGCAGCGGCTGGTCGCGCTGTCGTCTGCGGGCGAGGGGACTGCGGACGGGAGTCGTCGGGGCGCGCGGTTTAGGATTGCTTAGTTTCGGGGTTTTTTCTTGCTTCCTCTTTGTTGTCCACAGTGTTAAGACGGTTCAAGACTGTTTGCAGAAGCTGGGGTTGTACTGCCGAGGGTTCGGCCAGAAAACCCGACTGTCTGTGGCTGGCAGCAGTAGCCCCGGTGTCTGTGGGCGCGGGCGGAGCCGCCGAGTGCCGGCCGTGGGGAGGCCTCTGGGCTCCGTCTGGAGCTGCTGCCTCCGAGGCGCTCCCGAAGCAGGAAGCGTGTTGGGGCGTCCGCGGCACCAGGGTAGTGACCGCGCAGCGTGGCCGCTCCGCCACGGGGAGGGGTCCTCGCAGCACGCGGGCGTCTCCCGGCCTTCCCTGTACTGTGATCCCTCCTGGCTAGGCAGGTACTCGCGTCCCCAGGCCGCGGGGGGTGTGTCCTTACCCCGCGGTGGAGCCTTGGCAGTGGGAGTGAGGAGACGGTTGAGCGGCTGAGTGACACAGGTGTGCAATGGCCACAGCACTGGTGGCCGCTGCTGCTCTCTAGAGCAGGTGCGGCGGCTGCCCTTGGCCGTTCACTTGTACTTTCACGAGCAGTCCGTCCCCGGGTCGCGGAGAGCGGCGTGTTTCTGTAGTGCGAGCGGTGAGAGCACGCGGTGGCCGGTGCCGCTGGGCCACTCGCCGTGTCGCCTTCGGTTTCCTCTCGCCAGCGCACTCCCGGGCCGTTGAAACTAAATGTGCTTCCATTCCGGGCTCGCGGCCTCTGTGCGAGCCGTGCGTTCCGGTGCCATCCGGGAGATGAGACGGTTTCCATCGGGTGTGTGGTGGGGCGGTCGACTGCGCACCGCAGACGCTTGCATGTGAAGGTTGGTAAGGAGTAACTTTCCGCCGGTGCTCTGCGCGGGGACCGGGGACCGGCTCTCGGCGCCGCGTGTCTGTGTGTCCCTTGCTTCGTGAGCCTTCGTCTGTGCCGCACGCGGTTCCAGGTCCCGGGGCGCCGCGGCGAACAAAGCCAAGAGCCAGCCTCCGAGATGTCCGTAGCGGGAGACCGAGACCGATCAGGTTGCGGCAGGTGCTCTTGAGAAGAAAGGGGGAGGAATATGGACTAGGGTGGGTGCGATTTTTCTAAAAGCTTTTATTTAGACAGAGCGGGAGGGGCCGGGGGAGGCTCACGAGCTGCACGCGGGGCTCCATCTCAGGACCCCGAGATCATGACCTGAGCCGACGGTGACGCTTAACCGACGGAGCCCCCCACGCGCCCCAGTTGTGGTTTGTAAGTGGGGTGAAGAGGGGAGATCACAGAGCGGCCGGACTTCGAAACGCCGGAGTGAGGGAAGCTTGCGACCGTCGGCCTCATTTGGTCGCGCACTACTGAGCTGCGGGGAAGACGCGGAGCGAACCTGGACTTGCAGCCGCCCAGAGCCGCGGCCTGAGGAGAAACCGAGCGTCTGGTCAAGGAAGGGAACCAAGTTTTGTATTTTCTTCTGGAGAACCGAGGGCTTGGTGTCCGCCAGCTTCTGAAGAGGCGGTTGGTTTGCTGCTGTCCGGTGGCCGTTCCAGCTTGCAAGTGGGCCTGACGTCCTCCGGGGGTTCAGACGCTCCGCGCGAGAGACTCGGGTGCGGGGGGGGGGTCCCTGATGCGGCTCAGGGGCACGCAGGGACCCCTCAGCTGCGAGTGACAGCAGACTGTCTGGCCGCTGGGTCCTGCCCTGGCTCCGGCGGTTGCTCACTGTCCCCGTGGGACTTGTTCTTCGGTGGGAGACAGACTTGCGCTGTTGATCCATCCTTTAGAAAAATGGTAATGGAACAGGAAAACACATGCAGAAGTAACCATCCCCTGTATCTTAACACCTGCCTGTAGTAACGCACTATTTGCTTATCTTAGTTCACCTGTAAACAAACATACGCTTCTTTATTATGTTTTTAAAGATTGATTTGAGAGAGTGCGCAGCCATGCAAGTCGGGGAGGGGGCAGAGGGAGAGAATCTTCAAGCTGCCTCCTGACCCGGCGCTCCGTCTCACTACCCATGAGATCGTGACGTGTGCCGGAATCAAGAGTCGCACGGATGCTCCGTCTGTTAAGCGACTCCGTTAAGCGATGGCCTTTGGCTCAGGTCGTGATCCCAGGGTTCAGGGATCGAGCCCTGCGTCCAGCTCCCGGCTCAGCCGGAAGCTGTCTCCCTCCTTTCCCACTCAGGCTGGGGGTTTTCCCTCGCTTGCTTTGTCTCGTCAAATAAATAAAATCTTAAAAAAAAACAAAAAACAAAACTTTTTACAAATGTCCAAAAGAAAAGGAAACACATATATTATCAATTATTATATACACTTGAAATCAGTTTGAATCCAACTTCAAGACTGTCTTGAGGAGCTTAGGAGCTGGGCGGTCTGTTTGCCGAGAGTGTGAGCACAGTTAGCAAGGACACTTTCCCTGACTGCAGAAACTTACGGACGTTTCTTGGTTGTTTACTTTAGGCATGTCTTCACGCGTTTGCTTGCGTGTTGAACCCAACACCGTCACCTTCTCATGCTCCGGAGCATAATGATAGGCTGGATAAGAAATCTGCCGGTCAGGGCCATACGAAGGTGATCTGCAACGTCCCAGGGCTTCATGTATTAGCCAGGTTTTCTGAGTGGAAACACAGGGGTTTCTTGCAAGAGGTACCCTGACCTTCTTAGATTAGATGGTTCCCTTGTCCTTTCTGATGTGGTCTTAAGCTAAAACACGATCCAGTCCTGGAGGACTTGGACCTTCACACCAGGGCTGATCACACTCCCTCTTAGGTTCATAGGGATCCCCGTCCCTCAGACTTTTACGTGATCCACGTGATTATGCTATACAGTTCATTAACACCAACCATCCTCACTGAATAAAAATTGTAGACTGTAGTGAGATTCTGAAGTCTTACAGAGCCATTGGGCTACATTTAATTTTAGTTATTCAGTTATTTCATGGAGAGACATTGAGGACCTTTGACTTAAGACAGAGAATGTATGAAAATGTCGGTTATGTGAAGGATGACTGCATCCCCCGCTTTCTCCTCCTTTGTGTCTTAGAAATGGCCCAGCTCGAAATTACACGCTTACTGTAGCTATAGACTAAGTGTTGTGTGTTTGGTTCTTGCTTTTTTTTTTTTTTTTTTTTAAGATTTTATTTATTTACTTGACAGACAGAGATCACAAGTAGGCAGAGGCAGACAGAGGGGGAAGGGGAAGCAGGCTCCCCGCTGAGCAGAGAGCCCGATGCGGGGCTCGATCCCAGGACCCTGGGATCATGACCCAAACCGAAGGCAGACACTTAACCCACTGAGCCACCCAGGTGCCCCAGTTTTGTTTTTTCTTAAGTAGGCTCCATGCCCAGTGTGCAGCCCAACCGGGGTTTGAACTCATGACCTTAGATCATGACCTGAGCTGAGGTCAAGAGTTGGATGCTTAACTAACTGAGCCACCCCCGTGCCGTATAGATTGTTTTTAAAGTTAGGAATTTAGTTATATATGACTAATTTGCCATAAAGACTAAAAATTTTCCCCATGGAAACAATTTTTTTGTTTGGGTTAAAAATCTATAAATAGTGTTGTGAGGGATCTTACATAAGTAAAAGTAAAGCATTCGTTCATGCAGTCATGGAAGTTTGGATGCCAGTCCAAGTTTAGAATTGTAGACTCAGTTGTTAGTGCTGGGAGGGGCCTGAACGACTGTATTCTAATATATTTTTGAATGTTCTTTCGCCTGGTGACCTGTTCGCATTTTAATACGATCGCCTCGAGGTGAAGCCGACCTTCAGCTGAGGCTTCAGCATACCAGCATTAAAACACATGGATGGTGGTCTGTCTCAACCTGCAGATTGGGTAGTTCCTTGTTACTTTCTATTTGAACTAGTCGGGATTGTTGGACGTGAAAATGGACAAGTAGAACTCTGGCTCATCTGTAATGTCACCAACCCGAGATCGGTTTTCCTTGTACGGAGGGAGAACTGTTGAGAGGACCTGGGTTTGCTGGTCTCTGCCAAGCAGCAGGCAGCATGTCGCAGTTATAGAAGCCAGGAGAGGCCTGCAGCGGGCCGTGTGCTCTGGGCGCCTGGCCCGTGTCGTCGTGTGTTCGCAGCAGCCCCTCGGGAGGCCCCGTGAAGTTTGTGGGTGTCGGACCCCGGTTACACAGCTGGGCGACGGCGGGGTGGGCCTCCGAAGCAGGTCACTGTCCGTCTGCTGTGTTCTAGGTGTCGAGTCCTCGTGTGCTGCTGCTCAGTCCTCAGACACGGCCTCTTTCCGCTCGTGTCAGCTCCTTCTTGTGTTCGTGTTTGTCCTGCTGTCCTTGATGGAGCACTTTGCTTTGTTTTCGCCGGTGCTGTGTCGGGTCTACTGAGCTGCTTTGTCATCGTGTCACCAGAAATAGTGTTCAATAGCACATGGCTTCACGTACTTGGACATAAAGTGGATCATTATGTGAACGGAGTCTGTTACTTTGAAGTGGCGTCATTTTTCCGGAAGGTGAAGCTCTCTGGCCTGTGTCCCGCAGTGGGGCCTGCGTTCACTCAACAGCTCTGGTCCCAGACGCTGCTCCGGGCCCTGGGACCGCACAGCGCTCAGCCGAGGAGGAGCATTGTTACTTCGCATTTTCCTCGCCAGCGGCGCTCTCGGGAACGGCGCTGCACTGCAGGGTCCTGACGCTGACCGGGCTGTCGGTGGTCATTTTTCCCCAAGGACGGCAGCAGGCATCTTGAGTTAAGTTGGTGGAAGCGGCCGCGGGAAGTGAAGTGGTTGGTGGTGGTAGGGAAAGGTCAGGAGGGTCTGGATCTGAAATGTGCAAGGATGGTACTCTAAACTGGAACCAAAGGAAGTGAAATGGAGACTCATGCACACGCTTTCAGAAATACGACCGAGACTGATTTCCCACAGATCCTTGATTTATAGACGGTAGAACTTCTTGTACGATTAGTGAGCGTCCGCCGAGGATCTCCTTATCTTTTGAGCCAGTGAACTCACTGGGTGACATTTTTGCTGGATTTTCCCCTTTTTTAGCCTTCCCACAAAAGCGGTCTGCCCTAAACCTTTAGTAGTTGTGTAGCTCCCTGCATTTTGCGTGTCCTGAATCACAGGTCCTCTGCTGTTCCTGCAGAAGCTCAACGTCTGGTAACTCAGCCTTGCCTCAGTTTACCTCTTCTCTTTCAGGTTACTAGTACATGGTGTCAGGAGTGGGATCTGAAGGAGCCAGCCCCTGAGGAGCGACGACCCCCAGAACCGAACGAGGTACCCACATTTGAGCCCTTGTGCTCTTTGCTTCCATGAGTTGCCGTAACTGTCAGTTTGGGGAGTCTCCGTTAATCAAGCTCTCCCTTCTTTTGGGTGAACCTCAGACTTTATTCAGGATTTGTCAGTCCCCTTTTTTCTTAACCAGTCATCTCGATGTTCTAAGGGTGCCCCTCGTGGACGAACCCTGGCCAGTTCTGTATGCCTGTTTTTGCCTGTGTGTCTCAGTCTCACTGAGAAGGGTAACTGAGGGCTCTGATGGCCATTATGGGGAACCTTTCGTCTCTTGAGACTTTTCTTTCTCCCAACTGAGTTAGAAGACCATGGCTACAAAATTTAAGAATTCAAGTGGAATAGTTACTTTCATTTGTATCTGGAGGTTTCTAAAAGTGTTCAGGATTCTAAAGTTGCCTCCTTACAAAATACTGTTTCCAAACTGACTGAAGCAAATAAACAAGTAAAGATGGATAAAAATAAAGTGTCAGAGGCCTCTTTCTTGGTGCTAGCCGAGGTTCCCTCCTCCCCGCACGGCCCCGCCTCCTTCCGTATTCCTCTTGGCCTCCTCGCCCCCCTCTGTCCGATCGTCCTTTCTTTCCTGTCCCTGAAACCTCGTCAGCTTGGACCCGTTAAAACCTTCCCTTTCAGAACTAGATCTTCTGAGGATGCTGCTGAACCACCCCAAAGTGCTTGTGCCCCATGGACAAAAGCTGAGCTTAGGGCTATAATTAAGGACCTCCCCAGGGTAACTGAGGGTCCTCATAGAGGGTGGAGGAATTCAGTATTGTAACCCCGACTTACGAGCCTGGTCTCTGATCTCTGTCAGTTCGCGTGCTTGTTGGAGAAGGCCAGGCCCAGTGCTGGATGAAAACAACCTAGGGTTTCAGTCATACTAGCCACCAGCCCTTTTACGTGACCAAGCTCGCAGCATAGCCAAAGGGCCACATGAAGTGGTCCCTAGGGCTTTCCCCAAGCCCATGGACTAGAATAAGATTCCCCCACACACCCAGAAGCCTGCTGAATCTGTCTGTGAATGTTACGTGGCTATCCATGACTCTTAAGTTGTTTTCAAGGAAAATTCCAGGTTTCCCGTAGGTGTCGAGTCCACCCTGGTGGTGTCCTGCACGACCCTGCCCTTAGTGCAGACAGTCTTCCCACTGGAAATTGAAGTCCAAGCAGTTGCAAACCCCCCACGAGGCAGTGGCCAAACCCTCCCCGGTGATGGGACCCCAAGGGCCCACGAAGCCCATTTCCCAGCCTTGGGGGGGGCGGGGAATTACTTAGAATGGGGTGACTACTTCAGTTTGGGGATGAATTTTCTCACCATTTCAGTTAACACTTGAACTGTTCTGTTAGTGCCCAATGCCAGATCACACTGTCCCTCCCTCAGAGTGGTGCGTGTGCCGCTCGTGGGGCTTGGACAGACCCCACGTGTTCTGTTAGTGCCCAGTGCCAGATCACACTGTCCCTCCCTCAGAGTGGTGCGTGTGCCGCTCGTGGGGCTTGGACAGACCACAGCATCGCCCTGTCTCTCAGCCCATGGCCTTTAAGCTGGGGTCTGTGCGAGACAACCAGTCACTGCTCTTCAGTGGTCTGGTGCCTGTACGTCTGGCTAGGCTGAGCTGTCCCGGGGAAATACATTGCATGTCTTTTTTCCTTTCCCAAAGGGGAAATGGTGCTTGAGTTCAAGTCTAGTACTTAGGAGCGTTCCGGCCCCTTTATTGCACTCTGCAAACCAAAGTAGACCAAACTTGGGGCTCGTCCCCACTGTTAAACCTGGTACCCCCATTCCTGGGGCAAAATCCTCCACAGAGCAAGGCAAATCCACAGTGTTCCTCCCATTAATATCTAGATCGACCCTTCAGAATCTCTCCCAAGAATAAATCAGTACCCTGTAAGTCCTAAAGAGGCCTGACCAGGGCATCAGGCCTAGAAGACAGTAAGGACTCATCATCCTTTGTATAGTCCTGGAAATATCCCTGTTTTACCCATGAAAATTCTGTGCCCAGGAATGGAGCTGGGTCGGGCACATAAAGGCAGTAAGCACTGTAATTCCCCCACCCTGTTGTGTCTAATCCGTACGCACTGTTGGTTTCCAGCCCTGCTGTAGGAGGTGTCTTTTTTTTCTCTTTCTAAACTGTAGTTAAGTTACGCAGTCCATTTTTTTAGTATTCCTTTTGACAGCGGTATATATAGAATGATAATGGCCCTTTGGCCTTTACCTGGGAAGGAGAAGACTGTTCGCAGATAATCCTGCCTCGAGGGTTTACTGAGAGTTCTTCTCCACACAGAGCACAGCAGCCAACTTAAACGACGTGCTCTCGTCCAGAGGCTCAACTCAGCACAGATACGTCACGGATTTCACTCTCTGCTTGCCTTCCCAAGGCTGCGGTCCAAAAGACCTGCTCACCTGTTAAAAATCTTAGTCTTTAACAGGCACAAAAAATTGCCATTTGTTCAAACATCTGGTTCAAGATTTAGGATAACTTAATCTCAGAATGGGGATACTTCCTGAAAGACTTCAGGATCCTGAAAGACTTGGGGGCATTTTAAACTTTCTGTACCCCAAGGTCAAATGTGAATTACAGGGTTTTCTTGGCTTGGGTCACAGTTGGATTCCAAACCTCTTAATAGCTGAGCCCCTTTGTGCCATACAAAAGAACACCAAACCGGACCCCGTTGTTTGGGATGACCAATATATCTTCTCCTTCAAGACTTTGAAGGACGGTAGTAAGTCCACCTATCCTCAGACACTCGGATTATCAGCTACGTTTTCCCTTTTGTAGATGAGAAGGAAGTAGGTGCCCTCAGATAACTTATCCCAAAACATGGGGCTATCACAGACCCCTAGGTTACTCTGGCCAACAGTTAGGTCCACTGCGTGAGGTTACATCCCCCTGCCTTAGAACTCTGCTTGCCACCACCCTTAGTCGAGGCTACTAAAGGGTTAGGGGGTCTTCCTGAACCCTCTTGACGGTGTCAGGGCTGGTGAGGCTCTCTTGAAGTCACGCCACACCCAGTACCTTTCAGCAAGCTCTTTCCTCCTGTCAAGCCCTCTTACTGACCCCCACCCCATCACTCTTGTTCACGGGAGTGGTCTCAGCCCTGCCGCCCTTCTTCCCTCTTCCGCTGATGGAACTCCCCACGACCATCTTCCGCAGATCACCTGTTGACCCTCTAAGAAACCCCTGTGACGCACAATGATATTTCCTGGTTGACGGGGACTCTTACCTGAACTGTGCAAGTGTGAGTTTCGTGCTGGGTATGTGATAACAGTTTGGAGGTTATTGAGGCTGGACTCTTACCTTTGGCTGCTTCAGCTCAAACCAGCCGAAATCGATGCCCTCACTTGAGCGTGCCTTTTAGGTGAAAGCAAGAGAGGAAATGCTGCTCCTGATTGTCCTTATGCCTTTGGAATGGCCCCTGATCTTAGAATCTTAGCGGAAACAACAGGGCTTCCTCAGTTCTCGTGGAGGTGAAATTAAGAATGGCTTCTGTGCCCAAAATCTAGTGGTTGCCCCCAGCAGCTCTAACTGTTGCAAGTTAGAGGAAGCCAAAGGAATCTACCTCGCCAGTGCCCCCGTAAGAAATGCTGCCCTAAGAAATCCGTTGACCAAACTTCCGTCACGGCCCAGAAGACGGCTCCTGTGGCGAGGACCGAGGAATGACCAGGGAAGAGCAGAGCTGACCCGTGAAAGAGAGAAGCAGAGTTGGAGATCTGAAGGCTGTTGGTCCCACAAAGAAGAGGGACTCTGCTTTGTACCCAGTAAGATGCTGGTCCTTCCAGAAGTTCTAAAGCTTTCCTTATGGGCCACTGTGCCTGAATTAAACCATTGGACCCCCGAGGAATGATAACTTTACGGGTTAGTATTGGTGGGAAAACGCCAGCAAGGCCACAAAGCACCGCCTGGTTGTTCCGCCGACCTGAGTGCAGCCCAGGAAGTGTTGGCACCACTCCAGGACCGTTCGGGGCCTGGCAGGTGAATTTCATACATTTGCCTCATCTCCGGATGTAAATATGCTCTAGCAGTAATTTGCATATTCTCACATTGCACTGGAGCGTTTCCATGTAGAAAGGTCACTGCCTCTTCCTTAAAGTCCTTTGAGGTAGGACTTTTCCCACTGGGGAATACCGTGGTGATCAGGAGACCCACATCCCTGGACCAGTGAGCGTTAGACGAGTGCGGGCTATGTGGCCAGTTCTGCATGTTTCTGCACAGTAGCCTCGGACTTCAGGACTGGCCCCCGTACACAGAGAACTGTGAAGATCCAGTTTGCTAAGTTAGTTGAAACCCTCTAAACAGCTTGGCCCCAAGAACCGCTGCTGCTTCCTTGAAACCCTTACTCTGCTCCACTCAGTGTCACAGACTCTCTCCTCGGAAGAAATGACAGGACGGCAGCGCACCCCGCTCCTGCTTCCTTGGACCCACAGCTAGAAAACGGGGACAGACTGGAGTATTGCAAGGGTCTAATTAAATCCATCGAGAGTAATCACGCCGTGGTAGTGTAGGACAGTCTTTCCACAGCAAGTCCTGAGAGACAGGAGACGTTGGACATCACACCTCGCAGCCGGGCGCGCTCATCTGCTGGAGAAGGCATGTCCATGAAGATGCACTCCAGCCTCACTGCGAGGCTGCCTGCCAGCTGTTACCGAGGAAGCTCAGTGCCACCAGGTTCCAGGAGACAGACTCCTGGATTCATGTGTGCCAGCTGAAAAGGCCCCAAAACCTGGGAGGACCTACATCCAAGCTGGTAGCTGAAAGCTAAAAATGTTCAAGGACTGAAGTCCATGACATTGGAAGCAGTCAGCCTCCCCAGGATACTGGGGTCAGTCCTGTAGCACCTCCCGCTTCGTGGAACTCTGCATTGCCCGACCGCTGAGTCCTGCTGTCTGAAGTTGTAATTGTCCCTTTGCTAGTCTCCTTGCCACTCCTTGGTTTGCCTGTAACGCACTCCTTTGTTCCCAGTCCACAAACCCGTTTTGAGTCCACCGACCCTGCGCATCGCTGGGTTTGCCCTGGAGCGAGCAGTCACAATAAGCCCGGACTGGTGCCCTGGCCGTTACCTCTGGAAGGATGGCAGAAGCTTTCTGCTGGAGATGACGGCCTTCCCCTCGTGCCTAGGACGCCGTACACGTTCTTCTGGTAGGGGGGTACCAGACGTCCCAGCATTCCGTTGGGTGCTCTTCCCCGTAGAGGAATGCGTGCACTCAAGTCCATGCGTCTGCCCACGGCCTTTCTCTGTGTTACGCAGACTGTGACAGGATGAGCAGACGTCAGGGCTGCCTCCCAGGAAGCGTGTATGACGACAGCGGTGCAGGACTCAGGATAGTACGCTCCGCACGGGGATCGAAGCGACGACAAGGTCTCCGTTACCGTAGCTCTGTGTAGGGTACTGGGACCGGGAAGCCGAGGTGCTTCCTTTCAGTGGCGCCTCCTGAGCAGTTGCTCAAAAATCTAGCCAGGGGTGGAAATGAATTCAACATGCTTTCTTCTGGGAAGAGCCCCAGATCTCCATTAGAACCTCACCCACAACCACCAGACTCCCTTGTTAGTCCAAATATATTGAAATTTAAGACATTCCTATAACCATTTCCATGGTGCTGAAAGCCCCCTTCCTGCACGTTGGGTGGAAATGACTGTGCTTTGATCGTGAGGCCGTCTTTTTCATTCCAGGGGGAAGAACTGGGAAAAGGGGTCTACCTGGCCTCCCATCTTTACAAAACACTAGGTACTTCTTTTTTTTTTTTTTTTTTAAGATTTTATTTATTTATTTGACAGAGAGAGATAGATCCCAAGTAGGCAAAGAGGCAGGCAGAGAGAGAGAGAGAGGGAAGCAGGCTCCCTGCTGAGCAGAGATCCCAATGCAGGGCTCAATCCCAGGACCCGGGATCACAACCTGAGCGGAAGGCAGAGGCTTAACCCACTGAGCCACCCAGGTGCCCCACAAAACACTAGGTACTTCTTTCTGCGCCCCCTGGGAAGGATGCTGTGAAGTTGCTGCCCTGACTCCTGCTGCTGAAACCAGGAAACCCTCCTGGCACCCCTGAGTCCATTCTGGGGTTTTCTCCCGCTGTCTTAAAAGAGCACCTGGTAACAGGGACGGATAGCACTTTGGGTGCATGCCCACGAGTACCCCCCATCGATAAGGATCTGCCTGAGCCTTGTTCCCTTGTGGGTTGGGCCGCAGAACTTGTAAAGTCAGCTCGGAACCTGTGGCTGTGGTACGGCTGTCACTGCTCCCGTTAGAGCTTCTGGGTGACCAGCCAAGCTGGAGAGTCTCCGTAGTGGGCTTCAAAACCACAGTCCCGTGCCTTCACCCTCCACAGCGGGGAGGGCAGGAGCGCCGTTTTTGTATTAACAAATTGTAGGAAATGATGCAAGAATGAAAAGTAAGAAACGGTAACATCAGACCCTGAACTGACGTAAGCCGGGCTCCCGGGACCTGGGGCGCGTCAGTCTTACTAAATACGGGCGGCTGCGGAAGCTGTCGAGGGGGTTTGCAGCCAGTAGCCGTAAGTGAACCTTCGACCGTGGGTATAACCCTCCAAGACGCAGGCATAAACTAAGGGTTGTTTTCCCTCCCAAGATTTCTGAGGCTCGAGTGGGAGACACGTGACTGGCTTCCCCCATTTCTCGACTGTCGGCTGTTCAGGTGAGGCCCAATCCCCTCTCGCCGATCCCCTCCTGTGAGGGACAGACATCTGATGAGGATGTCCCTTCAGTTCGGGGGCCGCCATCCACTCACAGCTGCGGGCCCCTCTGACCAAACCAGCCCCCCAGGGCCTTCTGTGAAAGATGTGGGTCAGAGGGGACATCTGGAGGACTTGAATCTAAAACGGAACCGAAGGCTTGGAAGTGGAGAATCTGATACGGAACAGCGAGCTAGAGGACTGTCCGGCCGCCGGCCCTTGGGCGCTTGACCGACAGCAGATGGAAGCGGCCTCCAGCCAGGGAGTGACCGCCGTGAGCCTCTTCCTGCCCTGCAGCTGTCACACTTGCCACATGGCTCCTGGCCGGATCGCCCCCTCCCGTGCAGAAAAGCCGCCTGCCCTGGCCCTTCAGCTGACTCGCCCACAGCTCCCGACGCCAGTTCTGTGCTTTTCCCAAGTCAGCTCTCTCGCCGGCCATCAAGCTTGCCTGGGTCTATGTCCTTTGTCATAGGTGATAGAAACCCGGGTCCACATCCTAGCAGCCAGATGACCTTGGGATGGGCGTGCTGCCTTGACCGGCCTCTGTGTCCTCTGCCACACACACGGGACGTTGCCTCCCTGGCAGGGTTGTCGCTGGGTAGAAGATGTGGGAAAGCACCTGTCCCACGGGGCCCTTGCTAGTAGAAGAGGTGTTAGGTTTGGGGGTGGCTTGCCTGGGTGCTGCCGATGTGGGGAAAGACCGGAGCCTGTCGCTGAACCAGCCGGGACGGCGGCTTGTGCCGAGCAGGCTCATGCCGGCCGCCAGTGTGTGTCTGGCCGCCAGGCCCTGCTGCCTGCGTCTGTTCCATGGGGCACGTGGGTCGGGTCGGCAGGAGGTTCTGGAATCCGCCTGTGCTCTCACCCAGAAGGCCTGCTGCTGTGGTCCTCCCGCCGCGTGAGTGATGGATCAGTTCCCTGGGCCGCCTGAGCTGCAGAGGTGCGTGGTCAGGGGGAGCCAGCGGGGCTCAGCAGCCGGCAACCAGGAGGCCAGGACGGCAGCTCTGAGGCTGCTGTCGTTGGCTCTTTTCTTGAAGTCTTCCCTGCCTGGTACTTGTCCTGTGGTGCGTGGGGGCCAGCAGAAGGGGAGCGTGGGGCTACTGTGGCTGTGGCCGGACGCCGTCGGAGAACCTCAGAGGAGCGGGAGCTGGGGTCACTGTTGAGGGAGATGCCTAGAAGGGCCCAGGATTCCGGGTTCTGTTGGGGGGACTCGGGACTCAGCCGCAGGTGCTGGGTAGCACTAGGAGTCTTCAGAGCCCTCACTGACCATTGGCACGTGTGGGGGCGGGCGGGCGGCCACCTCTCACGGAACGTTCGTATCGCTATTGTGCGCCTTCTGGGCTTATCAGCAAAAACCAAAATAGCCAAAGAAAAATGCAGTTGAGTGGGAAACGGAACAGGTGCAGACCGTAAATTCCAGTTGGAGCTGCTCTCCTTAGACGTGGGGGTTTCGTTGTTCCCCGTTGTGGTGGAGAGCTCAAGTCCTGCTCGGGGACGTGAGAACGTGAGCCCGGGCCAGCGCTCGGGACACCGCCGGGATGCCACTGGGACGCGTGTGCTCTACGTGTGAGAGGCGGGAGCGTCACCACCTCCCGACTGGTGTCACGTTCGTCAGGGTTTTGAGACTTCACTAATCACGAGTTCTCTTGAAGGAGTAAATATCCATGATTTCACTTTAATGTTTATAGGTAAGAGACCATCTAATTTGGAGAGTCTTGTGTGTGTCTTGTAAACGTGGGGTCGTCGTACCGAGTGTCACATGTTCGTACATAGCACTGCCATCTCCAGTGTGGGAGTAAGAGAACACACAAAACCAGGGACCTTTGAAATCCTGGGGCTTCTGCATGGCTCCACTGGTCAAGCGTCCAGTTCTTGGTCTCAGCTCAGGTCTTAATCTCGAGGTCATGAGTTCAAGCTCCGTGCTGAACTACCCCCCGCCCCCGGCGTGTGGAGCCTGCTTCAGAAAAATAATAACGGCGCTGGGGAGACTCAGTCGTTCAGCTGAGGTCATGGTCCCAGGGTCCTGGGATCAAACCCCGCGTCGGGCTCCCTGCTCAGTGAGGAGCCTGCTTCTCCCTCTCCCTCTGCTGTTCCCCCTGCTTGTGCGGTTTCTCACTCTCTGTCAGATAAGTCTTAAATTAAAAAATAATAATAATAGTAGTGATAATTGTGACTTCAAGTGTGAAAGGTAATAGAAGCACTAGTAAATGCTTTGAAGAGTTCTGGGATCATTGGCCTCCTAGCGTAAACATATGTCCCTGTTGGTGAAGCTTATTAGAGAAGGCAAATTAGAACTGATTAGTATTCCTTTGAATTCTGGTCATTTTAGCACCAAAAAGAGAGTTTGTTCCTTTGTTTCTATTGAGCAAAATATGCGTGCACTGAAATGCATAGATCTAAGTGTAAGATTTGATGAACTTGACAAGTGTATCTACCGTGTATATACCCAAGAAACCCAGCAGCCCGTTTAAGATCTAGACAGTCCGTCACCCCAGAAAGTTCCCTCCTGCTCCTCCTAGTGGACCCTCATCCCCCATAGACAGCCAGTGACTGCTACAAGCACCCTAGAAAGTTCATTGTGAATATTTGGCAATGTTAATTGTTATAACTCTCTTAATTTGTAGGAGATCAAAACACTCAGATGGCAGATAACAGGTAAGCCAAAATGAACTTGCTAATTGGGACTTAAGTTGAAGAGCATGAGCCTAGACACCCATGAGGAAATGCCACAGAAGCTCTGGCGGGACGGCTTCCCTCCCCCGCTGTGTTTCAGCCCATGAAGGAAGGGGCTTCGCACAGGGGAAGTGTCTCAAGCATCGATACCGAGAACGCTTTCGTGGGAAGTGACCACGTTGCTGGCCGACAGTGGCTGGACACCGCCCTCACATCATTGGCCTCTGGGGGGTTGAGTGAGAGAGAGATTTTGTTTCGTGGCTCGTCCTGAAAGCCGCATTTGGTGCTGCGTAGTATTTGACGTGGTGTAATTTTGGTGAGGGAAGCCATGTCCAGGCGTCTTGGAAAACTGATGCACCTGTTTTCACGACGTCTCATTGTTGGTAGACTTTCTGTGGTGAGCTTACAGAGCCACCGTGGGCACTGTGTCCTGAAAACTCGGTAAGGTAGCCCTTCGATCCCGTTGGCCGCCGACCACAGTGTAGCTTGCGTGTTGGTCGGCTAGTGGGTTCGGTTTGAGGGTGGGGAGCAGAGTTTTGGGGGTAGAAACTAGAAGTAAAAACTAAGCAGCTTTGGCCAGGGTTGGAAATGAGAACTTTGGGGCGCATCGGGGTGGCGGTGGGGTGCGTTCAGTGGTAGGTGGTTTTTGTTTTATTTTGTTTTTAATAACCAAAACATACCTCATAGATACACCCGTGTGTCTGTAGTTCTGTCCACGTGTGAAGTTGTTGTAGAGCTGCCTCTTAATGTGTTGCACAAGGAAAATGCCCTTGAACTCTTTGGAACGTCTTGATAGCTAATACGTATCGTACGGTCTTAGTTTTTCAGACGGTGTTCCTTCAGACGCCTTGGAGGCTGCTAAAAATGCAAGTCACACAGGTCAGTTCACGGCCCGTGGGGAAGGGCCCCGCGGGAGAGTCCGCGCGCAGAGCGGGGTGGCCTCCGCTCTTGAGCTCGTGCTCGCGACTAGCCAAGTCATCCACATGAAGCATCGCTGGGCTTCGGGGGTTTGGGGAAGTCGGAGTCGTTCACGTGAACAGTACTTCCCGTAAAACCTTCCATGGCAGGAGCTTCGGGCTCTCCAGAAGTAGGCTAGCCAGCACGGCGGGCCTCCCTGGGCCCGCTGCCGCGCAGGGCCCGCGTGGCTCAGCCGGGGGCCGATCGCTTCCATGTGTCCATTGTTCTTCCCCGATCCTCCTGGAGCAAACCCAGACTCCATGTCGTTTTGTCCCTCAGTTCATAGATGTGTGCTTTTTTCGCCTTCTTAAAAATCTATTAGATCTGTACCCTTTTCCCCTTTAAACTGTTTGAAAGCAAGTTGGGGGTATCTTGACTTTTTTCTCCTAAAACAGTTTCGTGTAAATTTCCTAGAAACTAGGAGGAATGCCTCTAACCCCAACGCTGTGACCCCAACCAAGAAATGCAGCATTTACACAACACGGTAGTTGTGTGAACACAGAGTTGTGTTACTGTTGCCCTGCCACTCTCGGCTGCTGCTTTTTAGCCGTAGCCCCCAGCCAGCGGTGGCGTCCCGAATCTAGTTCTGTGTCCCTTATTCTAGAGCTGTTCTCCTGCCTGTGTACCCTTCCCTGCGGTGACACAGTGGCAGACTGTGCAGGCCGGCTGTCTTGGAGAACGGCCAGGCTCTGGATTGGTCGGGTGGTTTTCTTCGCATTAGATTCAGACTGCCGCATAGTGACCTGCTGCCGGGGAGCACGCTGGGGTCGTGGCCAGGGATCCCGAGATTGAGGACTTGGGGAAGGTTGTGTCTGGCAGCCTTCCCCTTGTGAGGGTCTCTTCAGTAAGTGACCCGTCGGTCATCCTGTGGACATCCTGTTCTCCCCGAGACATACTAATGATCCTTGTGGAATCAGGAATGACGTTGGTGTTTGCACGGGGCACTTTTCTAAGTATGGCAGTCCGACTGCGTATTAGAGCTGTCGGAGACGGCCTTTCCCTCTCCCAGCCCCTACTTCAGTGTTCTAGATCCTTCCTCCTCCAGGGTTTCATCAGTGCCATCAGTACTCTTTTTGGTGTGCAAGTGGTCCCACGTGGCAGTGCAGGTCTCTTCAGACTGGCTTCTGTGACCTTTTGCCTTGTCCTCTTGAGCTTTGAGCACCTCGTAGCTTTCTCATGCTCCATTTTTCCTTGAACTCTTGCTCTGGACCTGGAGTATACCATTTCTGCAAGGGGCCCTGTTCCTTTCAGTAGGGGGGAGATGTATAAAAACCAGGATATAGATGCTAGGTGTTCACTGTTTCTAGGCCTTTCAGTGGCAGGAGCTAGAGAAGACGCGTGTCTGTGGTGTGGTATTTATAGATTGTACGCATGCCCAGTTGTATGCGTGCAGAACTGCATAGGTGAAACCACCCAGTGCTTCCTGGTAGCCGCGCTGTATAACTAACATGTTGGAATTGGCTTGCCTGCTTGGTATCCTTTGCTTGCCCATGTGACTTCAGTACAGAAAGGTGGGGAGAGCTCCCAGGCACCTTTGGAGTTAGGGGAGGGTGCTAAATTAGGGTTCCTGGCCAGTGGGAACGAGCAGGCGTCAGTTCAGCAAACACTGAGCATCTCTGCCATGGGCCGTTGCTGTGTCGCGCCACTGTTGGTTACGGTGGAGGAAAAGACCTCCCTTCCCCTTCAGTGTCTTGTTCGTTCGTTGGGAAACCGTGATGTGTGTGGGCCACCAGCACAGTGTAGGGGAGGAGGCCAGTGATTTGGGGAGGGGGTAGTGAGGGAGTGCGGTGTGGAGGGGGTGGTTTGGGCAGAAGGGCAGTGTAGTTCAAGGTGGAGGCCAGAACTTGCACTTCCGGTGCACCAGGAGCCAGTGCATGTAGGACCTCCTGGGACGTGAGCTGGGCCACCAGTAAGCACTTCTGTCCCTCAGAAGACATCGTTGCCTTCTCCCTGTCCTTGGCTTCTGGGCCCCCTTAGGTCTGGGGAAGAGAAGGGAGGTGGCAGGAGATAGGCCCCTGAACTGGGAGGTGATGGCATCTTTGGGAGGTATGCGGCTTAAACAGCTGAAGCAAGAACCAGAGCTTACTCCCTGGGTGCCCTTCAGTGCATTTCTGACTGCCCGCCCAGCTGGGTACTGGATAATGGGGTACTCTAAAGGTAATGCCTTTAGAGTACATTTGAAGGGGCGCCTGGAGGGCTCAGTCAGCTAAGTGTCCGACTCTTTATTTCAGCTCACGTCATGATTTCAGGGTCACATGATCAAACCCTCAGGCTCTGTGCTAGGCAGGGTGTCAGCTTGAGATTCTCTCCTTCCCTTCCCCCTTCCCCCCATCCAGAAAAAAGTAAAATAAATTTTTAGTATTTTCAAAACATGTTTTTAAGAAGCCACTTGCTATATTTAGAAGTTAAAGTGAACAGTCAAAGCTGGGGAGGTCCGTGCTGATGGTTTTGTCCCCTTGGCTGTTCTGTGTTGGGCGTGTCTTAAATATTCTGGCCTTGTTTTTACCTCTTAATAGAAAAGCTCACTGATCAGGTGATGCAGAATCCTCAAGTTCTGGCAGCTCTACAGGAGCGGCTTGACAGTGTCTCCCACACTCCTTCCAGTTACATCGAGACGTGAGTATGACGTGCCTGCGACTCAGTACAACTCAAGAAGCAAAAGCAAAAAGACCGATTTCCTGGTTCCTTGGAATAGGAATACACGATCCGCGTTGAGCAGATTTTGGGTGCTGAGAAGCAGGCACTGGGTTCCAAAGAGGAGCGTCTGGGCTCGGCAGGTGGCAGAGATGCAGGCCTGTGGTGGGGGGCTACAGCGGGGGGAGTTAGCTAGCCACAGGGCTTTTGGGCCCGGCTCAGGGTGGCAGGGTGCTGGCTTCCAGCTGACTCTCCGCAGGCCGACGTCATGGTACTGTGAGGGAGTGGGAGAGTTGAAGGTGATCATGGGCTCTCTAGTTTGCTGGCTAGACTCCGGGTGAGTGGGGTGGCTTTCACACCGAGGGAATGCCGGGGCTGGGAGCGAGGTTTCATGGACTAGGACTAGTCCCGTGTTAGACGTACTACATGGTACGTGCCTGTTGGGGGGACGGTGTAGAGTTATTGTAACTGATTGGGGGACAGTTGGATGTAGGATATCAGGGTCCAGTTTGCTTAAAATCGTTTGTTGTTTTTACTCTGTTAGGAAGACGAGGAAAGATAAAAGAAAATCGTAATTGTATGATTAATGCAGAAGAGAAATAGTGGTGTTTCTGTGTGTTTCCCATTTCATTAGGTCCTCAGTGTGCTTCCTCCTTGTTCTCCTGCCAGCGGTAGTCCTAGAGATAGGACAGTAGTTTAGGGCTCTTGGTAAAGGACCTTTACCCTGAGGTGGCTCTGGGTAGGGTGGCAGGGTCCTTTGATGTAAGGCTGTTCCAGTGTTTATTCTGAACAGTGCTGCATGTCGGAGCAGCTAGGACTCTGCGTGTTGTCAGAGGAAGGGTAGAGTACTCAGGCTACTGCTAGTCCCACCTTGAGGACTCAGCCCAGGTGGACACTGCCCAGGAGGGCTGTATGGGTCTGTGATGAGGCCCAGAGATCTCTTTGTTCTAGATGGTGACCGAGGGCTTCAGGCTAAACATAGAGTTTTGATGGGTTAAAAGGCGGTATGTTTCTTCTGATGTATAAAAGTAATGCATACAAACGGAAATGTTTCTAGACTATAGAAAAGTACTGGGGTGCCTGAGCTGATCATCCGACTCTTGATTTCGGCTCAGGTCCCAGTTTCAGGATTGTAAGATTGAGCCCCGTGTCCGGCTCTGCTCAGCATGGAGTCTGCTTGTCCCTCTCCCTCTGCTCCTCTCTCTCTCTCTTTTTCTCTCTCTCTAAAGTAAATAGAGGGCGCCTGGGTGGCTCAGTGGGTTAAGCTTTTGCTCTCAGTTCAGGTCACAATCTCAGGGTCCTGGGATCGAACCCTGCATCGGGCTCTCTGCTCAGTGGGGGGGCCTGTTTCCCCCACCCCCTGCCTCTCTGCCTACTTGTGATCTCTTTTTCTTTGTTAAATAAATAAATAAAATGTTTTAAAATTTTCTTAAATAAATAAATCTTTAAAAAAAAAAAAAAAAAGAAAAGAACGTCGAGAAGTATCAAAAGGCAAAGAATCTCAAAGTTACCCGACCATGGAAGGGAACAGACCCCACTTACTTGTCTGTGTTGTGTCTGATTTTCCCCTTAGTGTAGCAACATGAACCCTTCACCCGGTGCTGAATATCCTCTGGAAACACAACTCTGGACAGGCTGTGGCCTGCTCCTGTTCAACGTGTCATTGTTCTCAGTTGTCCACTTGTACAAGTAATGCCTCAGGGGACACAGCAGCACACGAGTGTTAGCATAAGTTCCTGGAAGGAGAGTTGCCGGACCCAAGGAACATTGAGGTTCTGCTTTGTCTTTAAGGTGGATGGGGCTGTTAGAGGGCTTCTTGGGCTCATCAAACCCGGGAGGTTTTTTTAATTGCCATTTTGGTAAGGAACAGACAGCAGTTCTTTTAAAGATTTCATTTATTTATTTGTCAGAGAGAGAGAGAGAGAGCGTGCGCAGACAGAAGCAGGCTCCCTGCTGAGCAAGGAGCCCGATGTGGGACTCGATCCCAGGACACTGGGATCATGACCTGAGCCGAAGGCAGCCACTTAACCAACTGAGCCACCCAGGCGTCTGGACATTTTGTGGGATTGAACTTTCTTCCCATGCTTGATGATTTGTTCTGCTTCTTTTGTGGATTCTCTGTCAGCGCCGGGCCCCCCAACCCCTTCTACTGGGATGTTCATCTTTCTAACACTGTTTAGGGGCTCATTTCTGCGAGTGAGGATGTGAGTTCTCTGTTAGCCTGAGTTATCTTAAGGGGACGACGGACAGGCGTGCTGCCTTCTTTCGCAGGCAGGAGGGTGATTTCCTTTTCCCTGGTTCTTGCAGCCTGCCGAAGGCCGTCCGGAGGAGGATCAACGCGCTGAAGCAGCTGCAGGTGCGCTGCGCCCACATCGAAGCCAAGTTCTATGAGGAGGTGCACGACCTGGAGAGGAAGTACGCCGCCCTGTACCAGCCCCTCTTCGACAAGGTGGGACGCTCCCTCTGCGCTGCCCGCGCCGGCACATCCTTCTCTTAGGGCCCCACGTTGCGGGGCAGAGGATCCCGAACGGTTCTCCTTCAAGCCCCAGACTTAGAATCTTACATTATAAGAGCGTCGGTTTTCACGGGCTTTTCACAGATGTGATGTACAAGCTGACCTCGAGTTTCTGACTAACCCACCCTGACTCTAAGACCGTCTCGTTCTTACTCAGAGAAGGGAGTTCATCACCGGGGACGTGGAGCCGACGGACGCCGAGTCAGAGTGGCACAGTGACAACGAAGAGGAGGATAAGTTGGCGGTGAGTGTTCGCGAGCGAGCCGGGCAGCTGCAGCGCTGGGAGTAGGAAGTCCGTCTCGGCGTCCCCGAGGATGGCGCCCCTGACGACGGGCCGCTGCGCTTTCTTCCTGATCGGACCGCGGAGCGGCCGGCGGGTCCGGTATCCGGTAATTCCGTGACCCGGCCAGGCTCCCGCTGCTCCAGTGTCTAAACAGCTCCATGCCGCAGGACGGTGGGATGTGGGATCAGAGGAGTCCGAGTGAGAAAGTCGGCAGAGTCTTCGATCGAGACAAAAGCGAAGTCCCACAAGGGGAGGGTCCCTGTGTCGGCAGTCCCTGCGGGGTCAGGGTTGTGCGGAGGGCTTGGTGGGGGTCTGGGCCGCCGCCCTCCAGGACCGGGGCGGTGACCCAAGTAGCCGCGGTGCCCCCAGCCCCTTGGGCTTCGGAGCTCTTCCTTGCCTCACAGCCTTTGGCCCCGTTCCGGAGCCGGGGGAAGACTGCAGGGTAACTTGGTCCGCCAAAGTTTGTTGGGAAGACAAGCAGCTTTTGTCCTTTTTTATCCATCGGGGCTCCTTTTTAGGCATTTTTTGGCAGTGTGTGTTGGTTGTAGTGACCGTATGCTTTGATCTTTCAAACGTCCTGCAGAAGCTGGCCTAGTTGAGGCTGTGGCTGTGGGTGAGCCTAGTTGTGCATCGTTTCCTTGTTGCTCAAGAAACATCAGCCTCGGGGCGCCTGGGCGGCTCAGTGGGTTAAGCAGCTGCCTTCGGCTCAGGTCATGATCCCAGCGTCCTGGGATCGAGTCCCACATCAGGCTCCTTGCTCCGCAGGGTGCCTGCTTCTCCCTCTGCCTCTGCCTGCCATCCTGTCTGCCTGTGCTCACTCCCTCTCCCTCTCTGATAAATAAATAAAATCTTTAAAAAAAAAAAGGAAAAGAAAGAAAGAAACCTCAGCCTCTGTTACTCTCTGAAGCCCCTTACGGTCGCTCTTACATGAGACGGCCCCACGACGGAGCGGCTGCGTGCGCCGTGGATCCAGTGAGTGCCGTGCCCGAGCTCCCTGGGCCTGCCCGTTCCCGGAGCCCTGAGGTTAGAAAAGCCACCTCTGCACGTCACGTGTAGCCTGTCCAGTCACCTCCCCGATGTTGGCGAGCAGTTCCTTCCTGGATGCCTGTAGCCGCCTCCTCTCTGTCGGACGGACACAGTGCTCAGCGCTCCTTGTCGCCAGGGCACTGGATTCTGGCCAGCACTGGGTGGCTGGTTGTCCCGGGACAGGCATCTCCTAGAGTGGCACTTGATACCTTCCCTGTGGTGGATGACATTGTACCGTCTTCTAAAATCATGTCACAGAATCACCTCTGAAGGGAGTGCTCTGACTGCCTAGGAACATTTAAAGTGGAACGTGTGCGGAGGTCTTGCAGGTGTGAGAACACAGTTTTGTTTTTTTGTTTTTCTTGTTTAAAGATTTTATTTATTTGACAGATCACAAGCAGGCAGAGAGGCAGGCGGACCTGGGTGGGAAGCAGGCACCCCGCCGAGTGGAGAGTCCGATGTGGGGTTTGATCCCAGGACCCTGAGATCATGACCTGAGTGCCAGGCAGAGGCTTAACCCACTGAGCCACCCAGGTGCCCCCCGAGTACACGGTTTTTGACATTTGTGCAGGATTCCGAAATGTATACTCTGTGTTAAGCCATTTAATGTAAATGTGTTGTTTTGTGCTAAGTGTTCTGTTTGGCATCTTTACTTTTTTTAGGGAGACATGAAAAATAAAGTAGTCATAGCAGAAAAAGAAGCAGCAACAGCAGAGGAGCCAAACCCCAAAGGAATTCCAGAGTTCTGGTTCACCATCTTTAGAAATGTAGATATGCTAAGTGAGTTAGTCCAGGTAAGCAAATTTCCACCTTAACAGAGAGCTTTTAGCCTTAGTAACTGTTTACTTATGAACCACTTAACCGAGAGTTGAGCGGTTGTTCACGGTGGGTTGAAAGGCACTTCGTGTGACCGGCAGCTCACCTGAGTGGTCTCAGTCTCCTGAGCTGGGGGTCTCGCTGTCGTGCTGCTGGGAAGCCTGCCCCTCTGCGGCTGAGCCACGACTTGGCGTGGTCTCACGTTCTTACCTGGGTCTGCCACCTTACCACAGAAAGCCTTCCTCACCTTCCTGTGAATGGACAGGTGGGAAGGTGTGAGGGCAGGAGACCAGAAAATTGGCCAGCAGGGTCCGAAGCTGACCGAGATGTTTCTTCTGAGACATGAGGCCCAGCAGGCCTGGTTGATCCTGTACGCAGTGACGGCAGGTGGCAGTGGAAACAAGTCGGGCTCTTGCCCTCCCTGCCTGGCCTGGATGACTCCCAGTGCTCCGGACCAGAGAGAAGTGGCACCCTGTTGCTGACCGCTGGTCGTTGCACAGATGTGTGTGACTTCCTGTTGACGCCTGCGTGCACTAGTGAGCCCCTGGGGGGACATGTGTGTTGTTCGGGAAAAGCCCATTAGAAATTCTTTTTTTGTCTTGTTAATCAGGAGTATGATGAACCGATCTTGAAGCACCTGCAGGATATCAAAGTGAAGTTTTCAGACCCTGGGCAGCCTATGGTGAGTGCCAATGGACGGAGCTCCTGGCTGGCATCAAACAGGTCAGGCTCTGAGGGCGAGGGGCTCGGAGACGTGGCAGGCGATGCACACCTGGCTGCACACTTGCAGGGTGGCAGGCTGGTCCTGAGCAGGACGCTCACCAACAACTAGAACGTTCTCACGTGGCCTTCCTTGGTCCTGCCCAGCAGTGCTGCACATCGTGGCAGGTAGCTCGGGCCATGGGCTGCCTGTGGCAGGTGAAGGAGTCCACATAGCACGGGACTCCTTGACCGTGGTGTCTGCCACGCCAGGTGCTGCTCTTGGCTGGTTTGTTCTGTGTCAGTGTCTTTCTCCTAAGCATCTCCTGGGTTTGTGAGGACCTGACGTCTGTAAAACGGGGTGGCAGGTATGTCAGGTCTGGGCGGCGCTCCGCTCTTGTCTGTCTGTTCATGTCCGTTTATCCTTGCTGTGTCAGTTAGCGAGCGCATGCACGCGCACGGTTGGTGTGTGACGTAGCGTTCGGTGACTCATCAGTTGGGTGTGGCACTCGGCGCTCATCACAGCACGTGCCCTCCTCAGTACCCACCACCTGGCAGCCACACCCCGCCCCTCCCTCCTGACCCTCAGTTTGATTCCCGAGCAGCACCTTAATAGCACGCCGAGATGCCCATGAACAAAGTCTCCTAGCTTTGACCCGAGACGTAGTTGCAGGTGGGTAAAGCTGGACAGCGGGCGCCTGCTCTGGCCGCCACACCGCGCCCTTCCCCACGACCTGCTGCGCGGAGAGGGGCCTTTCCTTTCCTCCAGGGCACGGGCCCATCACCCTGCGTGAGTGGGTCCTCGTGGAGGCACTGTTCGTGGCCTGCTAGCCTGGCTGTGGCTGACGGGCTCCATTCCAGTGCCACAGCAGCTTCAGTGGCTTGTCACTGACGGACTCGTGGCTCTCGGTTTCAGGCCCTTGGGACACAGGCCTGGACTTGGAGTCCGGCTCCTCCCTTCCCATCGCAGAGCACTGGCTCCCGGTCACAGATGAGGGCCAGCTTTCGTGGGCCTTCCCTCTCTGGTCCTGGCGGAGGTGCCTTGCTGGAGGCAAGGGGCAGGGGGACACATGCTGAGCTCACTCTGAGAGGTGATATTCAGCTTCCTCTCTGCTGGTGGGGGCCTGGGCAGGAGCTGCAGTGATGCCTGTTCCCAGGCCAAGGGGAACCCCTTTCTTGCTGCATGGGGTTTCTTGCTGTAATGGGGTGATCGCAGGGCCTCTTGGTTGGCGGGTGCAGGGGCTGGGCCCCGGCGCCCCCCGGAGGCCGCGTGGGGCATTCAGAGGCTGCGGGCTTGCATCTGGGGGGTGGGAGCGTGCTGTGGAAGACTCTGGGTCCTTTCTCTCCTGACACTTCTTTCTCACCTGTGGATCGTCCAGACCCCGTTTATTAATTTTTCCCCTTTGGATCAATCCTTTTTTTTCTTCCTTTGCTCTTATGAGACTCCCGTTTGGTGATTTCCTGGGTCTGTTTTCTTTCTCAGCCTGTCTGACGCTTTTCTCCCTCTCTTACTGTGGTTGATAGACAGACGGGCCCTAGTCTGGGTAGAGGATGGGCCGGGCACCTTCCCTGTTGGGAGAGTCGTGCATGCTGCCTGGGGAACGCTGAGAAGAACCTGGAGGTGTGAAGAACAGCAAACAGATGTGTCCCCTGTGGAGTCAGGCTCCCCGTAGTTTTTGTTTTTGTAAAATTATCATGAAATATTTTAGATGGTAAAATTAGAAATACGAACCATCTGGCGTCCGAGTGAAGCCGGGCCAGTGTGTTTGCTTCTCTCACGCCCACACCTCTGCGCCTCTCCAGGGTCTCCATGCTTCTGCAGCACAGCGGGGGGACGTGTGTGGACACTGTTGTCCCGGCTCTGCTGGGCGGAAAACAGTTACTGTAGCCTCCGTAGGCCGCGAAGTGCTCGACTGCCGTGGCCCACGCGCGCCGCTGCCACCTCCGCCCCGTTCTCAACTGTTGCATTATCACCAGCATTCTTGACCCCAAATCTTTGTTTAGAACTTGGATGATTTCCTCCGTTTAGATCCATTTTAGTGCAGTTTTACTGGGTTAAAGGAGGTGAACATTTATAAGGCCAGAGAATGTTCATTTATGTATTTTTCACACTTTGTTTTTTTTGTAGTCATCGTGGTTTTGTCTCTGTTTTGAATTAATTTCAAGCGTAGTGCAGAGTTCCCGTGTGCCGTGTGCCCAGACTGCAGTGGCCAGCGGTGGCCCGCGGGCAGGGTGGGCACGGGCGGTAGCAGCCATGTGTACCCCGCTAGGCAGGGGCGGGGTCTCAGTTCACACTTAAGTACAGGGACTGTTGGGCCTCCGCTGTGTGCTTACGGCTGACTGGCTAGAGGGGACGGTGTGGGATGGAGGCAGCCTCCTCTTTGGGCCCGTTTCTGTTGGATCCGAACCCTCCATCCCTGCCTTCCTTCCGTTTCAGATAGGAGCGAGCGAGCATGAGCCGGCCGGGGGCAGAGCGAGAAGCAGGCTTGCAGCTGAGTGGGGCGTCCAGTGCCGGACTCGATCCCAGGAGCCTGGGATTGTGACCTGAGCTAAAGGCAGACGCTTCAACAACGGAGCCAGCCCCAGGCGCCTCTTGAGCCCTTTCTTAATTCACCCTTAGTCGCGTGTGACACTAGACTAAACGGAGGCCCTGGGGAAGGAAAAGATAGGAGAACCTGAAAGCAGAGAGATGACGTGCTCGGTCTGCAGAGCTGCTGGGAAAGGAAGTGGGAGACGAACCTGCGCCCGCGTAGGGGGTGAGGCGGAGCCCCTGCGTGGCGCTCGTGAGCCCTCTCTGTCCCCTGGGGTGCCCGTCCGCGCTTGCGGGCGCAGCCTGCAGACTTCGGGGCTCCTAGCAGCCTCCTCACTGACCGAGCACTCGCTTCTGGCTTCAGGGTGGGTGCCGCCCTGGGGCGGGGGCCAGGAGCCGAGAGGGGTCCATGTGGGGTGCCGCGGCTATGCCTGCTCTCTGCCAGGCCAGGGCCTCGAGCTCTGCACGGGGCAGTTTCCCCTTCCCCATTAGTGGAAGTGGTTCGGTTTTAGTCTTTCAAATCTATTTTTTCCCGGCTGGTAGTTGTGTCCTTGTAATGAAAATTGGAATAACTACCATTTAGCAAGCACTGCCTGTATAAACCGTTTTCTAAGTGCTTCCAGAGGTCAGTCCTCTAACCAGCTCGGGGAGAGAAGGGGGGAGGCTGTTCGCTCCACTTCGCAGATGAGGAAGCAGTAGCACAAACACACGGTGACTCGCCCCAATCACACAGCGCTTGCGGGCCTCACAGATCCTTGTCAAGTCTCTGTGACTTACCGAACCGGCGACGTCCTCCCTCCCCTGGGCGAGGCTGAGGTGCGCGTCTTTGCACTTAGTGGTGATGCCGTTCCCCGGGCGGTTTTCCCAGCCTGTGAGTACCTCAGAGTAGAGGTAACTAGGTCAGAGAATTCTGTTTTACTTTAATTTCTTGGTACCGTCAGATGGTCCTTTCTAGAGCTGCCCTCGGTCTGCGAGCAGGCCTGATTTCCCAACACCTTGCGGGTGCCGCCGTCGCTCGTGCACACGGAAGAGGCGAGCAAGGGTCCTCCCTGCCGCCCCGTGGCTGGGTTTGTGCCTGCTGCTTTCACATCCTGCGGCCGTTTTTGCTCCCCAGATTACATGGCGCTTGGTGAACAAAGGCTGAACTTGCCCTGGGTGTGGTTTGAGGAGGCCCAATCGATGCCCCCCACCCCACCCCACCCCACCAAGAGTCTGGCCCCCTTGCGCAACAGGGAAGGCGGTGCTCTGCCTGAGCCCGTGTGCCAAAGGAGGGGAGGGCTGGGCACTGCTGCCTGGTTTCCCGGCTAGTCCAGACCCCCTCCCCACCTCCGAGGGGTGAGGCCAGGGCTGCAGAGGGAAGCTAGGGTTTCCCAGGCGAGCTTAGACTCCGCTGGGGAGGGGTCTCAGAGGGGCTGCTCGGGCTGGAGTACAGCAGGTATTCCCCCACCTGTCGTGTTTGAACTTGGTGTTGCTGATTTTTGGAATGAAGAAGCTTTTCTTGATACGTGGCCATACCTGTTGAACTTCTCAGTAATGGTTTCTGTCCATGGCATCGTGCCCAGAGAGGCACTGGCTCTGGTACATACCATGTGGTTCGTAAAGTCTCACTGGCTTGTCGGTTTTTAAGTGGCACTTAACCGGAGTTTTTGTTTTCAGTCTTTTGTATTAGAGTTCCACTTTGAACCCAACGACTACTTCACCAATTCAGTCCTGACAAAAACGTACAAGATGAAGTCAGAGCCGGATAAGGCCGACCCCTTCTCCTTTGAAGGTCCTGAAATCGTTGATTGTGATGGGTAAGAACGTGCTATTTCCACTTTTTCTGAAATGAAAACAGATGATTTTAGAACTTAATGAGTAAGAAATTAGGAATAAAGCAAAATATTTTCAGTTTTCTTAAAATCCCAGTAGACCAAGATTTACATTAAATAGCCTTCTGGTGGGGGGTTGTGACGGCCTGTGCTGGGACATGAGTCATGAGGTCACATGTGTCAGGTGGGGGCTGGTGGCCCAGTCTCCTCCTCGGATGCAGGACTAGACTCTAGGCCCCTTACGGGATGCTGTCCTCACTGAGCCAATAGACGACCTCCACGAGTCTTTGCTGAGAGAGGGGCGGGGTCTGTGCAGGGCAGAGCCCGGCAGCTGCTTGCTGCGGGGATTGGGGGCGTTTAAGTGTTGGACTCATGATGGAGCAGCTTGCGATTTCAAGAGCCATCACCAGGGAGTGTGGTTTGGAGCTCCTCCCTCTTCGCTTGTTTGAGATGGTTTGGGAAAGTCTGTTTCTTTGGTTTGGGAAATGATTTTTGAATTGGCACGATTATCCTTGCTCACTGGAACCAAATACTCCTGGACCTCCTGCAGGAGCAGTTCAGAGCTTTATCAGACCCTGGCCACAGTGACCCTGACAGCGCATTTCCCGGGACTGGGCCGTCCAGGCCTGTTCTGGAGCAGACGAGTCACATGCTGCCCAGGGGTTCCTCGTGGGCCCGCAGGCGCTGGGAGGCGAGGAAGCGTGTGGGGCTCGCCCCCGGCCCGGCCCACTGGGCAGCCTGGACCCAGTGCGCTCGGAGAAAAATAAAGCAGTCAGTACTTGGTGCAGCGGTCACCTGCCGCCTCTCCGGCTTGTCCCACCCGCTGAGCTGCTGGAGAACTCGGGGCTGTGAGTGGGTGACTTCAGGTGTGCTCCGGGGCCTGGACAGAGGCGGCAGGTGACAGGGTCTTGAGCATCCTCTGGGCACCTTAGCCCAGCCTTGACCAGGCTTGGTCATAGCAGTCGTGCTTGGGGAGAGTCTCCGGAGAAGCCCCCCGCTTCTGATGGCGCTTCCTGCCGGGGCGTGGCAGCCCACGCCACTGGGCCAGTTCCCTTTCGCTGGCCGTCACCTGAACTTGCGAGGCGTGTGGTGGCGGCCAGCAGGCTGCTTGGCTGCGCTGTCCACGTTCGGCCGCTCACTGGCCTTGTTTACTGGGATGTCCGTGCGCTTCTCAGGGCGCGTGTCTGTGTGCGTGATGGCTGTCTGTCCCCACAGGTGTGTTATTGACTGGAAGAAAGGGAAAAACGTTACAGTCAAAACAATCAAGAAGAAGCAGAAACATAAGGGCCGAGGCACAGTGAGGACAATTACCAAGCAAGTTCCCAACGACTCCTTTTTCAACTTCTTCAGCCCGCTGAAAGGTGAGTGGGGTGCGTCGTAGGCATTGATGATGACGATGAAGTCGCATCGTCACCCGCGGGGTCTGGTCTCAGTCCTCTGCCGAGCGTGGCCAGTAAGGACACGTTTGCTGTGCCAGGAGCTGTGGTGCCGGTGCTCACGGGGTCGGGGAGGGGTTAGCGAGAGGGGAAGGCCTGGCGGGCACTCTGAGCGCCTCGCTGAGAAAGCTGGACGGATGCCTGGAGTGCCCCAGCCGACGCTTCCACACCTTGGTGCTGCGGCCCGCTGGTGGCCCCGGGGCCACCCGTCCTGCTATAGGGCCCCTCTGTCGCCAGTCGCTGGTCACAACCCAGGTACGCCTGCACAGCTTGGGGAGTGTCCCCCACCCTTTCTTTCTCATAAATTCTGCTTTATTTTTCTCCATGACTTGGTAGAACTCAAGGGGTCTTGGGGTTTATAGATTGTGACAACACAAGTAGTTGGATTTCTAACTTGAAAGACTTAGCTTGGAAACTCCGATTTTTTACTGCCCTGAGTCATAAAATAAAGATGGAAAGTTTGACCTTGTGGAGGGTGAGCAGCAGGTTTCAAGAGTAAATACTGGCGAGTCTTTTTTTTTTTTTTTTTTAAGGTTTTATTTGTTAGAGAACCAGCAGGGAGAAGGGTAGAGGGAGGGAAGCAGGCTCCCTGCTGAGCAAGGAGCCCCATGTGGGACTCGGTCCCAGGACCCTGGGGCATGACCAGAGCCGAAGGAGACACTTAATGACTGAGTCCCCTGGGGACCCCAAATATTGGCAGGTCTTTTCTTTTTTACACTTTTTTTTTCTTTTTTTTTTTTAAGATTTTCTTTATTTATTTGACAGACAGGGATCACAAGTAGGCAGAGAGGCAGGCAGAGAGAGGGGGAGAAGCAGGCTCCCCCTGAGCAGAGAGCCCGATGCGGGGCTCGATCCCAGGACCCTGAGATCATGACCTGAGCCGAAGGCAGAGGCTTAACCCACTGAGCCCCCAGGCGCCCTGATACTGGCAGGTCTTAACAGAATCTCCCAAACTTGAGAGAGTGTAAAGACCAGACGGTTCGCAGTGTTAGAGGAGCGCGGGTCACACGGTTTTCCTCTTTGTTTTCCATGAACACAAACAGACTGAAATGAAACGTGGAAATGCAGCCCTGCCTCAGTAACTGGTGGGTGTGTGAGCTGTTTGCCCTCGGCCACAGGGGTGCTCCGCGCTCAAGTGTGAGCCTTGGACCCAGAATTTGTCTCGGAGCCCAGGGCCCTCGCTTCTCAAGCTCCGCCCCTCAGCCTCAGGCCCGCATCTTTCTGGCGTTTGTCTTTGAGCTTAGGGGATGCACGTGTGTTGGTTCGGGGGTGACAGTAGCCACAGAGGGACTTGTTCGGTTTCCTTCTTTTAGACCAGGGGGCCCCTTTGGCGGTCACCTATGAGCTTTTGCTGTGAAGCAGAGGGGCTTTGGTTCCCGAACCGCAGTGGTTTGTTGCAAGGTTTCTTAAGATTGGATTTAAGTAATTTTAATAAAATCAAAATGAGATTAAGTGGACTCAGAATTTGGAGGGAGGTGACATTCAGCATTCTAAAACTGTCCTATGATGGTTGTATGACTCTAAAAATGTCAGACACGTCAGCTGTCTGGTAGATAAATTACACCTAAACGTAGCGATTTTTAAAGGAATTGCACATCATATCCAGTGATGAGCTCTATAAACAGGTATACAGGGGCCATTGGGGGGTGATCAGGCAGGCCAGGAAGAAGTGTTGGAAAGCAGGAAACGTATTTTGAAGTGAGGGAAACAGAAGCTGGCTGGTCCGGTGCTCTGCTTGTCCTTCAGTCTGCAGAACATGTCCCAAAGTCACGTGAGCAGAAGTCCGGGACCGGTGTCCCCAGACCCAAATCTTAATCTGCTGGGGTTGCTCATGTGCCAAGACTCAGGGACCGTGGTGCGGGGTGGTACTGTCACGTGCGTGCCCAGCCCGTGGGGAACAGCCGAGCGGGGAGAGGCCCCGAGAGGCAGGATGAGGCCAGTGCTCTGAGCCTCCAGCTCCTGGCAAGACCCGGCCTTGAACAAGTGTCCCTCGAGTCCCGGATTTGGGTCCCGTGATCATTCGAGTGTCACTGGGCTTTGTTGAGTGGTTTTAAGTCCCTGTCTGTCCTGTCACCCTTGGTTCTGGGTCGGGCTGTGGCCAGCTGCACACACGCATGTTGGGTCGGGAGGGTGGGGGGTGCTCTGTGGTGGGCAGCGACCACAGCACCGTCCTGCCCACGGGGAGTCTTTCCCTTCTGCCGGAGGGACGCTTCGCACTGAGCAAGCACCTCCCCCTGGCCGTGCAGTCGCCCGTGGTGTCGCCCCACTGAATGTGGAGCTTCAGAAGCACGGCTCGAGGATTTTCCTCTTCCCGACAGTCCTACAGGATTGCAGGCACTGGTGCACGTTCCTTAAGGTGTAAATGCACGGGGCGGCCACAGTCGGGGGCTCTTGATGGCCCTTCCCACCTGTTGGCACTGGGCTAGGAGAATCTTCCCCCCCC
>NC_081557.1:2134027-2145721 GCF_022355385.1 Mustela nigripes | reverse complement strand
GCAGTCAGGGTGCCGTGGGAGGCACACTACGCGTGTGGCTGCGCCCGTGCGCCTGCAGAAGCTTTGGTTGTCAGCGTAACCTGCGTGTGTTTTGTGTTTTTCCCCTAGCGTCTGGAGACGGAGAGTCCCTGGTAAGCTTTGTGTCGTCCTTCGATCTCTGTGCTGCCAACGTCTTTATCTCCAGAGCAGGGCTGCCTCCTTCTCAGTCTCTCCTTTCTCCTCCCTGAGACCCGGGGTCCCCTGTGTTCCCGACACTGCAGGGTGGGGCCGGCGCGTGTGGGACCGGGGCGCCCCGCCATCCCCAGCAGCGCTGGGTCCCCCAGACCAAGGGTGCGGTGCAGGGTGGGGGGCGAGGGGCTCGCCCGTACACACGCGTTAACGTGGAGGTTTTCCCTTCTCAGGACGAAGACTCGGAGTTCACATTAGCCTCTGACTTTGAGATCGGACACTTCTTCCGCGAGCGGGTAGTCCCGCGGGCCGTGCTCTACTTCACGGGGGAGGCCATAGAGGACAACGACAGCGTATGTGGACGCGGGCTCCGGGGCTCCCTCCGGCGGCGTGGGGCACCCTGAGCAGCAGCCTGGGGGCCCCCTGGTGTCGGGGGCTGAGGGCCGAGCACGGGCTTGGGTGCTGTGAGAACAGATTGCCACCCCCATCCAGGGACAGCACCCTTGGAAGGTCCCAGTGCTCACCTTATCCTGCTGAAGGGCTGTAAGCTTTGGGTGACTTGGAAACATGGGGAGAATCTCCGTTTCAGGGGTCTGGCAACAGGAAAAGGTCACCCACGGAGCTGACTTCCACTAGCCTGTGGTGTGCCGGCCCCAAAGACTTGAAACCCGTGGTGCACGGAAGGGCAGCTGGGCTGCGCAGGCCCCTCTCTCCCCCTCCCCTGCTGGAGCACTGCCTCACCAGCAGTCCTCTGACGGTCACCCGAGGTCGTTCTTCGTTCTAATCGAGGCTCAGCTCTCTGTGTCATCTGGATTTGTGGGAATCAAGTTTGGTTTTATAGTGGGCCGCTAGTAGTATGTTTCAGATAATGGTTCCCTTGCTCTGAGAACTCGTGTTTCCTGGAAGGTTCTGGGTTCTCTTTCTAAGTGGTCTGTCGGGGCTTCAGGTGGGCAGCAGGAGCCGGGCAGGTCAGAGCAGCTTCGGGCCAGAGGCAGTGAAGGGCTGCTTCTCACGTTCTCCATGCTGGCAGTCCCAGCCGGGGGGCGCGGGCTGTCCAGTGCGCGCTGTGTAGTCTGAGACTTGCTCACTCCAGAAAGGCCGTTCGTCCGTCCCTGGGCTGGGAGGTGGTTGTGGGTAGCAGAACACGCAGGCACACAAGTCAGTGTGGTGTCGGCTCATCCAAGCGCTCGAGTGATTGCTAGGGCTTAAGGTGACACAGCAGTCTGCAGACCAGCACAGTCCGTGGAACTTTCTAGACGCTAGAGCTGTCTGCGGCCTGCCTGCTCTGCCGGTGTGGTGGAACGGGCCTCACGGGAGGCCGAGGGTGTGGAACGCGTCCATTGGCAGCTGAGGAACTACATGTTCCATTCTACGTAGCGTAGCCCCCAGAGTCTGGTGACCACACACTGAAAAGCCATCTCTAGCCCGGTGGTCTCTGCGCTTTGTTGATCACACACCCGTCGGTTCTTAAAGCACGAGACGCAGCTTAGTGTTTTTCTTTACGTGAGATACAGACCGCGTGGCTGGTCCTGGTGGGTGGTGCACGGCTCTGCTGGTCCTGTGCGCGCACGTGTCCGCTGCCAGCGCCTCTGGTGCAGGGGCTGCTGCTGAGCGGGTGGCTGTGGGGGGCGCCCCACGCGGGCCTGCTGAGACCGGGGCCCTGGCTTCTGCACTCACGGCCGTAGAGCCTCTGTGCCGTGGTGTCCTCATCTGAACATGGGCTTGAAGGTTGTGATTTTGGTGGCTCGTCAGGCTCTTAGAAGAACCCCTGTTGGCACAGTGACTCACGTTGGGATAAAGGTGGGTTTGCAGGGCTCCGATCTGTTGGCAGCCTTGCACACACACTGGACGTCGGTGCGGAGGGATGGATGCAGGAGCGCTGCTTTTGTCTGCCCTGTGTTCTCTGGGCTCCGTACCCCGACTCTGTTACCCCTGCTCCGTGTCTGTGTGAGATGTGTTTGCTGCAGGTCCCATCAGGTCCCATCAGGTCCCATCAGGTCCAGAACAAAATGATCTGAGAACCTCAAAATCCATGCTTGAGTCTGTTTGAGGCTAGTTCCAAGCTGAGCTAAGATGTGATTGGCTACAAGACCTCAAACCTCGGTCTTTCCCTCTTAGAGACTGGTGAGGGCACCAGGGCGTGCTTGGACCCCTCACGACCCAGCTGGTGCGGAGGGCGTGCAGCCTGGGCCCTGCCAGCCCCTAGGCCTTCACAAGTCCGTGTGAGCTGTCACTGGGGAATATGTGTGGGCTCCAACAAAAGAAATGCTCTTACGAAAAAGCCTACTTAATTTTTAGGTGTCTTGTGTCGTGCAGGACATAGTGTTGAGGTGTGCTTTGTTGTGTCTTTGGTCTTGATCTGAGTTTGATATGGGGAGTTTGGGCGGGCGTCTGACCTAGAAGACCTTTAACTCCAGACCAGTCAAGCGTAGTGTTCAGCCTTTTTTCTATACACTTAAACACCGAGGGGTTTTTTTCATATTTCTAATATGTAAATATTTAACCTCGTATGAGTTTAAAAAATACTAGTAAAATTCATGGATTTGCGTAGTAAAATCCTATTCCTGGTTTGCCTGGATCAGCCGGTTCCCCAGGTGGTCCGGTCCCTTCTCGCACTGACCGTCTCCTTTCTGCACCCGTGCCCGCCCTCGGCCTTGTCTGAGTGCTTGTCAGGTACCGGCGTCCTGTCAGCACCGTGGGGCCGGCGAACGGGTGGGCCCGCAGTGTCGGGGCTGAGGTGCCCCGCGGCAGACCATGCCCCCCGGGGCGGGCGCTGCCCTCTGTCCAGATGCCAGGCTGCGCTGCCGCTTCCCCCAGACCTGACCAGTGTGGGGTGCTTGACGGGGACCGTGCCTGGGTCAGGCCGCCCTCATGCTTTTGAGACCTAAATTTTGTTTCCTTTTTCCTTTTTCAGTTTGAAGAGGGTGAGGAAGGAGAAGAGGAGGTAAGACATGGCGAACCCCGAGAGTCCTTTCCCTCAGGCTTCGCTGGGCTGCTTCCTCTGCTAGAGCGGACGGGGTTTCGGAAGCAGCTGGTGCACCCGCTTTGTGTGGAGCTGCCACAGGGCCTCCAGCCTGTGGAAGCTGGGCGCGGTGGGGGACACGGCACTTGCTGTCCCTGTGTCCAGTTGCCCCGTGATTAGCTTATTAGGACATGTGGGGTGAGCACACAAGTCACGTTCTCCGCAGTATGCGTATCCGTTATCACTGCCAACAAAAAGGTGTTCAGAAGTCATCCTGCCCAGAGGTGACCTAATCGCTCACGGGCAGGGATTGATGACCTCCCGCTGGGTCCTGGGCAGCTGCTTTTGTGGGGGGCGCGCGGGTCCGCGAGAGTTTAGATCCCGTGAGTTCCGCTCACTCTCCCCCTCTTACGCAGGAGTTGGAAGGTGACGAGGAGGGAGAAGATGAGGACGACGCCGACATTAACCCCAAGGTCAGTTGGTGGGGGGCCACCAGCCCAGGGAATGGCGTGCTGCTATGACATGGGGCCGCATCCCCCCCGGCAGAGCCTGTGCTGCTCTAGCCATCACAGAGAACACAGAGGAACGGGGGTGAGCGGCCCCTCGTGCGGGCTGTGGGGCTCAGTGCACAGCGCCCGGGGAGGGCTCTTCCAGCTTGAGGTCGGCCTCTCGCCATGAGCTCGCCGGGGAGAGCAGCTTGGTCTGCCGCACCTGCCGTCCTCTCGGGGGACCGGCTGAGGGACGGCCTGAATAAGCTGTTTCTTGTGTTCATGTTTGGAAAAGGTGCAGAGAAGGAAATTTTGAAAGTTTTTTTTTTGTTTTTTTAAAGAATAGAGTCATAAAATTGTAGACACAGTTTTACAGTTGCCCTTGGGCTGAGAATAATCAGAAGCTGTGTGTAAATACCGCCAGTCCTTGAAAGTCTACTGGGAAGCTTTAAAAAGGAAAAAAAAAAAAAAAGACACAAAACTGAGGAGAGCAGGTGGCCCCAGTAACCTCACGTGGAGGTCCGGATGCTCACGGCTGGCGGATGAGCTGGAGGGCGGCACTGCCACTTGGCAAACCCCTTCAACCCGGAGCTGCTTTAGTGCAGGCCGTGCGGCCGCCGTCCTCGCGCTGGCGAGCAGGAAGCCGGTGGGAAGCCCGCTGCGTGCTCACGGGCCGTCCGAGCACTCGCCTTCTTGCCGTTGGTGACCCGGATCTCCGGTGACCTGGGCGCTGTTTGTTCGTTTGTCCGTCCTCTGTGTTTGCCCGAAGTGAGACGTGCCCGCAGTGCCGGGCTCGTGACCCCGCGCTCTAAGTGCGTGTGGGTCTTGTTTCTGTCGTGAACACCCAGTGTTGGCGTGAACGCATGCGCTACAGCACAGCTCCCAGGGAAGGGTGGGCGGCGGGCTTCAGACGTTTTCACACCCACCACGTGAATACTCGGCTGGGACAGTGCTCCCGGGAGGGCTCGCCTCTGCCCAGCCAGCCTGTCGAGCAGGGGCGGGGGCCAGGGGTCGAGTGCAGGTGCCCCTGGGCTTGGCTCCCCGACGCAGGGGCCCTGGCTCGGGGTCAGGGCTCCTGGGCGGGGCTGCTGTCCCCTGTGTGTCTGCCTGTCTTTCTGCCTTTTGGGGCGCTGCCGTGCACTCTCACGGTTCGGATTCTTAAGCAGAGACGGAGGGCAGTTTGCCGTGGGGGCTCCATGACTCCATCACTCGTCACTCCCTTCTGTTGTTTGTCCTTTGCTGTCTCCTGCCACGTCTGTTTTCTGGAAGCGCCTTTCCTCACGAGTCCTCCGGTACCATGGGGCGTGTCAGGACTGGTGCTCCCTGGTCTCCGCGTGTGCTGTCGGTTGGGGGGGAGAGGAGGTTCCCCGGTGGGAGGCGCCGAGACTGCGAGCCCTGCGCAGCCAGGAGGGCCCAGGGCTTGTCCTTTGGGGGCTGGTCTGCACATGGGCAGACGAGGGAGGAGGGTGTTTTGGTGTTAAATGTGCAGACCGGGTGGGTTGGGGTTGCTCGTCTCAGGCTCGAGGACTTGTAGCCCTTTGTGTCATGAGAGAGCCGCTGCTCCCCGCCTGTACGATTTTGTGCATTTTATTTTCTTTTATGCTGACACTTCCTTTCAATTTTTTCCCATTTAGGTGTAATTTTTGTCTGTTATTCATGCGTTTTTAGGTAAGGTGGAATTCCATTCATTCCTAATCCAGTCTTCTGGTCTGTGCTTGATAACGGTGCTGTGTTGTGACTTTGTGACTAGCGGGGAGGCTGCGGGCCGGGCACACTGGGCGCGCGCAGGGCTGAGCACAGTGCATTCAGAAGAGCGGAGCGCGCGGGCGGCCGTTGCGTGCGCTGCTGAAACCGGCCGTCAGAAACCACCTCCGGCTCCTTGCTGAGCTGCTCTTCGCTGCTGACCACGTCCCAGGCGTGACTGGTGTGGCATTTCTTTTGTGGGCGGGCCCGTCTGCCAGGAAGAACACGGTGCGGGCCCCGGGAGGTGAGCGCCAGGCCTCGGGAAGCCCATGTTCGCGCTGGCTGCACCCCATGCGGCGGGAAGCAGCTGCTGTGCTCTTTCTGTCCGTTGTTTCTACTTCGTAAATTCAGGTGGGGTGCAGACCAGTCGGTCACAGAGGGCTGCCTGAACTTGGACTGTGCTGGGGTTAACAGCCCCCGTGGCGTGGGCCGTTGTGTCTCTGTTCCAGCCATCCGTTCCCTCCCTTGTGGGACACGGTCCTCCCGGGGGCAGTGCGGGCGGCAGTGGTCCGAAGATGCTCCAGGAGGCGGGTGCCGTGATGGTCGCCCCTGGGAATGGCCGGGGGGCCCGGGCGGGTGCCAAGTGGCCGCTCTCAGTGTGGAAAGCAGGGCCTGTGAGCTCTGGGCCGCAGCGGCGTGCCGGCGCTGACAGGCAGACCACAGGCCTCTGACAATCTCCGCGAGGCCTCCCTGTCCCTGTCCCGCTCCCGCGGGCTCGCGCTCAGAACCGAGCAGAAGCACACTCACCTCCTGGCAAGGCAACGTGGTAGCCAGGGGAGGTGATCGGACGCCCGGGTGCTGTGTGTTGAAGGGCGCGGGTCTGATGACTGCCGTGGACAGGACAGCTTGTTCCATTGCCCTTGTTTCCTGTCGCTCCGCTCGTCTGAATAGTGCCCCCCCCCCCCCCCCCCCCCCCCCCCCCCCGCCCCGGGAACCCCCCCCCCCCCCAAGACCCGCTCCCCCCCACCAGTCACGGGAAGGCGTCCCTTACCTGTTCAGCCTGTCTCTGGGTCAGGGGGACCCTCCTGTGGCATAGCCACCGGGCTGCCTCAGGCCAGCAGCCGCTCTGCTGTGGGGGCCCTGCCCTCTGCTGTCCCGCAGGCTCATGGGCCCCGGCTCTGGGCCCCTGGGAAGCTGCAGGGGCCAGCTGTGTGCACGGTGGCTTATTCCCGCCCCCCTTCTGTTACAACATGGCTTTGAAATGGCTCCCTGATGTGCAGGATTTGGGCTGTTAGTTTGTGCCTTGGAAACACCGGACTCCTCTCCCGTGATAATCGGGGCATCGGATGACCAGGCTGCCATCGGACTTTGTGGCCTGAGACCGAGGATGCAGGGTTTAGTTGGAGTCCTGTCTTGGCCTGTGTCACAGGCTGAAACCCAGCGGTGTCTCGTTGATAAAATTCACATCAGAAGCTTTGGGATTCTCTGTTGACTTTACAGCCTAGGACGTGTGTCCATGTGGATGCTGTCCCCAGAGAGGGGGCCGCCTGCCTGCCAGCCAGGGGAGCGTCTGCGAGGCCCGCTACCTCCAGCAGGCATTATCCCCCAAGCTACTGAATGTGTTTTAAACAAAAGGATAATACGTTTTCCTGGTTAACAGTAAGCGTCTGAAATGACTCCCAGCGTACTGTAAATTGTGTCAAGCCTGCTGTCGCAAAACGCTGCGTGTGTCCCCCTCGTCTGTACACAGAAGGGCAGAGCAGGAGGAGTCCCTCCTGGGCTGTGCCCCCGCCCTGTTCCCACCACATCACCCTGCAGGGCCACTTCCTTAGCTCCATCTTCTCTAAGCCACTTCCTTCCTGCAGACACAATGTGGAAACATGCGCTTCTCCCGTCACCCTTAAAAAGCTGCCTGCCCTCCCCCACACCTTGCGCTACAGCCACGTGGAACTGGGTGCGCCTCCCGCTTCCCCGGCCACTCCTGACCGCCGGGGCGGCCTCCAGATCCACAGTCTGATTCTGATCTTTTCCCGCCTGGATTTCTGGTCAGATGTGTTTCGTTTGGGGGCCTGGGTTCGTTTTTTAGCAGAGTTTCAGATGCGCATGTGACGCCCAGGCCAGGACACTCCTCCTAGGGTGTCCCGTTGCTGGGCAGAGACCTGGAGCATCCCGGCGGCATCCCTGTGTTTTCCCATGAGACTTTCTTAGACTCCGGTCTGAGATCATGGCTTGCTTTCTGCATCCTCAGCACGTGATTTTTTCATATCTCAAGTGTAGTTTCTCAAAGAACGGACTCCCAGTTCAGCCATAGAAGATTCATTATCTCCCTGTTTGTGGGGTGCTGGTGGTTTTTTTTAAGGCTCCATAGGCTTGGCAGATTGTATGAAAATAATTTGTAATCTTGGCAGCCGAGAGTTAGAGGCCACTGGTGAGTACGTGTATTGCCCAGAATGGTGGGTGATCTGGGGGCCTGGGTCTCAGGCTGCGACGTCGGCCTCCCCACAGAACGCGTGGGTCTGCCGGCTGTGCTCTGAACGCTGAGAGGTGTGTTAGATTATCCCGACGGGGACGTGCTTCTCTGCCAGGGGGCCTGGTCTCTCCCTGCTGCCTTTCTGGAAGGATAGAATTCCCACTTGGGGAGGGGCCTGGGGGGACCGAGGCCGTGTGCGGAGCTGTTGGTGTGGCCTCCTGGCTGTGGGCTGCTGCCGGGGGCTGGTGGAGCTACCCGGCCGCCTCGGCCCGCCGCACAGTGGCACCTTCCCCTTTCAGGTGCTGAGCCTGCCTTCAGGTGGCAGGGACAGAAAGGGGAATCGGCTGGTGTGTCACGTGGGCAGGGTCGGGGGGCTTGCCTGAGACGCCGAGCCTGCCATGTCACTTTGGAGTGTGGCTCCCCTTGCACAGATGAGTGTCCCTGACCCTGAGGCGCTTTTCCTTCCCGGTGCCTGGGCCATGACTTACACTCCGGGCTTGTCTCCCAACAAGAAAGGCAGCCCCGGTGAGACTGTTCCTGGGAAGTCGGCTGATGTTCGGTTACTGCCGTAGAAGCACGTCTGCGGTAACCGTTTGTTCAGTTAGAACGAAGGTACTAAATCGAGTCTTGGCTTGCACTGTCGGTTGGCGGTAACGGGGTGATGACACCAGTTTCCTACAAGTCCTGTCTTCTCTCGTTGACAGAAGGAGCCCAGCCAGCCCTCGGAGTGCAAACAGCAGTGAGGAGCGAGGCCCCCCGGCGGCAGCGGCGGGACTTGGCGCGGCGGCCCCACCACCGTATTGGCAGTGCTTTCTTCTAACTTGTTTTCAAGTGCATGATTTTGACTTTAACTTTCCCTTTATCCTTATTATTTTGCTTAACCTGTACAGTGGCAGCTTAAATGCCTTTCAGAAATAGGAGGTTTGATTCCAGCACCCTCTACGGCCTTGGGTGCAGCCCAGTGGACTTCCCCAGGCCCTGCCTCCGGGAGGGCCCCAGAGACCCCCGGGGGAAAGGGGTGGCAGAAGGCGGGGCGATGCCAAGAGCAGACGTGTGTGGGGGGTGGTTCCGGGGCCTCCAGAACCAGTCCCGCCCTCCGCGGTCGGACTGGATTCTTCTTCCCTCGAAGAAGCTGCGTGCTCTGTCTCCCACCTCTCGGTCTCCTGTGCTCTAGCGGGCTCGGAAGAGCTGCATAGGGTCCTGTTCTCCGTAGAACACTCTGTCTCTGGTTCTGTGGCCCTCGGGGTGCGGCAGGGGTGGCGGTGCGCCCCAGCCCTGAGGCTCGAGTGTGTGTGGCTCATCCTCATATTTATTTATTCTTTCCTGCTGGTGAGGGCTTGGGACGCTTGCTGTCACTTGTCCTTACACTCTCAGAAACCATGTGTGTGACGGGTGACCTGGCGACTCGCCTGGCGGGGGTGGTGGTGGCTCCCAGGGGAGCAAGGCCTGTGGAGAAGGAACCTCGCTCTGTCCTGCCTGCGGCTGAGGGCGGGCGCTCGTTTTCATGACATACAGACCTCCTGGCTCTGGGGGATGGCGGGCCTGCGGGCGCAGGTGAGGGGCCGGGGCTGGGACGTGCTGCTGTCCTTCTAGTGTGTCCATGTCAAGTCTTGCTTTCGCACAACCCCCAATTCTTGGCCCCGTGCTCATCTTGTTCTAAAAGCCCTGGGTTCAGAGCGACCTGTTCTTGGCTGGCGTGTGGGGTTTCTGAGTGTGCGACCATGGTCTCTGGCAGCCGGGGACGTGTGTCCACACTGTGACCAGGTCTGTGGAGTGCTCGGCCTTACTTCTAATAACATTTGTAACTGAATACGGTGTTTTCAGTTTGTACAGAATAGTTAGAATATTCTATTAAAGTTGTGAAACATGGAGCCAGCTCTGTGCGCAGTCTCTCTGTGGGAGGAGCGGGGGGGGGGGGGGGGCGCTGGCCCCTGCCCACTCCCGGCAGCTCCCGACCGTGGCTGTGCGGCCTCCTGAGCCCTGCAGATGGGCAGACCCGGACCGGAGGCCTCTGCTCTTCCACGTCCGCCAGTTCTCCGGAGATGACTACGTTTAGTTTGCTCCTTAGGTCTGCAGACCCACTTCACAGTCTGGATGGACTTGGGGTCCCCCCCAGGAGTACACTGTTTCTTGAGAGTTTGTAGGGCTGTACCTTTCAGGTCCAGAAGGTTCCAGGAAGGAAAGTTCCTGCATAAAGCCCACTTCTGTCTTCTCACTGGTACTTTTCCAGTGGAACCTCCATTCCTTCCTGAGAGGGAGCGCTCCCCCCAGAGACGGGTGTCACACGAGCCCTTGCTCAGCACGTGCCCGGGGGAGTGCAGCTGCCCAGAGAGGGTGAGCACGCAGCCACGCCTCCCGCGGGCCAGCTGCCCGTGCCCAGCTCACCCTGAGCCTGTCTGGGGGCCTGGCTTGTCCCTGGGAGTGCCCACATGAAGGAGCGGGAAGTGCTGCCCAAGGGTTTGGAACAGCCGGGCTTCCAGTGTGCCCCAGCGGCTAGAACCAGGACGTTCTCGGTTCTTGAAGTCCCCGGCCCCCCACGCCCTACCCAAGCAGCCTGCGGGTGCCGGAGGTGCTTTGTTCCAGCTGACACAGGATGAGAACCCCATCCCCCGAGGGCGGTCAGCGGAGAGGACACGTGAGCGCAGGGAGCACCTCTTGAGGGTGGGCCCCCAGACCTCCAGGGCAGCTTCTCATCCCTACGGACCCTGCCTGGCCAGGGCTCCCCAAGTTCTCCACGCGTCCTGTTGCCCTGGAGCGTCCAGGGTGCAAGCAGGGGCGACACACAGTGCTGTGCTCGGGCGATGGCGGCACGTTGGCAGGGACGGCTTCAGCGGGGAGCACCTGTCCTGCTGGCCCGGGGCTCGCTCTGAGCGTGACCTTTCGGGGGGATCCTCTCCCGCTGGCTCCTGAGCCTCTGTGGTGGGTGACAGAGGCGCCTTCACGGCAGCAGCAGCACTGCTCGGCCTGAAGGCTGCCGGGCCTCACCGAAGAGCCGCGGGGCTTGTGGGACGAGCCCCCTCAGATCGGCACAGCGCGGGCTGGCAGGGTGCTGGGGGCCCCAGGGGCCGGGCTCTGTTGGGCCCCCTCTGCCTGCAGCTTCTAGGGATTCACTGGGAGTCGACACGCATTGCCTGGGCCGGGAGTCCAAGCCACGTGCATATGCAGGGCGCCTGGCCGCCATGTGCTGCCATGGCGTGGGATGGCAGGGCTGGGGGGAGCCCGTGCCCTTCCTCGGAGACTGGCCGAGTCCGTGCCGCCGGCCCGTGGGGGACGTGGGCCATGCCTGAGAGTGTGGTCCTGAGGAGCTGCCGACGGGCAGCCCCGTGTGGGCTCGCATCTGCAGCGGCTCCCTTTAGAGCCTGGCGAGAGCAGCCTGCCGCCTGGGCTCCGAGGGAGTAGTGACTGGGCTTGCTGGCTCTCGGCGGCGACCTGCACGGTGCGGGCAGACCAGGCGTGTTTTCTCCTGGGACCAGCACGGACGACGGTGGGAGGGGCGTCTGGATGGTGGCCGTCTCTGGAGGCCCTGCGTCTTGTTTCTCCGTGGGAGGACAAGAGTGTGCGTGTGTCACCAGCACCCCCATGTGGCTTCCGTCATGGAGCTCGGTCCCTGGGGCCTGCAGGGCCTCAGCCTGGCGTATCTGGACAGCAGGACTCCAGCCCGAAGCCTGAGAAGCTGTGTCTTCCCCCACCATCTCTTGTGGCACTGCCTCCTGGCCGGTGCGCAGAGCTGTCCGCTGGACGGGGAGCCTGGCATCCGTCCTCCATCCGGGCCTCTGCTGGCCGGTGCGCAGAGCTGTCCGCTGGACGGGGAGCCTGGCATCCGTCCTCCATCCGGGCCTCTCCTGGCCGGTGCGCAGAGCTGTCCGCTGGACGGGGAGCCTGGCATCCGTCCTCCATCCGGGCCTCTGCTGGCCGGTGCGCAG
>NC_081557.1:1963318-2129027 GCF_022355385.1 Mustela nigripes | reverse complement strand
TCCGCTGGACGGGGAGCCTGGCATCCGTCCTCCATCCGGGCCTCTGCTGGCAGCCCAGGGAGACCGCCGGAGGCTCTGTGGGGTCGTTCAGGCCCTGCTGCTTGTGCCAGAGAGGCCCCGAGCCGCCAGGAGCCAGTGGGGAAGGGGGCACTTGCAGCGGCTCTTTGGGTGATTGCTGACTGCGTGGGTCATGACCCCTGAATTGCCTGGAGCCACCTTTGTGTCCCCCTTCTGGGCTGGGCCACCACAATGCTTTTCAGAGGCTTCCAGTGACCGTCCAGGGCTACCTTCCCACCCCATGGGCTCTGCGGCCTGACCCTCCTTCCTTCTGTACTCCCCCCTTCAACTAGCTTGTCCTACACGAGACTGGGCCCGGCTGCCAGGTCTGTCCTTCCTGGTTCGCCCGCCCCTGCACCCTTAAATCTGCGGGCGGCTCTGCACCCGCCGAGTGCAGGGCTCACGCCCAAAGTGGAAGGGTCCCAGCCTTGGCTGGGGGAAGCCAGATACAAAGAAGGGCCTACAGACGACGCATTGTTCTGGCTTCTGAAGGCTGTGGGATGGCCGGGGCCGCGGTGGCAGGGTGACCGGGACACCCCCGAGGAGACAGGGACTCTGGGAACTGCTTCACTTGGGAGTGTCTGGTTGTACATGCGTAAACTGCCTCAGTGAAGCTACTTTCTCAGCAGTGCCCCGGAGTTGGGGTCAATCCACTTAAAATTCTGGTTTTCCTCTGGGTAAGTTAGGAATCGTGGCCACCCAGGGCCAGGTGAGTGGCAGAGGTTGCCCACACCCTGCAGTGGCCAGCAGTCCCACTCCCCCTGAGTGCTAGCCCAAGTCAGCCCTGTGGCTTGTGCTCCCAGAGAGTGCCCGGGCCCGGGGAGGTGAAGCCCAGACGTCAGCTGGCCTGTCTCGGCCGATCTGCCGGTCTCTGGCCCACTCTCTGCTCAGGGGTCGTCCCTGTCTCCTTGCCCCCGCGCGCCCAGTGGGTGATGGGGAACAACACAGGGTCACTGCAGGGGAGGGCCTAGGGCAGCAGTGGGAGACGTGTCCTCTGACCTGACCCTTTGCTGCACAGCCCAGGAAGGGTTCCGCCCGAGAGCACTGTGCCCGTCGGGGGCCACCCTCGGCTCCGTGCCAGCCAGCCTTGCCCTCAGCCGCTGCCCCAGTGCCAGGGGCTCCCGGACCCTCCTCAGCTGACCCCGGCTGAGCTTTCCATCCTTCTGAACTTGGTGTGATCCTCCTCGTTGGCCAGGGACCCCCTCACCATCAGAGGCCACAGTGGGTGAAGCCTACATTCCAAGGTGGGTGAGGCCTAGACACCTCCTTGAGGCCAAGTCACCTTGGTGCACCAGGACGGAGCCCCTGTCCACCCCCAGGATGTCACCATGGTGCCATTCGCGGGGCGAGCGGGGCCCAGAGGACTCAGCTCAGGGAGGGCGGCGGCCGGATGTTCCTTTCCCTGACAGCCCAGCAGGCGTGCCTGGCCCGGCTGGGCTTCTGTAGGCCCTGGAGACATGGGGTGCCCCCCCGACACGGGCCGGAGACGTCCCGAAGCCCAGGAATGTCAGTGAAGCTCCCCAGATCTCAGCTTCTGCTTCTGGAACATGGGGAGAACCCTCCCTCCTGGGCACAGGCCAGAGGCTTCAGAGAGAAAGCCCAAGGCACATGGCTACAGCCGCCTCCCTGCCCAAAGCCTTGGTCCAGGCAGAGCCGCCCACGCGGGTCCTCCGCATCGCCTGCCAGTGTGGAGCGGGGCGGGGCGGGGCGGGGCGGGGGGGTTGCTTGGGGACGGGAAGGCCTCTGGGACGCAGGCCAGCAGGGAGGCCCTTGGGTCCCTACCTGCCCGCATTTCTGGCAGGGGCTGGAAGTTCCCAGGAGAGCTCCCGTCCTGGAGAGGGGAGAGACGAGCAGAGGAGGGGGCTGGGGGTGCTCCCCCCCCCCCCGCACAGCCCTGGGAGGAGGACGGGGGGACCTGCAGCAGCTCCGGGAAGTGTGCGGCTGGGGTTCACCGTTAGGCTTCTGGCCTCCACATCTGGGAGGGGAGTGATGATGCGGCGTTCCCGGCCATGCGATGTGCGGTGCTGCCCGCGTAGCCCAGGACGCTCACGAAGGTAGTCGCCGGCGTCCAGGTGCTCAGAGTCGGGGGCGGCAGCGGGGGTGGGAGGATGGATGGGGCCCGGAGGGGGCGCCGTCAGGGCGGCGGGCGCTGTTTGAAGTGGTTGCCGGGGAACCCTGAAGAGCCTGGGCCAGGACACCCAGCACTCAGGCACTCGGGCGTGGGGAGCCGGGGTGGCACCTGGTGACAGCAGGGCCACATGCAGACAGCCTTGAGACTTCGGTGCCCACAGGCTGCTGGTGCGGAGGAAGCGGCGAGAGGTCCCCCCCCAGAAGAGGGGCACCTCCATCTCCCACGGGTCCTCGACCGCTCCGCCCCCACGTCCTGCACCGGGCAGCATTTCTGACTTCAGAGCTGCGCAGAGCACGCTGAACTCTCCCTGGTCCTCGCCCGGGGAAGGCCCGGTGCTGCGGAGAACTCCTGCACATCCTCGCAAACCCAGTGCGGAAGGCCCCGGTGGTCTCCGGAAAGCCTCGACCTCCTCAGCCAGAGCCGGCTCATGCCGCCTCTCTGCTGGGCCGCCTCTGCCAGCAGACGTCGTGACCGGCTGAGGCCAGCAGCCTGTCGCGGGGCTGGGGCCTGTGCTAGAGTCGGCGGAACAAAGCAGGGCTCTGAGACCAGAAGCGGAAATCCAGGGGTCCTGCGGCGCTGGGGGGCCTGCTGCATCCTTCCTGCTCCTGCTGCTGCTGGGGGCCCCGGTGTCCCGGGGCTGTGGCCCCTCCTCCCTCTCTCGGAAGGACACGGACCGCATTCAGGGCCCACCCAGATAATCGGGGGTGACCTCATGGTCCTCAGTCACATCTTCCATCACATCAGGCAGTAGTGACTGACCCCGTGATGTCCCATCCACCGGTTCCATGGACAGGACACCCCAGGTTTGCCCGCAGGGTTGGAGAAAAGTTGCACGAATGCCGGCTGCCTGTCACGTTCGGGTGGGGGTGGGAGCCGGCCGGTGGGCGGTCTCCGAGCTGTCACCGTTCACCCAGCAGTCTGTCCCGTGACCTTGTGCGGCCCAGGATCGTTCACGCAGCCTCACTTGTCGCTTCTGAGATTCGCCTAACACTGCGCCCCCCGAACACCAACGGGGGACACTGCAGAGGACTGCCCGGGACACCAGTCGGAGAGAACAGCACTGGGCCGCGTCTCCCTGTTAGGGAACACGGCAGGCTCCCTGTTAGGGAACACGGCAGGCTCCCGCCAGGGCACGCGTGCGTGTTCATGTGTAAATACATCTCTTTAACTGGCAAAATACACAGAAATGTCCCGTCTTCCCGGCCTCTGAGCGCGCGGCTTGGGCACGGAGCACATTCACACTGTTGTGCGGCAGTCCCCACCGCCCCTGTGCAGAGGGAAACTGCCTGTGAGACACCGACCCCATCCCTCCCCCGGCCCCAGCGCCCACCGTCCACCCTCTGTCCCCCAAGACCCCGACCACCATCCCGGCCCTGGCGCCCACGGTCCACCCTCTGTCCTCCGAGACACCGACCACCATCCTGGCCCCGGCGCCCACCATCCACTTTCCATCCCCGAGACACCGACCCCCAGCCCCAGAGCCCACCATCCATTCTCCATCCACCAAGACATGGATCCCCATCCTTCCCCCGGCCCTGGGGCCCACCGTCCACTCTCTGTCCCCCTGAGACACCGACCCCCCTCCGTCCCCTGGCACCCACTGTCCACTCTCTGTGCCTGTGAATCTGGAGACTCAAGGGACCCCATCTGGGTGGGATCTGCAGTATTTGCCCTTCTGTGTCTGGCCTTTTTGACTCTGCATCACGTCCCAGGTCCATCTAGCTGTGGCCGGTGTCAGCGTGTCCCTCCATGTTCAGCCTGAGGGACAGTCTGGTGTGTGGACAGACCATGTCCTGTGACTCCATTCATTTGTCGACAGACGTGGGGACCAATCTACCTGCCTGGGGGCAGGAGTGAGAGTCCCTCAGGCAGCCGTGGGAATCCCGGGTGGGACCCTTGGGTAAATAATAGTAAGCAGCCCACCTTTGGGGGGCGGGGTGGACAGGCGCAGACGTCCCTTCTGTCCTGTGAGGACGCCGCCCGGGAGCCTGCAAGGGCTGACGCCGTCCAGAAGGCGGCGGCCTCAGCTTGTCCGTCTCTGCTCTCCCAGTATTTCGTGCATCCTCGTTTGATTCAGGCTTCCAGAAAGGTCCTGTGTCCCCGTGACCCAGGCCCCGGGCAGTCTGCCCGAAGTGTGGGCGTGCCTGCCGGCTCCCGCTCCTCCCCTGACCCTGGCCCCGGCCCCCCAGCCCCGACCCCTCCCTGACTGCTCTGACAAGCACGCGGAGCCCCCACAGACTTCCGGTGCTCTGAATAGTCCCATTTCTGGGACAAGGAGGTCGACGCTTTTTAGGTCCACGTTTCCCAGAAACTTCCCTGAGCACCTGGGCTGGGCTCTGGGGGCCCCACAGTGTGCGACCCTGGCCCTGCATCCCAGGAGCTGATCGAGGTGGTGCGGCATGGATGGACGCTTGCTGGGGGCCGAGGAGGAGGAAGGGGCTCTGGGCAGGGGAGGGGCCGTGATTCACTGATGAGCGTCTCGCGCGGAGGCCCACCTGTCAGACTCCCGCCGAGGGCCCCGAGAACCAGAGAGGGGGACAGGGACACAGGAAACCAGGCTGACCGTGAAAGTCGGGGTGACACCCGCCTCCCGCCCTCCGGCCTCTCCCTTTTCCCAGGTTCCCGATGGGAGGAGAGAGATCAAGGGCGGGCCCGGTGGCAGGCAGCGGTGGCCAATGGGCCATGTCAGCCTCGGGTCAGGTGGCATCAGGCCATCTCCCAGGTGCGTGGACTTCCCCCACCTTCCCGGGGTTCACACTGGAGCCACCACCAGGACCCCAGTTCCCAGCAGTGCATAGTTGGTGGGAGTAGGCCTTAGGGTATGCTCTGACCATCTGAGGGGACTTCCTGGAGGGGGCCGGGGGAGAGGGTCTCCCAGGCACGGGAAGCAGGGAGCCCCCCCCCTCCCCAGCCCCGGGGCTGTTCTGAGCACCGCCTCCCACAGGAAGAGGGCGGTATGGAGCCCGGGGGCGCCTGGGCTGCCCTGGGCTGCCGTGACGCACGGCTTCCTCCCAGGCTTCCTCCCAGGCCGCTCTTCCCAGGCTGGTTGGGCGAGAGCCTCCGGGGCTCGGCCTCTCACGGCTGCATGGATGAGCTCACGAGGGGCGTTTCAGAGAGGTGCCATCATTCTGACTGGGCCGTCTGACGTCCTCCCCCAGCCGGACGGGACCGCAAGGGCCCCTGGCCGGATGTTTGGGGACTAGCCTGTCTGCCTGGCGGCAGGAGCGGGTGTCCCCCCAGACAGGCTGTGCGTGAATCCCGGATGCGACCCTTGGATAAATATTAGTAAACTTGGCTCTGACCTACACTGCCTGACGCCACCAATGGGAGGCAAAGCCCGGCAAGGTCCCTCCCTGTTCATTTGGGTGGGGCTACTTCCTGCCCCGGGGCCTTGGGGTGCACAGGCTGGCAGCGGGACCCTCGGCTGAGGCCCTGACTTCTCTGAGGCCCCACCCTCCATTCCCTGCAAGTCTGAAAAAGTGACCCCAGCAGCCCCCACCTTGTTGGGGGCCCAAGAAGGGCAAAGAGCGAACGGAGCCCCTGTCTCTCCGGCGCGCGGCCGGCCGGCCGGCACCCATGTGGCCAAGAAGCCTGGTGGGCTGCAGGTCCCCGCGGGGTGCAGGCCGAATTCGCAGCAGGGCCCCCACTGCCCGGCGGGAAGCCGTCTCCCTGCTGGGTCCTCTGGGCTCCCAGCCACCAAATGGCTCAGGGAGGGAGCTCCCCCCAAAGGTCCTCCGTTGGGGTTACAAGGGCAGTGCTTTGCATCCTCATCCCTCCCAATTCCCTGCCCCAGAGGGTCCTCCCGATGGGCCTACTCAGGGGCGGGCACGGGGCCCTCTCCTGGCTCCAGGCTCACGCTTCTTAGCTGGGAGCAGGAGCCGGCGGCAGGTGGCCCACGGGGCCGCTGCTGGCCCAGGGCAGGAGCTGTTGCTAGTGAAGCTGCCTGGGTGGGCCCAGCTCCCGACCCCCAACCGTGGGGGAACCCCACCCAGGCTGCCCTGCCCCAGGGTCTCCCTCCCAGGTTGGAGGCCAAGGCTCCTCCCCACTCCCTGTGACGCCCACTTGTCAGAACACCCCCCGGGTCGCTGGCCCGCCAACGCTCCCTGGAGAGGCCTGGCCAGTGGGAGGCAAGGAGATAAGGCCTCACCTGGCCTCACTGGGCACCCCCTGGTTTGGGGGGCCCCCACAGCCCCTTCCTCCCACTCAGTCTGCTTCTCTAGCACCTCAAGCCCCCCACCTCTTCTTCCCCCGGCCTCACCCCTCCCACCAGGGCCCCTCCTCCCTAAGGCCTCACTTCTCTGTGAAATGGGGCTGAGAAGAGCACCCCTGGGCGCCCCCTGGGCAGCTCCGCAGGCAACACCCCCTCCCCGGGACTCCTTCAAGCTGTCCTCGTGGCCCCGGGCCCCCAGGGTCTCCTTCCTGAGGGCGGGCAGGACTCCCATCCTCGGGTTCCTAGCCCCAAGCCCCTGGTCCGAGCTGGTGACCCCCAAGGGCCGGGGTTCTGGACTGCCCTCTGCGAGGTTAGGGGACTTCCCAGGCACGGGACAGGGGTGGCTGGGGGAGGGTCAGTTCAGCCGCAGGCCCGGCTTCCTGAACCCGCACTGGCTCCTCCTGCGCTCTGCCGTCACCAGCGCGAGAACTTTTGGAAGCAGGGACCTGGGTGTTCCTCCGCACCTGCACCTGCGCTGCAACCTTGTCCCAGCCCGCCAGGGCGCCCGGGCCCTTCCTGTTCGGTGTGCGGTCCTTTCCCAGGGTCACAGCTAGGTGGGGGTGTTGGAAAGTGGGTGTCTTGAAGAGGCCCTGGCCGCCGGGACCCTCTCCGGGACTCCACCCCCACCCCTGGGAACCGGGCGGGGCCAGCCGTCCCTCCTGCTCCTATAAAAGGGAGACAGTAACTGAAAAGCCCGCCCCCCCTTCCTACTGGGAAGCATGACTCAGCCGCCCCCACCGCCCGCCCCAGGCTGAGCCTCCAGCACCAGCAGAGTTTTCGGCACCCACAGGGTCTTTCGGAGGCCCCCCTACCCCCTGGGGGGTGCAGGCGGGGGCCAGCCGGCAGGAGGGCGCGGGAAGGACAGGACCCCGGGGAGGAAGGGGGCTCCCTCACGTCCACGGGGCACTGTCCCCGCGTCCCTCATCGAACAGAAGTGTTACTGTCCCCACCCACTTCACGGAGGAGAAAGCAGGCTCCCAGCACCCGCTCTCCGCGTCCGCCTGGCCCCGGGGTGGGGAAGACGGAAGGTCCGGCCAGGGGCGGCCCGCGGGGTGGAGGTGGGAGAGCAGGCCGGCGGGGCAGGGCCCTCGGAGGGTCTCCCGGGGAAGGGCTCTCCGGGCGCGCGAGGACTAGCTGCCCGGGCGCCTGGAGGAGGGTGGGGGTCCGGGCCCCGCGGACTTCCCGCCCTGGGCCGGCCCCGTCCCCCGGCGGTTCCCGGGGCTCCCCGGCGGTGAGTCACCGCGGGCAGGGCCGGCCGCAGCGCATTCCTCCGCGGGGCCGGCGTCCGGGGCGGGGTGGGACCGCGAGTCACCCCACGAGGCCGGGGCCGGGGCGGCGGAGGAACAGGAGCCGAGCGCGCGGCCTCCCGCGGCCGCGGACGGCGGGGGCGCGGTCTCGGGGGCAGGGGGCGGGGAGAGGGGCGGGGCCGAGCCCAGGCGGGGCCCTATAAAGGCGGCGCCGGGAGCCCCGGAGCGCACCGTCCGCACCGCCCGCGCCTCTGCCGCCGCCACCGCCGCCATGAGGACGCCGGGCGAGGTGCTGCGCGAGGGCGAGCTGGAGAAGCGCAGCGACAGCCTGTTCCAGCTGTGGAAGAAGAAGCGCGGGGTGCTCACGCCCGACCGCCTGCGCCTGTTCCCCGCCGGGCCCGGCGCGCGCCCCAAGGAGCTGCGCTTCCACTCCATCCTCAAGGTGGACTGCGTGGAGCGCACCGGCAAGTACGTCTACTTCACCATCGTCACCACCGACCGCAAGGAGATCGACTTCCGCTGCGCGGGCGAGAGCTGCTGGAACGCGGCCATCACGCTGGCGCTCATCGACTTCCAGAACCGCCGCGCCCTGCAGGACTTCCGCAGCCGCCAGGAGCGCGCCGCGCCCGCCGCGCCCCCCGAGTCCCGGCCAGCCCGCGCGCCCTGAGCGCCGCCGCGGTGAGTGCCGGCCGTCGCGCGGGGGACCGTCGCGGGAGGCCGTCGCGCGGGGGACCGCGGCCGCGTGTCCGCGCGCGGGGCCCCGGGGGGACCCTCCGCCGGCCGGACCCCGGCCGCCCTCCGCGCGCCCTAACCGCCTGCTCTCCCCCCAACCCTCTCCAGGAGCCGCGCACTGGACGAGTCGGGTCGACGCGGGGCCGCGCCGCCGGCAGGAAACCCAGGGGGCCGCCCGGGACTGCGGGGGACCCGGGCGGGCCGCCCGCCCGCTGACCACAGTGAGGACAAAGGCCGGGAGCCGTGTCCCTGACCCACACGGAAGGATCTTCCCATGCAGAGCCACAGAGCCTCGGCCCGCTGAGCGGGCGCCTTAAATTATCAGACTATCTATGTATTTATTGGGTGGTTATCATGGAACCATCTGTCGTAATAGTTCGTTTTGCATCAATGTGTTCATTCCAAATAAACTGATCTGTTCCCTTTTCTACCAGCCCAGGCCTGGTGCCGTGAGCTTCCTGCGGCGGGTTGGTGGCCCTGCCCGTGGGCGTCGGGTGGGGGTGGGGAGAGCCACCACCCTGGCGTCTGGGAAGGGCCCGGGGAGAGCTGTCTGAACGAGCGCAGTGTCATCTGCACGGCCCTGTTCACGCCCTCCTTGCCAAGCAGCCTCTCCCGAGGCTGGGAAGTGCCCCGAGGTTTGGCCCCGGCTGACTTCTGCTCCTGGGTGTGCCTCGGGAGGACAGGAGGGGGGGCGGGCTGGAAGGCCGGGGCTGGTGCTTGCCCAGGGAGGTCATTCAAACTGCCCCCTTGAGGTCGGTGCACCTCCTCTGCCCACAGACCCCAACGGCCGCCCACCACCACTCGCCACCTGTCCCGCAGCCCTCTGGAAGGAAGCCTCAGGCCTCTGGTCGCCTGCCCGGCTGCGCTCCCCTTAACCCCACCCCACCCTGCGGCTGCAGCCGCTCCTGGCCATGTGGCCGCCAGGTCCTGCTGGCCGGCACCCACCCTGTGGGGCTAGGAAGGCAGCGGGGCTTCTGGGCAAGTAGTGGGAGGTCTGGGCCGTTCCCCGTGGTTGGCAGCCGACAAGCGGCAGCCTCTGCCCTGCCCGCCCAGCTGCTTCCTCTGGGCTTGGCCAACACAGTGTGTCCGGGGCTGCCTGGTGGGGAGGACTCGAGGTGAGTTCCTCCAGCCACTGGTGATGAGCTGGCCAGAGGACAGAAGAACAGGACATTGTTCTCAGCCTGCTGAGGGGAAACTTCATTTCGGGGACCTTTCTGGCGGGAAGGATATCAGGGTGGGAGGCAGTGGCGTGGGGAGTGAAGAACCAGAATTGGGCCCTAAAGCCTTGTCACTCACACTGGACGCAGGGGAGCCCCGTGGGCCTCCTTGCTGGGTCTCAGGGCTGACTGGGGCGAGGGGGTGGGCGCTTGCCCCTTCGCTGGGAAACCGGAGGAAACCATCCCTTGTGGGGCGCCTGGGGGGCTCAGTCTGTTAAGTGTTTGTCTTCTGCTCAGGTCATGATTCTAGCATCCTGGGATCGAGCCGGCTTCTGGGCCCCTGCAGGTCCCTGTGGGTCTGCTTCTCCCCTTCCCTCGGCCTCCCGCTCCCCTGCTTGTGCTCGCGCACAAGCTCTCTGTCAAATAAAATCTCCAAAAAGAAAAGGAACCATTCCTTGCAAGGAATTTTCTCCTGAACACGACCTGTGCTTGGGGGAGGGGTTCCTCTGGAGAAGTGGAGAGAGAGTGGCCCCGGGGCCTGCACAGGCTTCAGATCCACCCCTGTCCTGCCCAGACCTTTATGGAGACTAAGGGTCAGTCCCCGTCCCCCGTGCAGTTCACACAGAAACTGGTCTGGTCTGAGCTCTTGGGCCAGGAGAGCTGACGGACCTCTGCTCTCTGTGGTCCCTCTGGTCGGGACCGTGGAATTTTGGGGGGTTGGGGGTCCCGAGTTGTAACAACCAGTTTTCCAGGCAGCCTGTGTGCGGGGCGGTGGGGGGGTGACCTTCCTGGTTTCAGGGTCGCCTGCCCCCACTACTGGATTGTTCTCTCTGGACTGGTCATGCTGGCCTCCCCTGCCTAGTGCCCTCTCCCCAGACGGGGTGGGAGGCGAAGGGGCTCCCCGGCTCTCATGACTTGCTGCCTGGCTCCACCCACCAGGCGCCCCCACCAGGGAGTGCGGCCGTCTCCCTAGACCTCTTTCCAAGCCTTGAACTCCTGATCCTCGTTCTGTTCACGTGGGGTGACTGACAAGGGCGAATGGGCAGCGGCGTGCTTAGCCCCGAGGCCGCGCGTCAGAGGACTGGGGGTGGGCTGCAAGCTCCGGGCGCCAAGTTGCTCCGCGCTCTCCGGGTGGGGGTGGCAGAGGGGAAGGAGGGGACAGACTTCTAACCAGACGGCAATGCCCTCCAGGGGGCAGGGCCCAACGCACAAGGTCAACTCGGGCAGCACCGCTCTCTCAGGAGCCCTGGGGCTCTGCGGCCAGCCCCTCCTCCAGGAAGCTCTCCAGCCTCTCCATCCCTCTGGCGCTCACCCCCAACTGCCCTGTTCAACCCACAGGACTTTGCAGAAATTAGGCTGGATGAAGGCTTTATTGCCAGTCTGTGCTCGGGGACTGTGGTCACCGGACTTTGTCCGTCTTCTGGGGCAGAGGCAGTCTCCAGAGCACCAGGAGGACAAGGACATTGGTGGCAAACTGCACGTGGCCAAAGATGGGGACCCCAAAGCTGCGGTAAAGGAGGCCGCCCACGGTGGGCCCCAGGGTGCGAGTCAGGGGCTGCACGGAGGCGCAGAGGCCCAGCATGGTCCCTAAGGGGCGAGGGCAGGGGGGCAAGTCAGGTTCGGCCAGGTCCCTCGGCACCACTGCCCTGGCCACCCCCTCCCGGGACACAGCCAAGGCCTCCCCTGTTCCACACCCCCCACGCGGTCCTGGCCCTGCTGCCCTGGCTCCCTCCACCCAGACCCGTGGGTCTGCTCCTTTTGGACCACCCAGAGGTGGGGCTGAGCCCGCGCCATGGCCCAGAAAGTTCCAGAGCCCCCGAGGAGTTTGGGAGTGGAGCCACAGGCCACAGGCCAGGCCCTGTCCTCCTAGACCTACCAGGGCGATGGCATCCCAATGGGGCCAGGAACCGGGAAGGGTGGGCGTGGGGCTGGGGTCCCGGGCAGGCTGACAACCCCCAGGATCACCCGACAGCCCCCACCCCTCATGTGGACGGATGAGTGCCTCCCCCACCCACTTCCCAGGCTCACCTCACTGCCTGAGTCCCCGCTGCCAGACACCCCCACCCCGTCACTACAGCGCTCCCTGCGGCTGGGCCCTGTGCAAGCCACTGTGCATGTGGGTGACATCAACGGGACATGGCCCCCAGGGTCCTGGGCTCCTGGGGCTCACAGCCCCGTGTCTGTCTGTCTCTTTCTCCCGTCTCCCCGCTGGGCCGGCTGGGAGCTGCCTGGTGAGGCCCCGCCTGGGCTCAGGGGCTGGCGTGGGGGAGATTTAAGAGCGGCTTCTCCCATCGCCCACATGCCCTGTAGACACCGGGGAGCAATTACCACCCCCTCTGTGGTCTCGGTTTCCCAGGCTGGTGCTGAGAACCGGCTCCCAGCTCCTTCTGCGCAGAGGGGTGGGGCCTGGGGTTCCCCCTGGGCGGGCTCCGTGTGGCCCCAGCGGCTTGGGAGTGCTCGGGCCTCCTCCCTGCCAGGCCCTGGCCCCATCTCTCCACACTTGGCTCCCCTGCCTCCTCCTGGCCTCCCCTGGGGGCCAGCCCACCACTCCAGGACGCCCTCCAGGCCCGGCCGGCCGCCCTCGGGAGAGGCCTTGCCCAGCAGCCACCTGGTTCCCATCTGGGCCTCTAGGCCTCAGTCTGTCCCTTGCGGACAGACAGGTAGATAGAGTGAGGGCTGCTGAGATCTTCACCCTCCACCAGCTGCCGGAGCCCGTGAACTTGGCCTGTCCCAGGCCTGGACCATGCCTGCCAGGAGCGGAGAGGGGGTGGGCAGTAGCCACGGCCCTGTCAGGCCCCGGGGCCCGAGTGTGGATGGGACACTCGGGCCTCACCACACAGAGCTAGGTGCGAAGTGCAGACAGGGGTCCCTGTCTGGGGACACCTGTGTCCTACCCGGCCGGGGTGGGGGGGGAGCCGGGGGCTTCCTAGGTTTGACCAACAGTGACCAACAGTGACCAACAGCCTGCATGGACTCACTCGTGAAGGACCTCCACGCCCCCTTCCCCCGGTGCCGGGGAGGGAACAGAAGGCCGGCTCCTGCCTCCTCCCGGCCTGCAGGCCAGCCCCTTCCTGTGCTGACCACGCCTGGCCCCCCCGAGCCGCCAAGCCCCTTCCTGTGCTGACCACGCCTGGCCCCCCCGAGCCGCCTTCCTAACTGGCCCCTGCAGGAGACTTTGGGTTCCACACCTCCCTCCACACCTCTGCCCCCCTGGGGTGCCGGGAATGCCATCCTCCTGCTCCGTGAAATCCTGCCCATGCTCCAGAGCCAAACACCACCTCCAGGAAGCCCTCTTCCCATCTGGGAGGCCCGGCCCAGCCAGGTGGTGGATTTGCACCTGAGCCAACTCGCCGCCTGCCGCAGCTGCCCTCGCCCCACCCCCTCTCGGACCCCAGGCCGCCGGCGCCCCTCCGCACTCACTGGGTCCGGGCAGACCCAGCTTGGAACTGGAGGAGCTGCTCTGTCTGAAATGGCCCAGAAAGCTGTCCAGAGAGGAGGGCCCAGGGCCTCCCAGGGCCTGCCCCTCCCTGGCTCCGGGGGCTGTGGCTCTCACCCGTGTCTGACGCTGGGACAGCCTTGGTCAGCATGCTGTCGGTGACCACGTTGAGGGCGCACAGGCTGAAGACCAGGCCAGGCATCAGGAGGCAGAAGTGGAAGACGCTGGACATCAGGGCCTGGCATGGGGCGGGGCGGGGAGGCCATGGTGACCAGGAGCCACCAGGGGCCGGGTGGAAGGGCCCATCCCTGCAATCCCATGGAGGGCGGCCCCGGTTGGGGTGGAGGGGCTCACTGCATCCTGGGCATGGGCAGAGGGTTGGGGGATGGGCCCGGGACCCCAACTTATTCTCCTGGGAGGTGCTGGTCACTCATGACACATTGGATGTGCAGGCGGCTGGGGGCTTACCTCTGTCCCGCCCCCCGACCCTGTATGACAGCCCAGAGGGACATGCTCACCATGGCCAGCCCCACGACCACGAAGACTAGCACGCCGGCCCGGAGCAGGGCCCCCTCGGAGAAGTAGCTGCTCAGCCGGCCGATGACCACGCCCTGAATGACCTGGGGAGACGAGGGGGAGGGGCTGTGGTGGGAGGGGGCTGGACCGGCTGGGGGGTGCCCCCGCAGATGGGGACCTCCCTTGGGGTCCCCTCCCAGCTCTGGCAGCCACCAGGTCCTAGTAGCAGAGTGGGTCCCAAAGTCTGTGTGTGGCCGCAAGGGCTCCGGGGAGAGGGGTGCTGGCCTGGCCCCCCACAGGCTCCTGTGTGCTCATGCAGCACTCAGAGGGCCAGCGGTCCCCTTCAAAGCGAATCTAACAAGACTGCTTTAAAGCAGAACCATAAATGTCCTTTAAAAAAAATCCTACTTTCAGACTTGCTTCCTCAGATTTCTTTGTTTGCTTGTTTTTGTAGAGGAAGGTCTCCTGGGCAGGTCCCTCGGCGCCGCACAGCTGGGGGGCTCTCAGCAGCTCGCGAGGGCGAGTCTGGCCCGTCCCCACTCGGACGCACCCAGACCCAAACCCTGGAGCGGTGGAGTTGTGCCTCAGTTTCCTGTTCACCTAAACAGTCCTGGACTCCATGCCCCGCAAGTTACTACTGCACGGACCCAGGAGTTAACCAACAGGCCCGTCAGCTCGCACCTCCCCCAGGCCTAACGCGGGCCTCCTGAAGCCCCCACGTTCCCCTCTCTGACAGCACCCAGAGCTGGGGGGCCTCGTAAGACCTTGTCCAGCCTCTGCGCGGACCCTGTCTGCAGCCCCACCCCAGTCTGAGTAAATTCAGACCCTTCCTGCCCTGCACACCGCCCACCCCCGCCACGGCCTCAGAGGCGAGCCCTCAGCCTCAGCCTGCGCAGCAGCGGGTGAGCTCCCCAACCCCAGGCCCTTTGCACCTGCAGCCCTTCCAGACCACACCAACCGCCCCATCTAAAGTCGCACCTCTGCCCTTCTGAGGACCCTATTCTCCTGCAGGGTGCTGGTCACCCCGACACATGGGATGTGTAGGCGGCTGGAGGCTTATCTCCATCCCTCCCGACCCCATACTACGCGGCGAAACGGCCTGGGGTATAGGTGAAGGCACAGCCGGCACACCTCTCGCAGGAAGGTCTGCGACGGACCGAAGGCGGCAGATCCCCGGGGTGGCGCCGCTGTCCCCTCATGTTAGGGCCATCTGGGCTGGCGCTGCCCCCTGGCCCCCAACCCCAGAGGCACCCCCACACCGGGAAGCGGGAAGGGGGTGCTGTGGTCCCCTCGGGGTCACTTCACAGTGGGGCAGGAAGTGGTTGTGGGGGGGCAGCAGGCGGGAGCCCAGCTGTGGGGCCAGGCGAAGCCCGCGGTGGGGGTGGCCCTCCTGCTCTGGGGGCCTGGGGGCAGGGAGGTGCCGGACAATGGGGGTTTGGGCTTCTCTCTGGAAACACAAGCCCCACCTCTGCCCACAGAGCCTCTAGATGGGGCTGGGGCCCGGCCACCCCCAGGGCCCGGCCACCCCCAGGGACCACCTTTGCTGTCCCACGCAGGGTCACCACCGTGCCCCTTGCCCCTGACCCGGCCACAGGCCCCCAGTCTGTCCACCCCCTGCCCGCCGAGGATCTCAGGGGTCTGCTGGCTTTAGCTGACATGCCATCCTAGCCTCCCGGGGGTGGCCATTCAGAACCGGCTCCAGGGACCCCCGACTCTGGCTGTGCTGTCACTGTTTAGTCCATATTGGTGGCGTGTGTCCCCCCAGGCCGGCCCTCCCCGCCTGCCACGCAGAACCGCCCAGGAGCTGCTGTTTCAGCCTGGAGGCCAGAGCGGTACTGGGCCCAGGGCCGGGGAGCAGATGGCTTGGGGGTGCCAGGAATGTCACGGGCTTCCGGAGCGGTCCAGGACTGCCTTCTCCCCAGACGGTCCCAGAATAGCCCCGTCCGCACTCCGGCTGTTGGGCCGCCGTCCGGGGTGGCGGCAGCACGTCGCCACCTGTCCCCACCACCCCAGGGCCTGGTGCCGGTGCCCAGGGGCGGCTGGGGCGTGGGGCTGGAGCACTAGCCACCTGTCCCACCTGGACACGTGTCTCGGGCATCTCCTGGTGGGCAGCTGCCAGGCTCGGGGCATCTCACAAGGACAGAGAGTGACTGTCACCCGGTGGGGCCGGTCTGTTCTGAGGGCTTAGCCACGTCATCACTGCATGAGTCACCGTGCTCCCCTCACCGGACGGATCAGGAGTCAGAGACTCCGAGAGCTTGGGGGACCTGCCTGCTTGTGGGTGGGCGGCTTCACCACACGCCCCAGCCACAGTTCACCGTCAGTGCCGCAGGGACACTGCGGCAGGCAGGCTGTGAGGTCCATCGCCTCCGAAGACCCCTGACCCACCCACCGCACGCCCTGAGCGCTGGCAGCCGCTTACCATCTGGAGAACCCCAAAGAAGGACGTGAGGTAGCCGGCCTCTGCGGCGTCCAGCTGGAAGAAGTCCATGGAGATGATGGAGAACATGACCATGAAGAGTCCTGGGAGAGGGGAGGAGGGGCCGCCTGGTCGTCCCCAAGCTCCTGGCCACAGGGCCCACCTCCCCTGCCAGTGGGCTGGGGACCTGGTCAGGCCACAGCGACCGATTTCATGGGTCTGTGGCTGGGGAAGCACGGCCCCAGAGACCAGTGCAGACTGTGCCCAGGAAGGTCTGAAGCGTCCCTGTGGCCAAGCTGGCTAGAGCCTGGGGCACCCTGCATGAGGGCCGCTGGGAGGTGGGGCCCCAGGGCTGACAGTGTGAGATGCTGTGACCCTGTGCCCACTCATGGCCCCCAGAGACCCCTTTGAATGAAGTCAGCCACTCCGGTCCCATCGCTGTGACCCCAAAGAGCCGATCGGAATCTGGGACAGCCAGTGAGGGCCGGGTCGGGCAGCCCCTGCCTCTGCATTTACCCCTACAGACCCGACCCCAGGACCTTCACTTTCGCAAGGGCAAGAGCTTCCTCGGGGCACCAGCATGAAACCTCCGTAAGTTGGTCTCTGCGCTGCCCCCCAGTGAGAGGACCCCAGAGCAGGGCTCGGAAGCCACAGCGGGGACCCCGAGGACTGAGTGGCAGGTGGGGCCTGCTTCCTGCTCTTCCCCTCCTCACCCGAGCAGCCATCCGGCCTCACCAGGGAGCCTCTCCTTCTCCGGGACCCACATGACGGGTGACGGCACAGGGAGAGCGTGGAGCGCGGGACACCAGGCAGAGGAAGGGTCTGCACCAGGCTCTGGGACTCACCGGAGGGGAAGCCGGACACCACCTTGATGAGGAACACGGGCAGGACACCAGGCCGCAGCAGCAGGCGGCTGATGGCCTTCAGGTCAAACACGCCGGCGTCGGGTCTGCCTGGGGGACCCCGAGAGGCCACTCAGACTGTGCGGTGGCCCGCTCCCCAGCTCCCCGACCTGGTCCCCCCGCCCCCGTCTGGCTTTCCCGGGGGTCTCCCTGTATTTGCCTCTTTCTCTGTCCCCTCCCTCCTGACTCCTCAGTCACTGGGCACCAAGGCGTGGGGTCCTCTGCGGGCCCCTCTGTGGAGCCCTGACCTTCCCTTGTGGCCCCAGGAGGCCCCACGTGCCCTCGCTGGCACCACTCTGCCTCCCACCTCGGCGTTGCCCCAGAACCTGCGCCCCGGGGCACCTGCCTCCGTGCGGCTCAGGGTCCTGGCTCACCCCTCCCCGTGGTCCCTCCTGTCCTTCCTGGGCCTCCCCTGCCTCCTGCCTCGGCCTCTCTGAGCACCCCACGCTTTCCTGCCCCGAGACCGCCCCCAGCTCAGCCCCGATGGTGCCGGCAGCCGGGAGACGCCTGGCTGCAGAGCGGCTCAGGGAGGGAAAGAGGATGCAAGTGGCCCCTAAATCCTAACCCCCGCCCCGCGTGCCTATTGCTTGGAGCGCGTGCTGGGCTCGGCGGGCAGGAAGCCACTGCGGACACTTTGGTGTGTCCTGGTCTTGGCCAGCTCTCCCTGAGGGGAGGCCTGGGGCGCTGGCCGGTGAGGCGGGGGGTGCCTCGGAGCGACCCGGCATCCGGGCACGGTGCACCTGGCGGGGCTCACCTGGCGGGGCCGCCGGAGCATCGGCGCTAACCCCTTTAGTGCTGATGGGGATGCAGGTGAAGCTGAGGATGGCTGCCACGAGGTTGGCCACGAGAGCCACGGAGGCCGGACATTGAAGCCTGGGGGTGAGAGTAGTGGTCACACAGGACAGGGGTCTCTGGGTGTGGGATCTCCCCCAACGGGATGAAGAAGCAGGTGAAGCTGTCACCGTGCCTGATGTTCCCGTGACAGCGGCAGCCTCTGGCATCCCCGGGTCTGGTGGGGGGTCGGTGGTGAGAGCCGGGGACCTGAGCCCTGGAGGGCCGGGGCGGAGTCTCCCAGGAGACGGTCAGCTCCCAGACTGCCGAGGGTTAGGAAGGCCCCCCGAGGACGGGCTTAGGGCACACGTGTGGGTGTACCTGCGTGTGTGCACGTGTGTGCATGTGTGGGTGTGTGTGCACATGCACCCTCCGCTCCCAGCCAGGGCAGGGCATCCCACATCTGGGGACCCTGGACTCAGCCCCAGCCTGGTCTTCCCATGTGAAGGAGACCCTGCATGGCTCCGCAGAAGTGGGCCGGCCACGCGTCCTTCCCATTTGACAGAGGAGGAAACTGAGGTCCCTGTCCCCAGATCAGTCCTCGTCCCTCTGGTGGGACTGGAAGGCCTCCTGGGGTGGGGGACGTCTCGGCAGTTCCTTTGAGTGCCACGTGTCTGGGCCTTTGGGCTGGTGGGGAACGACACGGCCCGGGTCAGAACACCAGGACAGGGTGCGCGGGAGGCCGAGGCGTAGGGGTGCAGAGGCCTGGACTGGTTCCACCCGGGGACCCCCACACAGCCCCGTCAGGCCTCCTTCCCCTCCCGCTCCGTAGTCCTCAGGAACCCCCGCTACGGCGCCCCATCTTCCTGCAGGGCGGGCAAGCCGGGCTAGGGAAGGGTGCCAGACGCCGCGCTCAGGACACGGTCCCACCTGCCTTCCCAGAGCGCCACCAGGGACCCAGACTCCGGCGGGCCCTCAGCTTCTGCGTCGGAGAAAGTCCCTCCCCGCACGAGTCACCCTGCGGAAACCCAGCCCCTGACTCCCCTGGAAGGGCCAGGTGGCCGGGCAGCCAATGTCACCCGATGTCGCGGGCCCTTCCGATCATTACCATTTCTTGCGGAGGCCGACCTGGGCCGCTCCTGGGGGTGCAGGGGAGAGATGGGAGGGAATGGAAGCTTCTTACGAGCCAGGCCCCTCTCTGACCTTCCAGACCGGCGCATGGCCTCAAAGCCCTTCCCCTCAGCCGTGGAGGAAACTCCTGCACATCCTGCAAGCGCCTTTCTCCGCAAGCCCCTGGCACTCTGCCCGCTGGGCACCGCGTCCTCTGAGAGGGGCCTGCTCCGTTAGATGGCCAGTCTGGCCCCAAGGACAAGTGTGCCTGGGAGGACCCTAAGCCAAGACCCCAGGGAACATCAGACCATGGACACACGTGTGGCCTGTTCCCAGGCACCGCGTCCTAACCCAAGCTCACCAGCGTCGCCTGTTAGTGACCTCAGGGCATAGATGCAAGGTGCCCTTGGCCCTCCGCGGAGTGCAAAGAAAGGACTTGCCCTGCCCCTCCCCAGCACAGCTCCTGCGTGTGCACACACACGCACACACAGAGCTCCTACAGGAGACATAGGCAGGACAGGCCCTGTCCCATATGGGATCAGAGGGGCTAGGGGGGACATTCCCCCATCTCTAGCCTGGACTGCCCAGGCTCACACAGGTGGTCGGCAGTAGGGCTGGAAGTCGCCGACCCGCCCCTCCCCCACTGGCTCATCTCTGTCCCCCTCCCCCCCCCCCGCGACCCCCACTGCCCAGGATGGTGGATATCCGGGCCTCCTGACCGCCAGGCTTCCCAACCAACGGGCACTTCCACTGACCGACAGGTCAGAGGGTCAGAGGCCTGCGCTCAGCTGCCTGGGAGGGCCAGGGCTGGCAGGGACTGATCTGTGACGCGGGCAGGGACACCCCGGCCCTGACGGCTGGCCCCAGAGAGAAGGCTCTTTCTTCAGGACCTGCACGTCACTGCTCGGGGCCTGGCGGGCAGGGACAGAACCTGCTTTCTTTGCCAGATGCCCCGGAAATTCGCGGGAGCAGGGGCGGCCGCTTCAATGGCTATTTTGGGAGGCTGGTGACAAGCGAGGGCTGGGTGGTGGCAAAGAGCCAGGCCCCTCCTTGGGGCATCTGACCCACCCCGTAGCGTGAGGGCTGGTAAACCGAAGGGAGCACGGGGAATGTGGGGGCCCCGGAGGGAGTGGGAGGGTGCAGCTTCCCAGGGGACGTGGGGTTCCTTCTCCACCAGCCCCCTCCCGCTCCCCCAGGTCAAGTGCCAGAGGGTGAGCAGAAGGCACGGGGAACAGATGCGGCCGGCCAGCTCAGCAGCCCCCCGCCCTCGCATGGACGGCCGTCGCCTCGGCCTGGGACTCTCTGGCCTGGTGCCCCCACCGGGAGCCGCTCTGTCCTCCAGGACACAGCTCGGCGCCCCTCTCCAGGGCCCATAGGGTCAGTGCGCCCCCGAGCACGGGGCAGAGTCAACTCCCCTGTGGGGGGCCTCCTGCCTCCTTTGCACAGGATCCCACGGAGCTGCTGTGGGCTTCCTGGAGCCCAGATAGGGACCGAGTGTCAACCACGGCGGCCCGCGACGCTCCCGCTCTGTGTCCGCCCACCCCTTCTGTTCTCGGGTGAGTGACCAACAGGAGGTCGGAGGGATGGAGGCCAGGACGGGGTTCTGGACAGGACTCTGGGCACCCGAGTCTCTGTCCTTTTGCCCTTCTCTGGGGCGACCTTGCTGGGTGACCCGCTCTCCTCAGAGGCAAATGGAGGCTCCCCAGACACGCCGTCCGGTACCAGGTTCCCAGGGGCCCCAGAGGGCTCGCCTTTCCTCCCCAGCCCAGGGGCCTCTCATTTGCCAACGGACATCATCAGGAGGGCGGGGGGCCGGGCCATCGGCCCACCCTGCGGGGATGATGTGCATTTGCTCCCCTCCCCCACCCTGTCCGGCCACAAGGTGACAGGACGCCCTCGCCCTGCTCCGAGGCTCCCCTGGCCCCAGGGGGCTCAGGACTCTGCTCTGGAACCCGGAGGACAGGCTGCGGTCGGCGGGACCTAGCCTCCCAACACCTGGCTGCGAAGGTCACCAGAGTCTGGCCTGGGGCTGGGGCGCAGAAGTCACCCTGCCCTACCCAGTCCTTGGATGCCGTAGCTAGAACACTGTCTGAGCATGGAAGCCCTGTGGGGCTGCTCCTGATTCAGCCTCCCTCTGCCTTCCAGGTCCCAGAAAAAAGGCCAGGAAACCCTGCCTGGCCTGACCCTTCTGGCCCTCCATGCTCCCCGAGCACCTGGTCCCCCCACTTCCAACCACGCCGGCCTCCAAGCAGGTCCCAAGCTCCTTCCTGCCCCAGGGCCCTTGCACATGCTTTCCCTCTGCCTGGAACACGGCCCCTGCCAGCGCCTCCGTCAGCAGTGGACTTCTCCCTCACCTCTCGGGTCTGAGCCAAGCTTTTGGCCAGCTGGGCCTGGTCTGTGCACTGCCCTGCGCCTGGGACACGCAGGGTCCTCCTGCTGGGTCCCTATCCCCCCGCCCCCCACAGTGGGGAGAGCCTGGGGAGAGCCTCGGTGAGCTCCATGAAGGGGAGCAGGCTGCTGGGCGGACCCAGGCGTCCCTCCTGCCGCAGTCATTCAGGGCAGGCGCTTACTCATTAACTTCCAGGGGAAACAGTGGTGTCGCCGTGTCACGGGGCGGAAACCCTCTGTCAGCAGGATAAGGGCTTCCCATTCCCCAGTCAGACCCAAGGCCGAGATAACCTCCCAAGTCCTCAGGGAGATAAGGGGTGTCATAAATTCCCTGAGACACCGAGGGCCCACCAGGCCCAGGAGGGCTGCCCGGTGACCCTGAGGGGCGTCAGCTGGCCTGACCTGCAGGGTCTGTAGCTGGGGGCTGCCCCAGCATCCTCCTCGGTCTCCCTGAACTGCCGTCCTCAGGGGCATCTGTCCAAATCCTGAGGCCCTGCAGGGCACAGAGCCCCCCATACCCGAGACTGTGTGCAGCAGCCCACGGCACTCAGAGAGTGGGGGGCTGCCCGCTCTGAGTCCCACTGTTAGACCCCCCCCCCCCGTCAGCAGTGTTCCTTCGACAGGTGGCTCCCCTTTCCAGGAATCCCTGGACCCCCTCCCCGGGGACCTGACTCTGGGCCATGAATCACAGAGCGTCCCCACCTGCTAAGTGACTCAGAGGGAGTCTGGGCCCTCTGCGGGAGCCCAGCCTCCCAGCGGGAGTGGAGTGAGCTCCAGCCTGAGCCCAAACCAGTTAAACCAGTGCCCGTCCCACACCTGGAGGCTGCCAAGGCCACTTCCTCTCTCTGCCCCCTGCTCCCAGGAGGTGGGGGGCATGGCTGAGGACTTGTGGGGGAGGGGTCGCGGGAGGCGCAGTGGGCGGGAAGGTGGAGGCCGGGGAGCCCTCACATGGTGCCTTGGTTTCCACGGAGGAGAGGGAAGGAGGAAGACACAAGGTGGCCCTTGCCCCAGGAGGACAGGCCGACAGGGCACTGGCCCCTGCCATGGGGCACTGGGATCCTGGAGCCCACTTGCCCTGGGCCTTGGACAGGCTCCTGGAGCTCCATGGGGGAGACTCACTCCCCCCGGGACCTCGGGTTTTCCCACCCATCCAAGGACATGTAGGGGCTGTAGAGCACCTTCTATGTTGGGACGGAAGAAGACGAGGAAGCAAACGGATGGTTCTGGAAGCTAAGGGCAGGCGTGCAGGCCGTCCCCGTCCTGGGGGCTGCTCCAGGAAAGGGCCGTGAGTGGTGTCCTCTGGGCCAGGAGCTGGGACGAAGGGAGAGGAAGTGACGGCTGGGGGGGGGGGGCGGGGGCGGGGGGGGGGGGGGGGGCAGCCCGCCCGGCCGGGGGGGGGGGGGGCGGACAGCCCGCACGCCGCGCAGGGGGAGGCCCGGACAGCCCGCACGCCGCGCAGGGGGAGGCCCGGACAGCCCGCACGCCACGCAGGGCGGCCCGGCTCACAGGTGAGAGCGCCTGTCCCGGGGCCCCGAGGGGCCCGGCGGCCGCAGTGGCTGGGCTGTTCAGCGTCCAGGGGGGCCGCACGGGGGCCTCCCCGCTGCGCTGCCTCACCCTCTTCTGCACCCTCTTCACACCCAGGCGACTCAGGCGCCCCCAACCTTCCTGGGGTGACTAACGCCCTCTTGCTCTTGCTCCCACCACCCCAGCCGCTCCCGCGCAGGCAGAACCGTGGTCACAGCCATCCCGTCGGCGCGGTGGGGCTCTCCCCTCTGGGACCCACGTGCCCCTTGGCTTCTGGAATGTTCTCCCGGGTCGCCTTCCCTTCATGTCCTCCCTGTGCCTCCCCTCCCGTGAAGTACCACGTCAGGGCTCGGGGCTTGGGGCTCGACCTGAACCAGTTCCTAGGGCTTGAACACCACCCACATGAGGACACGGCTCGCCGACCCGGCCCCGGGCCCTCAGTTCACACCTGCACCCCACCTGTTGACAAAACCAAGGCAGACCCTGCCCTCTCCCGTCCAGACTGGGCCAGGGGCCACCTGGCGGGTCTCCCTGCAGAGGTCTCGCTCCCACGTTCACACAGTAGCCGGGTCCCACCCCTCCCCTGCCCACACCTGACCAGGGCTCCACGGCCCCCCACGCACCTCCCCTCCGTCCCCTCCCTGCTGCCCCACTCTAGCCACACCAGCCTCATCACTCCCCCAACCTCAGGGCCTTTGCATCTGCTGGGTCTTTGCTTCCCCAGACGTCCTCCTGCCTCCCCCGTCACTCCTTAGTGGGAGGTCTTTGCGACCACCTGTCCACCAGCCCTCAGTCTTGCTGTTACTCTCTACCCCATGGGGCTCACCCCAGCCTTAGAGAAATACGTGTCATTTTCATCTGAGGACTTGGCCTGTACTGCTCCCTGCCATATCCGGATCGTGGAACCCCAGGGCACTTAGCAGGCTCAGTAAACACCAGCGAGGAACCTGATAGACGGAGCCCCGCCCTCCCCACGCCGGCCTCTGCCGGAGGAGCCCAGCGGAGACAGACCTGCACAGGCCAGGCGCTGAGGAGAATGCTGGGGGTGGGGACAGAGACGTCCCTCCGCACTGGGAGTTGGTGTCACAGGGCCACCCTCGCCTCCTGTTCCCCGGTCCCCGGGGATCAGCCGTCACCCGGCTGCATCTGCCGCCCCGGGGGTCTGTTGCGGAGGGTCACCAGGGTTGGGAGGCCTGGGGTCAGCAGAGGAGGCTGCGTGCGCTTGCTTGCTTGTGTGTGTGTGTGTGTGATTCGCATGAGTGTGCGTGCGACTCGTGGATGAGTGTGTGTGATTCCTCTATGAGTGTGTGACTCAGATGAGTGTGTGTGATTTGTGGCTGAGTGTGCGATTCATGTATGAGCCTGTGTACGGAGTGCGCGCGTGCTTCAGATGCCAGCCAGGCCCCGCCCCCGAGCGACGTCCGCACAGGGTGGATGGGTCACCGGCGGGCACGGCCCCCCTACAGCTGGGCACCCACCTTCCAGACCGAAAGCCAAGACTTGGGTCTGAATGAAGGCAAGGGGCAAGGTCCGATCCTTTGGAGAAACCGATTGTGAGTGGGTGTTGGGGCGCTGGGGGCGGGGGAGGAGGAACAGGGTGAGGCACCAGTCTCCCGGCGGCGGAAATGAGGTGCCCCTCCCTAGGCCGGCGGGGCCTCTCCAGGGCAAGGTGTCTCCCGTCCAAGGTTAAGTAAGGCGCGCTCCGGGCCGCGCTCTGGGGCGCCTGGGACAGACACGGCTCCGCGCTGTTCCTAAACCTCCGGAAACTGGGTCCGGTTGCCCCCAGCGACCCCCCACGCCGTCCCCCGGGCCACAATGTGCCCACGGGTCAGGCCGGGACCCCGCCTCCAGGGCCTGCCCTCTGGTTTCTCTAGGTCCCGTCCCCTGAGGGCCACGCCTCCCCCCAGCTGGGAACCCCTGGGGCGCTCCCTGCCCCGCCCACCCACTAGCCCCGCCCACCCACTAACCCCGCCCACCGCGTGGGGCCGGCCGGCTCTCCCTTCACCCGGGCCAGGAGGCTGGGCCTGCAGATGGGGAGACCGACGCCTGGTCTCCGCTGTCCTGACCCGCACCCCCGCTCCCGGCCGGGTTCCCGCCGCGGCCACTCACCCGCACGCGGCGCTCAGGGTCCCGCCGAGCAGCGAGCCGGAGATCATGCCGACCCCGAAGCACAGGCCCAGTCGGCCCAGGGCCGCCGGCCGCTCCTCGGGCGCAGACAGGTCCGCGATGACCATCTGAGCCGCTGGGGGTGGAGTGGGGGGTGCTGAGCGGGGCGGCCCCGTCTCAGAGGCCCTTGTGGCCCAGGTCACGCCCCTTCCCCTCCCCCACCTGCTCCCCAGGCCACATCCCCGGGTCACACCTTACCCCCTCCACCCCAGTCCTACTCTCTGGCCCAGACTGGCATGCAGAAGGTGACCTCTGTCCTGCCCTCTGGCTCTGGCCACCCCCAACCTTCCTCAGGGGGCACCCTGGGCCCGGGCTCCCCCCTGCCCCACGTGCCCCGCACCTTCCCACCCACAGTCCTCCCGCAGGAGCCCAACCTGGCCCTACCTGGCAGCCCGTGCATGAGGGCGGCAGGCAAGGGCAAGGCATAGAGCAAGGCCACGCCGGGCAGGGCCGGGCTGCAGGCGGCCGCCAGGAGCAGGTAGAAGGCAGAGGCCGCCAGGAAGCTGAGCGTGAACGCCGCCCTCGCCCCGTGCTGGTCGGCGAACCTGGGGGCCCGAAGCCATGAGCCCTATGGATACCAGGCAGGGTCCTCTCTCCTCTGCCCCTGACACCCACCCCATGGGGCTGCCAGGTCTCTAGGCCACAGGGATCCCCTCATGGCCAAGGAGGGAGACCTGGGTGTGGGATGCTGGGGGAGGGCCTCCACGTGGAGGGCCTGAGCTTGCCCCAGCCTCTGCTGGGCTCCTTCCCATTTCCTGGGGGTGTCCGGCCCCACGGGGCATTTCCACTCCCCTTGAGAAAACCTTGGGGGGCCCCAGGGGAGCCCGGGCCTGCTTGTTGTACAGTAAATGTCTCCCAGGGGCACCTGGGGGCTCCGAGGGTTAAGGGTCTGCCTTCTGCCTTTCGCGCAGGTCAGGATCCGGGGATCCCCCGGCCCCACCTGGGTCAGGCCCAGGTTAGGGCGGAGCCTGCTTCTCCCTCTGCCCCTCCCCCTGCTCCTACTCTCTCTCTCTCTCAAATAAATAACTAAAATCTTTAAAAAAGAAAACAAACAAATTCCTGTCTCCTAGGCTCCAGGTCTTTCTCCTCCTGCCCCAGCATCCCCAGGAAACCTGCCAGAGCCCCTGCCCGCTGGCTTTCCCACCTCTGGAGCCCGTTTCCTGCACATCCTGAAGATCCTGCCTCGCTGATCTGGCCTCCTCAGGGTTTGTGGAAGGATGGGTGCTGCCCTGACCTGAACCCAAGAACAACACCCCGCCCCCACTGCCCTGAGGGGTCCTGAAGATTTGCTGGTGGGACCCCCAGCTCAGTGGGCTGGATGTTTGCAGCCACCAGTTTTGCTAGAACAATCCTCTCTCTGGCTGCCACCAGGATTGGTGGATATGGAGGTGGAGGGGTACAGGGTGCCCCCCCCCACCTGTGAGGGACCATAGGCCTGTGCTTGGCAGGCCCCTCCTGTGCAGCAGACCCATGCTCAGGTCGGGGAAGCTGGCATGACCCAGCCTGTGACCTCTGAGGGGCGACCCTGCCCACCCCTCCCCTTGGTACCTGCCAAACACGGGCCCCCCCAGAAGCTGAAGCACGCCGAAGGCCGTCTGCAGGTAGCCAAAGGCCACGGAATCCAGGCCCAGCTGCCGGGTCAAGTACTGCAAACACAAGAAGGGCGCGAGGGAAGGGTCAGGGGGTCTGGGGTGCGCAGTGGGGGGGGAGTGGGGGAGGTAGCCCTGAACTGGAGGGGAGGGAGGCCTGCCCTCTGGCTCTGACCACGCTGTGGTGTGCCCGTGAGGGGGCCCTGGGCCTGGAACTCAGCTGCCCATAGCGAGGAGCTCCCTGGGGCCTCTGGGTCCGGCTTCCGGGGCCCCGTGCTCAGTAAGGGTGAGGACTGGCCCTCCTTCCCTGCGGCAGGGCACACCTGACCCATCCGAGGCTGCCTGGTGGACGGTGGCATCTTCTGGGGCCAGCAAGAGACGCTCCCCGAATACCCTGATGGCCTCCGGAAGCTGACCCATTTTCCAGCAGGACCCATGCCTGCTCTTGGGGGCTCCTGGGGTCTGCTGGCGCCCAGCTGGGGAGGGGAAGGCCGTGACCGGTGTCTCTCCAGGGAATGGGAGGGTTAGCACGCTCTAATCCTGGGACTTCAGTATCTGTACCCTGGCCTCTGAGTTCCTGGCCCCTGCCTCCAGTGATCCCCCCTGTAATGGGTTGAATTGGGTCCCCCCAAAAGTCCTAAAGCTCAGTACTCGGAATGTGACCTTATTTGGAGACAAGAGTCTTTTTTTCATGTTCGGTTAGGCCCCCCATATGGTGCGTAACCGTCCGCGAGGTGGTCTTCAGCGGATCTGTGGTTAAGTGTAACACTCCGTGCTCATCCCAGCGTGTGCCCTCCTCAATACCCTTCACCCGGTAACCCCTCCCCCCACGGAAGCCCCCGATTGTTTCCTGGGGTCCGTAGTTGGAGATACCGTCTTTGCAGAGGGAACCAAGTTCAAGTGAGGTCATTAGGGTGATCTGGTGTCTTTACACAGAGGGGAATTTTGGACACGGACATGCCCAGCAGGACAGCCACGCCGGAGGACAGATGGGCAGACACTGGAATATTTGGGGAGGGGCTGGGACCAGCAGAAGCTGAAAGAGGCAGGAAGGACCATCCCCTGGGGGCTTCAGAAGGCGGCCTGAGACCCCGGGAATTCAGACTTGTGGCCTCCAGACTGGGAGACGGCCAGCTTCGGTGACTGTCACGGCAGCCCCAGGACACCAGTAGCCCTCGCCCCGGCCCCGCGCCCTGTACTTTCCCTCAGCTCGGTCAAGGGCATCCCTACGCCTGCTTTGTTTCTCGGGTGCACACCCCTCTCCCCAGTGCAGCTGAAATCCCCCTGCTCCTGGCGTGGGGTGTGGGGTAGGGCTCGGGGTGCTGCTGAGCGCCCCTGGGGAAGCCCGAAGCCCTGCTCTGGGTCGGGTTTCTCCTGTCGGCGCCCCGACCGCACCGTCATCCCACGGTCCCCTAGTGAGGCCGCGCTCTCCCCCGCCCCAGTGTAGCCCACCTTCTCGCTCTCACACCTGCCTCGCCCTCCCTCCCACCCAAGGACCAGCTCCTCTGCTCCATGGTTCACGCGTCCGCCCCTGCAAGCGTTCAGGTCCGAATCCTCGGTGTTGTCCCTGACCACCCCTCTTTCTTGCACAGTCACCGCCAATCCATCGGCAGCTCCTGGGTTCAGCCTTCATGACGGACCTTAAAGCCAGCGGCTTCCTGCCTTCCCCACGGCCAGCAACCTCCTGGCGCCCTGGCCGCCTTCCTGGGGCCTTATGTCCATCTCCCCTCGGGTCACTCCTCTCTAGCTGCGCTGCTTTCACTGCCCCAGGGCCTTTGCATCACCCAGGTTTGCTCAGTTTCCTCTAAGCCTGCCCTCTGCGGGAGGCTTTCCTGTCCCAGCCCGGGGGCCCTCCCAGCGTCTGCAGAAGCCTTCTCTCCCACACCGCACAGTGTAAGCATCGCGGAGTCCATGTCTGCTGTGTTCCAGGTCCTGAGAACAGGACGCACTTGGTAGGTGGTCGGGTAGCATTTGCAGAAAGGAATGTTCCACCCTTGTTCTGTGCCTTTAACTGTCCACGCGTCGCTCCCCGCACCAAGCCTCCTAGGGAGGGATGTTGTGAGCCATTGCAGACGACAGGACAGCGCGGCGTCTGGCCAGCCCACATGGCTGCTATGGAGAGGAGTCAGGCCTTGGGAGTTGGGGCGCACCCTTGGGCTGGGAGCTCCCGGCAGCAGAGGCAGGGCCCCTCCCGCTCGGAACCCCAGGGCACAGCCTGCTCATGAGAATCCCTTGGGGAATTTTATTTGTATTATTGTTTTTGTTTATTTTTATTTTTTATTTATTTCTTTTAAGATTTTATTTATTTATTTGACAAAGATCACAAGTAGGCAGGGAGGCAGGCAGAGAGAGAGGGAGGGAAGCAGGCTCCCCGCTGAGCAGAGCCAGATGTGGGGCTCGACCCCAGGACCCTGAGAACATGACCTGAGCCGAAGGCAGAGGCTTTAACCCACTGAGCCCCCCAGGCACCGCCGCCCATCCCTGCCGGGAACTTTAAAAAGTGGCTGGTAGCTGTGCTATGGCCGCACACAGACCAGATGGGAAAGGCCCTTGGGGACATCCCTGGGTGCTGCTGCCTGGGGAGGGGGAGACCCGGGCCAGCCCCACGAGGGGTCTGTGGACAGACGGAACCAGCTGGCAAGCAAAGGCGGACTCTACAGACAGCGGTGGGTAGGCACCAAGCGCTGACCATGGCCGAGCAGCCAACCGCCTACGCTCACCGGGCAGAGTTCCAGACCAGGGGAGGCAGCTGGGGAAGAGATGGGGCCAGCCCCGCCCTCACGCCCTGGTCGGGGAGACAGAAATAATTTAATATTGTGGGACAGGAAGTGGGGCGTTGGGCGACCTACAGGAGGACTGACCCAGCACGACCTAGGTGGAAGGGAGGTGTTGGGAGGGAAGGCTGGGCAGGTGTTGGGAGGGAAGGCTCCCTGCCGAGGAGACCTGAGCCCAGAGGCCTGAGCCAGGACGGGCGGGAGCCCCGTGGCTGCTGGGACAGAGGATCGATAGGGCAACGGCCCGGGCGGGGCGGGAGGGACAGAGCCAGGCCAGCCAGGGGGAGGGGCGCTGCCCCCACAAGGGCTGCGTGGCCGTGGGGGTGGCTCTCTGTGGCCCCTCCCTGGGTCTGCCCTGCACTGGGGCCCAGAAAGTGCTGATGGAGAGCCCAGGAGGCACAGCCCCCGGGGTCCCCAGTGAGGGGCCTGGGCAGCCCTGGGCCCCCACTCCCAGCTCCTGCCGTTGCCCGGAGGGAGGAAAGGGATGATGGGGCGGGCGGGTGGCTGGCCGCCCGGGGGAGGGTACTCACCGGCATGATGGAGAACCGCATGAAAAGACAGGTGAGCTCCAGGGCCACCAGCACGTAGGAGAGTATGACGACCTGGGAACGGCCCAGGGAGCCCATCCTGCTGGAACGCTGGCCGTGGCCCCCAGCGGCTCCGGTTCCCCGCATCCCGGGCAGGTGTGGTGGGAGAGCCCGGATGGATCTGAGCAGGAGGCCGGCACAGTGGGCAGGGTCCAAAAGTCGTGCCGCGCTGGGCAAGGGTGCTGAGTCACAGGGTGGGAGGCGGGCAGCGCCCGGCCTGTCGTCGGCGAGAGGGCCTGCGGGAGAGGCCGGTGCTGCAGGACCCTGAACTGGGCTTCGGGCCACCTGCTGGGTGACCTTCGGAGAACATGGCAGGCGGCCCTCCCCCTCCGCCAGGGACAGCTCCGGGTCTGTGGGGGCACAGCTCCCGTGGAGCCGGACGCAGACCCCACCTGCGAGGGCGGGCTAGGCTCCGCGGCTCTCCTTACACGGGAAGGCACCAGCGCCCCGTCTTGAGAGCGAAGCCCGTCTTAGAGGCCCGGATGGCCGAATGAACTCCAGTTCAGGTAGGTGCCTCCCGCGGGTGTGGGCTGATGGATTTGGGGTCCCTGTTATTGGGTGGGAGACTCCTCAGGCCCACAACGTCCCCCCATCACCATGGAGCAGCTTAACCCCCTCGCCCAGTCCTCCAGCCAGAGCCCAAGGGGGCTTCCGAGTGGCCCGAGGATGGAGTCGGGGCCACAGCTGGGCCTTCCGGGCCCCTAGGGCAGGGCAGCTCTTCGTGGCCTCTAGCCCGCAACCGGCAGAAACCAGATTTTGTGGCTCGGTGGAAGCCTCCCCAGAGTTTTACTAAGTGAACACTGGATTGCACAGCTGAGCCCCAGGGAGGCCTTCAGTGCCCGGGGTCCAGGGGGTGGAGGTGGGGCGGGTGACAGCAGGAGGAAAGCCCGGCCGCTGCCTCGGGCACCCTCCCCATCCTGGTTCGGGAAGGCTGCGGGAGGTGGGTAGAGGCTGAGCGCCTCGGGTCAGGGGCACCTGGCCGGCGGCTCGGGGGCTCACGCAACAAGGGGCGCCGTCGGGGCTGCCCTCGCCGGAGCGCGTGCCAGCACCTTCCTGCCCTAGGGCCCTGGTCCGGTGGGGAGCCCTCCCGGGGAGAGCTCCGGCCCGGCCCTTCCGTCGCTAACCCACACCCTCTGGGTGACCTGAGACTCCAGCCTTCCTGGGGTGACCTGGGACTCTGGCCCAGCGCACCCTGAGAGTCCAGGCCCCCCCACTCCCCCCGCAGCTTTTCTCCCAGGTTGGTGGGGGGGCCGGGACTCTGACTTCTAGAAGGGGTGGGCAGGGCTGGGAGGAGGACGGGGCAGAGGGCCTGGGGACAGGGGCTGGAATGAGGGGGAGGGGAGGGGAGGGGGAGGAAGGGGAGGGCTCAGTGTCTGGCCTGCTGCCTCCCTAGGGTCCGCACAGAGACTAGAGGTGAGGCAGGGGACAGGAGCATTTCCAGAAACAGCTCCGGGGTCTCTGGAGGGAGAGAGACCCCTCCCCGATTCCTCATGTCACACGGCTGCCCCTCTACCCCCTTGGCCGGGGCCACCAGAGACCCGCGGAATGCAGGTGCACCTGGCTTCAAGCGGCCCCTCAGTGGGACTTGGGGGTGGGGGACCGGGGTGCACACAGCTACCCAGATCCCCTGCTGCTGTCCTCGGGAGCACAGCTCCTCTGATAAGGAACCTGACGCTGGTCCAGGACACTGTGGCTCTGCCCCCAGAGCCAGGCCACAGGCCCAAATGTCAAAGCCAAACTCCCCTCAGCCTGTGTTAACTTAGGGTACCAGGGGCCCGGCCAGGTGGAGCCCTCCTGCCAGTGCCCAGGGACAGCTGGGAGTGGGGACCAAAGTCCGCGGCTGACCTCAGGAGTTGTGCTGAGAGCCCAGAGCTGGGGCGGGTAGACCAGCATGGGTTTCTCAGAAGAACTGCACGGAAGGGCTGGCCTGGGGAAGAGGGGGGGGTGTGATGCCTGAGATTCAGGACCCCTGGGAGGACTGGCGGTCAGGTGGGTCTGTGCTCCGTGGGGGGCGGGGGATGGGACTGTCCCCAGGAGGCTCCAGCCTCCCAGGGCCTGTGAGCTGCGACCTGGCTGCCTGCCGTAGACTGATGGGGACATCACCTGGCTCCTTCTGGGTTCTCTGGGCAAGGGTTGGGGGTAAAGTGGCGGGAGAGGGAGGGAGGAGGGAGTCTCGGGTCTGCCCCAGGGCAGGTGGGGGAGGCGGAGGGCCCCGGGGTGGGCAGGAAGGAGTGTTACTCACCTCTCCCTTCCCCTGCGCCCAGCAGGGCCTTTGGAGGGCTTGGAACTGGTTGGAGCAGAAGTAATGGGCTCTCGCCCGAGTGTTTGTCTTGAACAGGCTCCGTGTGGGCGGGGCGCTTCCTGGTCCCGAGTGTGGGAAATCTGCTCTCGGGGTCATATGACCAGCAGAACCCTGAACTCTAGAACCCCCGACAGGCTCTTCCTTCCCCAGAGTAGCCCCTCACTTAGCCTCTCAGCACACACTCTGCCCTTCCCCAGGGCCGGCTCCCAGCCCCAGGGAGATCCCAGGCTCCCGGCTAGCCCAAGCAGGCAGGCAGTTCTGCCCTGTTGAGGCTAATCTAGGCCCAGGAGGAATCAGGGGCGGGGTTAGGGGGTGACGCCTCCTCGGAGGCTTCAGGATAAGCGAAGACCGGCCGGGTGCGGGAGGAGCCTGCCAGGCCGAGGGGTGAGCCCAAGCTGGCAGCGTTTTGAAAGCGGAGAACCCCTGATGGGAGTGAGAGCCAAGAGCTAGTTCTGGGGTGGTGGGGCCAGACGGCGGAGGCCCACTGGCTTGTGTCGCGTGCCACCATGTGCTGGGCTCTGTGCCAGGCGCTGGGGGTACTCAGCTCACAGGTGTGACTGCCCTGGTGTGGCTGGCACTATAGTGAGCCTGAGACCACCTACGTGTGCACACGCGTGCACCTGCACATATGTGTGAGCGTGCACGTGTATGAACGCACGTGTAAACGTGCACGCAGGCGTGTACAAGCGTGTGCACACACACGAGTGTGCATATGCGTGCATGTGCGTGTACACGGGTGTGTGTGGGTGTGTACAAGTGTGTGCATGTATGTGTGTATGCGTGAGGGGGCGGGTACCGCCCACGAGGTGTGGTGGGTAAATTACAGTGACCGGGAGTGGGTGGTCATGCCCGGCGTGCAACGGAGCCCCGCAGAGTCCTGAGCTTCCCTTGGGTCCTTCTGGAAGGAGCCTCTGGCCGGTGGGACCGAGGGGCGCAGGCCTGCTGCCGGCGGGGGGTGGGGGTGTTCTGCAGTCCCAGCAAGGGGAGGGGGCAGCGGAGGTGGGGGTGGGATGCGGCCCACCCCGGGGAGGAGGAGCTGACACGCTGTCCTGACAGACGGGGCAGGATGGCATTGCAGCTTGGGCCCCGGCAGCGGCATGTGGGGGCTTCTGGAGGGAGACCAGGGCCGGAGAGCGTGGTCTGGGGCTGTGGTCTGAGCTGGAGGTTTGATGAGGGGCGGGATGAGCCCACTTCAAACGTGGGTCGACGAGGGCCGACGGCGCTTCTTACCTGTATGACTGCCCGAGGCTCCCCTCGAGTGTCCCCTGGTCAGCGGTGCCCGCGGGGTTTTGGCCAGGACGGGAAGGACCGGCCCCCGCCCCGCAGGGTGCGGTCTCGGCGGCCGAGGTGCAGTTTCAGGCCTCGGCCGGCAGGGGCGCCCGCACGCCCGCAGCCGCGTCTGTGCGGTGGCCTCAGGCGGCCCGTCGGGCCTGGGGGAGGGCGCGGGACCTCAGCCTCCGCCCTGGGGTCAGAACCGCACAGGGGGCGCCCGGGCGGCTGCAGGCATCCGGCCTGGCCTCGGCCAGCCAGCTCCGTCCCAGAGCCCGCCTGCTTGAGGGTCTTAGAGGGCCGAGTCCCTTTCCCAGAGTCACATGAGGGGCCGGACTGGCAGGGCCCAAGGACTCTACCGGAGCGGGTCTGTGAGCAGGCTTCGGGGAGGGCTGCGGGCAGGGGCTGGGCCTTGCCCAAGGCTGGGTCCCCGGAGTTCTGACTCACGCTGTGGGTGGGTTTGCGGGATCGAAGCATGGCCACGTTCCCCAGGGGCAGGCCGGGCTGGCTCATAGGGCCTTTTCCAAGTGATCCAGGAACCCCAGGGTCAGGTGGAAGGAAGGCAGAGGCCTGGGGTCCTGGGACCCAGGAGCACTCCCCTTGCACTTCCCGAGCTCTGTGCTGCTCCTGGCTGCAAGCTGGGACGCAGGGTCCCTCGTGGGCAGTGTGGGTCACTCCCTCCAGGGGCTCCAGCCAGCCAGCGGCCGTGACCAGGAAGGAGGAAGGCCCTCCTGGAAGCGTGTGAGCAGGCTGCGGCAGGGGCCCCTGGCGGGGTGGAGACCTGGGACCTCTAGTCGGATGCCGTCTGGGATGCTCGCGTCCCCTTCCTCCCACCGTGGTCTGGGGGACCAGAGCAGAGGAGGAGCCGGGGACCCTGTCTCGGGAAACTCCGACTCGGCATGAAACGCCTGTTGCCCCTGCTGTCTTGGGACTGAGGCGTTTCTGGGAAGTGGGGCTCTCCAGGTAAAAATGGGGACAGTCCCAGACAAACCCGGATGGCTGGTCACTCTCCCTTTATGGGTCCCTGGAGGCCAGACGCTGGAACTTGGGCCAGAGGAAGGGAGAAAGTTGCGGGGGTGGGGCCGGCAGCACGGGGATGGGAATGACAAGGTCACGGCCCCCCCCTCCAGCCCCCTCGAGGGACGCTGTGCCTCAACTTCCGCACTCAGGAAGGAACAACAGCTTCAAAGGAGGGGTGTCCATCCAGGGAGGCCAGAGGGGAAGTGGCCAGCAGCTGGTGGTCTGGCTTGGCAAGGACCTCCCAGGGGGAGTGGGAGGGCAGAAGGGCCGCCCGGACTCAGGAAGAGGCAGGCCTTGAACTTCTCAGGATAGCAGGGCTCAGGGAGAGCGGCCCCACACCTGATCGCCAGGCTGTGGCGGGGAAACCGAAGCAGGACACGTGGCCAGAATACGCCCCTCTTCCTGCCCTCCAGGCACTGGTCTCCCAATAGGCACATGCCCGGGGGCGCCTGGAAGTTCCCAAATGCGTCTTAGGTACCTGAACCTCCCCCAAGCAGCGCCTCCTCCTCTCCTGGCCCCTCAACCTCCAGCAGGAAGAGACGACACCATGTCTGACCACCCAATCCCACATGCAGCGTCTTCTAGAACCCTTGTCCATTGGACCTCAATAGAGAATCCATCCAGAAAGGAGCAGGAAGGACTTCCAGAAAGCCAGAAGTCACAAGCCTACGCACTCCTTCCTACCCTGGTGATGCCCTTGGCCGCCATCCGGCCACGTCCCCCTGCTGGATGGCACTTTTAAGGCACCTGCCTATTTGGTGTCTGCTGGGGGCCGCCACAGAGACAACCCAAGCATGGAGAAGCCGCAGCTGCCCTTCTGTGCTCTGGGCTCCCTGGAAACTGGCTGAATGAGACTCTAGGGGACCTGGCGCCCCTCGCCCCAAGGCCTCTGGTCCCCTGCTCTGTTCCAGGGATGGCTGGCTCTTCCACATATTTTGGGGAAACTGAAGAAGAGGGAGCAACTGCCCCAGCACCTCACCCTGCCCCTTGCCCCCACGGGACTCGGCACAAATCCAAGCCCTGAAAGTCCTCCCTGGAGCCTGAGGCATCGGGCAGCCAGCCCTTCTGCAGGCCGGTGGCCCCAAACCTGCCCTGGTTTATTCACCTGTTTCGGACTCCACCCACCAGCCTGGAAGCCCCTGGAGGGGAGCCCCACCCCCACCCTGAGGTCCCAGGGAAACACTCCTGGCCTACATCCTGATTGGACGTTGGAGGAGGAGGGCCCGCTCAAGGTCACACTGCCAACAGGGGCCTGCCAGGCTACCAGAGCTAATGTCCAGCCCAAGGCGGTCACTTGCTCCACTACTTTCCATAAATCAGCATCCGGAGCATGAGGGAAAGGGGGCTCAGCAGGGGGCCCAGCAGCAGGCAGGTCTGCGCTCAGGGTGGAGCCCAGGAGTTATGCCCAGAGCTGGGCAGTCCCCCCACCGGGGCTGGCATCTCTGTGACTCGCCAGGTCTCGATAAGGGGCTTGTCCTCTCAAGACTGTATCCCCACCTGTGAAATGGACAAGATTGGTCTCTGCCGGTCTAGGAGGGTTAATGAGCTAATGCCTACGTAAGGTGCAGGTACAGGGCTGCCTGGCCCGGCCCGGGGAGGGTCCCGCCGGCAGCAGCCGGCTGCTGACCGGCGTCCAGCCTGGGGCCGGCTGAGGGCCCTACTGAGCGCTGCGTGTTTGATGGGTTGGGCTCCTGGGAGTCGTGGCCACCTGCATGGACTCTGGAGGTGTTGGTAGCGCTGTCCAGGCTGCCGAGTGTGTAAATGCTGTTCCACCCTGCCCGAAGGGTTATTAGGGAATGCACGTGATGGGGGGTGTCTGAATCCCCCCACCAGCCCATGTCCCTGCACTCAGAGCAAATGTCCACTTTAGATTACAGTGGCAGCTGGAGGGGCCGCTGGTGTCGGGGCTGTGCCTGCCCACCCCTTCAGGTCTGACGATAGGGAGGGTGCTGGCCACTGTGCCGGACACATGCGGACACGGCCCCCCGGGCCTCCTCAGGGGCCTTGAAGGGGAAGAAGCAGAGGGCCAGAGAGGTTAAGTGACTCGCCCATGGTCACATGGCCAGTACGGGACCGTTGCTCTGCCTGACTCTGAAGCCCCAAGCCCCTTGGCCAGGCAGTGCTCCTACCTTGCCCCCTGCCCCAATGCCCTTGCCATGTGAATGCTGCCGGGATGGAATGGCCAGAGGTAGAAGTGGGAATCCGGGCCCCCAACACCCGGGGTGGGGGGACTGTGGGCTGTGGCACACCCTCCGCCCCCACAGCAAAGGTCTGCTGCCTGCTCCCTCCCCCCGGCACTCCAGCTCCCCCGATACCTTCCTACCTGATGCCTCCTGCCCTCTCTTTTGTCACGCCCCATAACCCAGGGGCCCAGCGCTCCCGGAGCCCGTCCTTCCGGGCCCCCAGCTCCTGCCCCGGCCTGGGGCCCGGTCATTTCCCGCCAGCCTGACTTCTGACAGTCCTCACGCCGCCTTCCGACCTGCTCACGGCACCTGCGTCCACCAACAAATCTCAGGACTCTGGACCCCAAGACAGGAGTCTCCAAGGCTCTTTGATGCCTTCAAGATGTCACCAGCTCCTGGAGCTGGAGTCCCCAGCCTCCCACGCCTGGCCACCCCTCGCCCCCAGGCCCTCCCCAGCAATCTGGTTCATTCTGGACTCACTCAGTACCAGCTGTGACCAGCTTGGCCACTTCCCTGCCTGGGACCTCTGCCCTTCCCAGGGTCCCCCTCCTCCTCCCAAACCTGGGGTGGGCTCTTATGAGGGCTCCTGCTGTACCCCATTTCCCACCATCCTGGCACAGACCGCCTGCGTGGCGGTGGAGGCTGTGGGAGGCTTGGGGGCAGACCCAGGCCTTCCCTGCTGGCTCACGGGGCTCCCTTCAGCTGCACGCTGATCTCGGGGGGCAGCCGGCCGAGCCCGTGGGGCACACTCTTCTCTTGGGGCTTGCTTTCCTGTCTGCTGCTCCCCCGGCCAGGCCCAGGCGCCCAGCACAGGGAAGGGGTTACGGTTCCTGGTTCAGTGGGCACAGTTGCAAGAAGCAGCTGAAGCCGGGTTGTTCTTGACGACCAGAGGCACCGTGGGAGAGTGTCTGCAGGGGGCCATTCAGGCCCCAAGACGGGCCCACCGGACTGGGGAGGACCACGCTGGACGCGGGGCTCTCGACGGTCTGGGGCTGTGACCAGCAGCACTAATGGAGGGAGGGGAGGCAGAGGGTGATGAGGGGCACAGGGCAGGAAGAGGAAGAGGAGCAAGGGGAGGGGGCGGAGCAGCTGCAGGGGAGGGCCGGGAGGGGCCGGTCCTCTCTGTGGTCTTAGGCTGGGGGCTACTCCCCTTCCTCTCCCTGGGCCCTGGTCCCCTACCCACCGGAGACAGGAGAAGTCATGCGTGCGTGTGAGAGTGGCAGCCCCCCTGCAAACACCTAGGGGTGATGTTTTTTTTTTTTTTAAAGAGGCCCCCCCCCCCCCCGCCCCCCGCGTAGCCCTGACCGGCCACATTGGGCAGCACCTCCTCCCCCATTTAGACTTGAGACTTGTGGCCTCGGAGAGCAAGACCCTTGCCCAAGTTCCCCCCAAGGTGAGGGACGAATGTGGGGGTCTAAGGACAGCTCTAGGGTCCCCCTAGGCTCTCCCTGTCCCCAGCCTGGGGGCAGGTGGGCTGGCTCCTGGATGCAATGCCATCTGTGGACACCAGGGGGCAGCAGGCACCCAGCTTTTCGCCTCAGGGCCTGCGGCTGGCCGCCTCGGGGCTCAGGGACTGTCCCCTCCGAGCCTTCAGCAGACCCCCAAACTATGCCCGAGCCATCGAGGGAGGCGGGAGACAGTCGTCCCTTCTGCTGAGGCCCTACTCTGTGTGGCCTGCAGGACACTGGGACGGGCTGGCCAGGGCTGGGACACGTCTACCTGCTGACCTCTGTCTCCACTGACCAGTGCTCACCTTTGACACCCAGCTGGGGGGAGGGGGTGGGGGAGTGCGGTGATGGACGAAGGGGGTTTGGCTCTCCTTCCCTGGCCCTGGCCGCCCCCAACTCGCTCTGGGGGCCGGCTAAGGGCTGTCACGGGAGCAGCTCACACACTGTTGTGCCCGGCACACGGCATGTCCTGCTCGCTCCCCTGAGGCCCAGGGGGCCCCCCACGCCCCGGGGCCCCGCGGGCATGTGGGCTCCTGTCTCTTGCCCTGCCCGGGGCGGGATGAGGGTGCACACGTGGGCCTCTGCGTCTCCTCCCTGGCGTTCAGGCTCTTCTAGGAACACGGTGTGGGTGTGTTGGGAGCGGGGTGGGAGCTGGTCCCCTGCAAGCCCTGTGGACAGCAGATGCTGACTCATGGGGTCCCCACTAGCTCGAGGAGACTGGGGGGGCACCAGCTCACCCACATTCATTTTTCCTGGTCTTTTTTTTTGGGAGAGTGAGCCTCTGAGTCCTGGGGACCTGCCTCCTCTGTGTCCTGTGGGCGCAGGGGAGGTGGGAGGCCTGGGGGGGGCTCTGAGCTGGCCACAGGGTTGCATGCCTGCCCCCTACCCTGGAAACCCTCCCCAGCCCTGGAGGGTCTGTCTGAAGCCTAGGAGAGCCCATGGTCAAGGACCTCCTGGGACGGTCAGTGCTGGAACAGGAACGGTCTGGACCAGCGGGGAGGACAGGCAGAGTCTCAGCTTGAGAGTCTGAGGGGAAGGGGCCCCTGGCCCGTTGTGGGGACTGGGCTGCGGCGCCCTCACGTCCAGGGCTGTTCCCTGCTCCCTCCACGCCTCCCCCAGGGCCTGCCCAGCCCCTCCTGCTAATTCCCGGGGAGTGAGGACCCCCAGCCCGGCCCAGACAGGAGCACAAGGCGGCCCCTGTAATCCGAGCTTTGGATTCCCGTCGTGCGGCATGTGGACGCGTCACCGGAGGGAGGCCGGCACCTGCGGAGGACGTGCCTGGCAGCCGCCCCGAGAACAGCCCGTCCTGGGGGGGCTGGGGGCGGGGCGAGCCGAGCGCGGGAAGTCGGTGCGGGGAGGAAGGTTCTCGCTGCTCGGCGCTGGGCCCTGGGCCAAGTGCGCTAGGAAAGCGCCCCCTCCCGCCAGCCCCAGCTCAGAGCTGGGCCGGCGGCCTGGAGCTGGAGGCCCGCTAGTTAATCGGTAACTCTCCACTCTCCTCGGGGCCTCCAGGCCTCCTCTCCTGGAGGAGAAGGTGAGGCTCTGCGGGGCAGCCGTCTTCCCTTCCTGAGGGGTCTGGCCGGGCCTGGCCGGGCCCACTGTGCGGGGCTGCGGTGTGGGGGCCCAGGGCTGGCCCTGCCCGGGGCTGCGGGGGAGGGGTGGGGAGTGGATGGGGCCTTTGCCCTGGTGGGGTACCCAGTGGACAGGCCAAGATCTACACAGGAGAGGGCAGACTGGGCTGGGCAAGAGCTGGGTCCCCTCCCTGACGAGAGGTGCCTGCGGGGGCCGCCCTCCAGGGACAGGGCCCCAGGCCCGGCAGATGGTCAGCTCTGGCTCCAGGTTTGGGGGACTGAGGTTAACCCTGAGACTCGCTTTCTTTCCTCTCATGCTTTCGTGCTCATCGGCCCCTCGTGGAAGTCCAGTGCGGGGGCTCAGGGCCGGGGCGAGCCTCGGGTCTGCTGTCCCCGAGCATGGAGAGGTGGCTCAGCCTCTCTGAACCTCTGGCTCCCCACTTGCAAAACAGGCATCAAGAGGCCCGTAGGGGTTCTTGGAAGGGTTAAGCGAGGCAAGTTGCAAGTTGCTGAGCCCGGTGCAGGGCTGGCTTAAGGTGGCTGGTGCTGTCGGCCTGGGGAATGTCCCCCGGCGCTGCAGGGCAGTCCTGGAGGCCTGCAGACAGACGTCCCTTGCAGGGTCCCTGGGAGCATGCCAGGGGCAGCCCCCAGGCCCCAGGCTGCCCTCCCGGGCTTCCAGAAACAGCTCCAAGCGGCTCCCCAGAAGGAGGGAGCCCTGGGACCCCCCGGCATGGAAGTCAGCCACCAGGCGGCAGCACGTGGCCGAGGACGGCGCTTTCTGCCCGCCCTGCTCTGCCACTCGCTTGGGCAAGAGCATCTCCCCATCGAGCCTCAGTTTCCTGGACTGCAAAAGGGTCCCACTCCCTCAGCACGGGTGGCACTGTCAGGGAAACAACCCAAGGCCCTGGGTTTTGTGGTTAGCTGCCTTAACCCCCGGGGGCTGAGCCAAGTTCTTCAATCTTCCCAGAATGGGCCCTGTCTCCCCATCCAGAAAATGACACCCCAAACAGGCCTGTGCCACGCAGGGGAGTCCGGTGGGCAGCGGTGGCGGCTGGAACTGACGAGCCCCCGCGTGTTAGTGGGCAATAAACATTCGCTCCTCACTCCCATCTTGGGCTGGTGGGCATGTAGAGGGAGCTTGTGGCTCTGCTCCCTGTGGCCATTCAGCGCTTCCGACACCCAGGGGGGGGGTCTCTGTCCCCGGAGTCCCTCCCTGGACGGCCCCGCGGCCACCCCGTCTGGCTGGCAGAGTGGGGACGGGAGGGGCAGGATGGCTTGGCTGGTTTGGATGGGCCCGGGGCTGGAGGTGGTGGGTGCCCTTTGGCTCTCTTGTTCATGGCCAGCAGTGGTCCCGTGGCTCCCCAGGTCCCGAGGGGCTGGGAATGTGGTCTTTGTGCTGATCGGTCAGCTGGACAGGGTGGAGGTATGCTGGAGAAGCCGGCAGGGGCCGGTGCTTCCCGCCCCCGAATCCCATGCAGGCAGGATTGGGTTGCTGGTCCCGCCCGGGGGCCGGCACCCCCTGGTTCTGCGGCAACACAAGAGTACAAACATTTCCCTTTTGTTTCCTTTTTCTGCTTCGGATATATTTTTAATTACAAAAGTAGGGCTTGGCTATTGTACTCGGACAGATGTTCGCACGCCTGGGGGGCCCCTTGGGGTGGAGGCCTGGGCCTTCTCTCTGACTCCCAGCCCCCAGCTCTATCCCTGGCTTGGGGGGAAGGGACCCAGCTCCACTGTTGGGACCAGCAAGTCAGTAAACCAACGGGTACCATGCTTCCCTAGATTCAGGGTCACATACTCAGAGAAGGTCCCCTCCCTGCCCTAACAAGTCCAGGAGGGGAGGTGTCCCTGTGGCCCTCAGAGAAAGAGAAGCAGAAAGCCCCGAGGGAAAGCAGGGAGAAAGCCAGGCAGTGGGAGGGGGTGAGTCAAACTCGCTCCCTCCCCCGCTGCGTGGCCCTGGTGGCTTCCCGGGCTCCCTCTGTCAGCTCCACCCCCTGCCTTCCCGGCAGGACAGGTGAGGCCCAGTGAGGAGGTGCAGGAGAGCCACCCGGGCAGCCCTTGGCCCAGTGAAGGGCGGCAGCTGTTGCCACACTGTGTGACACGAGGTGCGGGGCTGCCACTCTCAGTCCTTGGAGGTAGGACTCCATGTCACAATCCGTTACGCCTGTCCCTGGAGGGAGTGTTGGACCCACCCATCTGAGCTCAGCTGGTCCCCACGGAGGCGTCAGGGTGGGCACCAGAGGTAGTGGGAATGGCCCTCTAGGCCCAGCCCCCGCCAGGGACAGGGCTGGGGGAAGGTGGGGTCCCATGGGGGAATGGGGTGTTGCTGGAGCAGGCTTGCTCCTGCTCCTTTCCGAAGCAACTCCTGGCCTTAGGGAGCCGAGGCCAGGCAGGGGTTCATAGGACCAGGCTGTCCCTGCTGGGGAGGGGAGCTCAGGCTCCCCTGAGGCTCTGCAGCAGGGGCTGGGAGTGGGGTGGCATCGTTCCTCGAGGAAGGGAGCGGCCTGGAGGCCGAATCTGGGCTGGGGATGGGCTGCTTCCCCAGCCTGCCCTCCTGGACAGCTGGACTGAGGGCATCCGGACCTCTCGGGAAATCCTGGGGGCCACCTGGTTCCACATTTTGGGGTCACTGCGGCTGTGGCACTGGGGAAGCTGGCAAGACCTTGGCGCCAACACCACTGGGCTCCCCGGCCTCCTTTTCGCCCCAGGCCCCGTGACGTCAGCCTGGTGTGGGGGGCCACAGAGCTTGGGGGACCTTTCCCGGTTCCTCCTCACATTCCTGACGATACGAAATTGTAACATCTCCATGCTTGTGGGAAATGAGGAATGCAGCGCACAGACGGGAATAAAAACCCATCGTGAACCACCGCCTCGGTCCTGCCGTCAAGACCCCCGCACGCTGCCTCGCCCTCCTCGCCCGCCCCTGCGCCAGTTCCCACTCCCGTTGGCCTCCTCCCCTCTCCCTGACCCTCAGCTGCCCCGGACCCAGGATGCCTCCTCCAGGACACGTTTGCTCACTATCACACTGTCCCAGCCCTGGGGAGTCCTGCAACCCACCTGGCCCTGGCTGGGGTCTAGTCAGCCTTCTTTATCTCGCTGGGCTCATGGACTCACCTGGGACAGGGGCTCACGACAGCTCAGGGCTCTGCTGAACCCTCCAACAGGTGCCTGACCCTCCTGAACCCCCAGCCCAGGGCTGCTCTTAGCTTGGGGGGTGGTGCCGGTGGGGGGTGGTGGCTGGAGGCATTTCCTAGGCTCCCTGCCCCACTACAGGCTGGGCCAAATGGAAAGCTGCAGAATATAATACTCGCCCATGGCCTGGCCCCGCGGGGATGAGAGCCGCCCTGGGAGGACCTGGGGCTGGGCCAGGCCGGGCCTGTGGGGGAGAAGGGGTGTGGGTCCTGGCAGGTCCTGCCCGGTCCCCTGACAGCTGGAGTAGGGCTCTCTGGCTTGCATGTGCCATCATCCTCAGGGTGTGTTTTCTCCCAACAAACAGTATTTACCGGGCATGATGAGGGGGTGCTAGCCCTCGCAGGCGGCGGGACAGGTAGAAGTCCGGCTGCCTGCGGCTCAGCCCCAGTTCCCACCTGCGGGTGGGCTGTGTGATCGGGTGTATCTGCCCAGAGAACCAGTATTCTCAGTCAAGGCCCTACGCTGAGCAGGGCCAGGGCCAGGGCCACTCCCTGGAGAGGCCTCTAGTGCCCTGTCCAGTAGCCAACCCCCCCAGAAGAACAGCCTCCAGTCAGTGTGGACAATCAGACCTCGGGCCTTGTGCGGCAGAAGCCCAGAGAGCCGCACCGAAGCCTGAGAGGTGCCGGGCACCTGGTCCGCGGCGTGGTGGGTAGAGCCGGGATGGGCTCCGTCTGTTTCCTATCCACTGAGCAGGGCTGGGCAGGCCCCAAGAGCCCAGGACTCCAGGGGCCGAGGGCCGGCTCTCCAAGGTGTCTCGAGACTTCGCCCCAGCAGGGGCGGGGGGACAGTGGTTCGACGGCCTTAGGGCCAGCAGGTGTGTCAGGGCTCCAGGTGCGCGGAACCCCGCCAGGGACGCCAGCCCCGGGCGCCGCAGGCCGCGCGGGGGCAGCCGAAGACCCCGTCTCGCTCCAGCCGAGGACGGGATGCCCACGGCGGGTTCAAGCCCCGTCAACTGGCGCTGGAGGCCCAAAGGCGAGCGCGGGCGGCGGGGCCGGCGCCCCCGGGGGTCGAGTCGCAACCGGCCGGACGCCGGGCCCCGCCGCGCCGAGGAGGGCGCGCCTGCCGAGGGGGCGCCCGCGCCACCGCCGCCGCCGCCGCCTCGCAGCCCCCGCCAGCAGACAAAGGAGCCGGAGGGGGGCGGGGGGGGGGATGGGGCGAGGGGGCGGGGCGCCGCGGTGTCACGTTACCGCCCGCAGCGCCCTTTAACTCGGGCCCCGCCCCGCTCGCCGCCCCCCGCCCGCGGCCGCGCGCCCCGCGCCCCGCCAATCGGCCCGCGCGCCCCGCCCCGCCCTCGGGTGGGTGTGTGCACGCGGCCAATGGGCGGCGCGCGGGGGCCGGGCGGCCGGCGGGGCGGGGGCAGAGCGGCGCGGGCCAATCGCCGCGGTGTTGTTGAAACTGAAAATACTACATTATGCTAATCGCGGCGGGGCCCCCGCGGGGGGGCGAGTGCGACCCTCGCGTATAAAGGGGCGCGCGAGGGCTGGGCGTTCCACAGGCCAAGTGCTCTGCGCTCGGTAGGTGCCAACCAGGCCCGAACGAGCCGAGCGGGCGAGGACAGGCACCGAGGGGGCGCGGCCGCGGCCGGACGACACCGCGAGCGACACTCAGGAGCAGCCCAGGGCCCGACAGCCAGGTAGCCGCCGCGCCGCCCTCCCGCCGCGTCCCTGTGCCAATGCGGACTCCGAGCGCGCGGGGTCTCCCCTGCGCCCGGCCTCCGCCCTCCTCTCCTCTCCTCCTCCTCCTCCTCCTCTCCCCTCCTCTCCCGTGGCCCCGGCCCGCGCTGCCCGGGGCCAGGCTGGACGTGTGTCTCCGCAGCGCCTTGGCAATGGAGCGCCTTGTCGCCCGCCGCACCTTTCCCCTGTTCGCGCGCACCAGCGCCTGCCGCAGCCTCTTCGGGCCGGTGGACCACGAGGAGCTGAGCCGGGAGCTGCAGATCCGCCTGGCCGAGCTGAGTGCCGAGGACCAGCGCCGCTGGGACTACAACTTCCAGCAGGACGTGCCCCTGCGCGGCCCCGGACGTCTGCAGTGGACCGAGGTGGACAGCGACTCCGTGCCCGCCTTCTACCGCGAGACGGTGCAGGTGGGGCGCTGCCGCCTGCTCCTGGCGCCCCGGCCCCGCCCGGAGGGCGCAGGCGATAGCCCGCCCCCCGCGCCGCCGGCCGAGGAGCCCCTCGACGGCCTCGGGGAGGCGCCGGCGCCGCCGTCCGGCGGCCCGGTGGTGGCTCCCGCCCCGGCCCCAGCCGTGGCGCCGCAGGAGAGCGATGAGCAGGAGGCGGTCCCGCCGCCGCGCAGCCAGGAGCCCCTGGCCGAGCCGCTGCACTCAGGGATTTCGGGGCGCCCCGCGCCGGGCACTGCCGCTGCAGCCGGTGGCGCCGCCGCCGCCGCCAATGCTGCCGCCGCCGCCGCCGCCGGCGGGGCTGTTGCCACCACCGCTGCCGCGGGAGGCGCCGCGATCAAGAAGCTGCCCGGGCCTCTCATCTCCGGTGAGTCCCGCGCGGCCCCGCCCCGGCCCGGCCCGGCCCTGCTTTGTCCGGCCGGCCGGGCTCCCCCGGCCTCGGGGGCCTCACTTGGTCCCCGCCTCCTCCCGTGGCATTAAAGGGCCAGCAGCGCGCAGGGCGCGGCCGTGCCCGCACCCCGTCCCGCCCCGCTGTTGTGCTCCCGAGCGGCGGGCGCGGGAGGGACGGGGGAGCGCGCGCTCGGGCCCCCTGGGCGCGCGATCCCCGCTCTGGCCGCGGGAGCCCCTCCCCGGGCGCGGCGGGCGCGGCGGGCGCGGCGGGCGCGGCGCGGAGGGGGTTAAGTGCGGCCGCAGCCCCGGGGGGCTTGGCCGCGGGACAAGGAGAAATGCTTACACAGCACATTGCGCGGGCGACGTAAACAAAGCTGACCCGCCGCGGACCTCGGCGCGAGCGGGGACGGCGCCCCCATCCCGGCCCCCTCTTGGGTTCCCCGGCCGACCCCGCCCTGACCGGCTGCGCGCGCTGTCGCCCGCAGATTTCTTCGCCAAGCGCAAGAGACCCGCGCCCGAGGCCAAGGCGTCGAACGAGGTTCCCGCGGGATGCGCCGCCCCTGGCGCCGCTCCAGCCGTCGGCTCGGCGGAGCAGACCCCGCGCAAGCGGCTGCGGTGAGGTGGGTACGGCCCCGCGCGCGCTGGGCGGGGAGGGGTCGCCCCGCGGGGTCCTCGCGGCCACTCTGTCTGTCTGTCTGTCTGCTGTCGCTGACCGCGCCTCTCTCCCGCAGCGTCGCGCGTAAAGAGCCCTGAGAGAGCCCGCGGGGCGGCGGACAGGACAGGAGCGCGGGGCCTCGGCTGGGACCGTCCATGTAGCAGCACCCGGCGGCAGCTGCCGTCGAGCAGCGTTCGGTTTCGTGTTTAAAATTTAAAAAAAAAAAAAAAAAAACTGTGCAATGTATTAATAACGTCTTTTATATCTAAATGTATTCTGCACGAGGAGTACACTGGTCCCAAGGTGTAAAGCTTTAAGAGTCATTTATATAAAATGTTTAATCTCTGCTGAAACTCAGTGCAAAAAAATGAAAAAAGAAAAAAAAAAGGAAAAAAGAAAAAAACATGTATATTTGTACAAAAAGTTTTTAAAGTTATACTAACTTATATTTTCTATTTATGTCGAGGCGTGGGCCGCTCTGCCACGCGGTAGCTCGGTTATTGGTTATGCCAAAGGCACCTCACCGCATCTGGTTATCGACAAATGTAAATTTATTTTTATAGCGGACTCTGGGGGGAGGGTCGCTCCCAAGCTGTAGCCGCCGGACATGCCCATCTAGCTAGCAGTTCTCTCCGCGCTTTCGCTGTCTCTCTTTATTATTATGATCATTTTAAACTTGAAGACAAATTTGTTAACATGGTTCCTGAGCCGTCTGCACCACTGCCCCGGCCCCTCGTCCGCCGGGTTCTAAATAAAGAGGCCGAAAAACGCTGCAAGTCAGCTCCGTGTGTGCGTGAACTGCCTCCAGCCTCCTCCTGGGGCACCCCTCGGAAGTTAGGGAGATAGGACAGTGGACACGGGGGCAGCCCAGCTTCTTTCTAGGCCACCGTTCCAAAGTGACAGGGACTTTCTCCGGCTAGGGTAGGCCCACCACCACCTGCTGCAGGCCCCTAACTTAGGGATGAGCGGCCCCGCCCTCTCTGCCACCCCTTCCCCCCGCCCCCCTCGTGCGGGGCTGTGCGCTGAACCTGGAGACTGGGGAGAGGGGGGCTCACTGCTTCCCTGCTCCAGGGAAGCCACCCACACTCCAGCCGCCCTGGGCTGATGCCCCACGGGGCTCAGGTGGGCACTTGCGGGGGGCTGGGCCAACGCCCCACCCCCGCCCCCACTCTGACTACTGCGTCGCCGTCGCAGGGCGCCTGGGGACCAGGGCTCTCAACTGTTCGAGCCTGGCACACGGTGGAGCCGCAATGGCTCCGGGGTTCCCAGCTTCGTGGGTCGGGGTCCACCGGGGTCGGGCCAGAAGAACCCCTGACGGGTTCTGGGCCTGTTCGCGCTCGCAATGGGGGAGGGGCAGCCCAAAGGCCTGCGAGGGAGGAGTGGGGAGGGGAGGCGCCTGGGGCCAGGTCGGGCTGGGGAGGGGTGGGCTCCGCCGAGGAGGAACTCAACTGGAAGTCTGATCCACCCGCGCGCACCCACCAGCCTTCTGGTTTCAAAGGACTCCCTTTCAGTGGAAAAGAGGAGGTCTATTTTATTTTATTTTTTATAGCTGACCTATAAACCTCTGCAAATTATGGCTTACAATGGAAAGGATGACGTGAGGTAGCCCAGACTGGCGGCGGGCAGTGTTTGTGCCGTGCCTTGGGCCAGGAGAAGCTGGGGAACGGGCGGCATATTTAAGTTAACCGTTTTGGGGCTGTAGGTGACACTGAGCGTCCCCACGGCTCAGGGACAAAGGCTGGGCTCAACCCTTAAGTCTGAAGATGCATCTGGCCTTGTCATTAACTTCACCTCCCCACCAAGCGCCTAAAAGGGCCTGGAAGAGGGACATGGGGCTGGACAGGTCACGGAGAAATGCCCCAGCAGGAGAGTCCGGGGGCGGGGGGCAGCCCCCTCCAGCTTGCTTTGAGTCTGATTACAAGCTGGGATTAGGCCTGCATAGACCTGACATCAGGCTTCAAGCCTCTCCTGTGGGGAGGGAACCTGCCCCACACCCCCCCTGGTGAGCACAGCCTGGTAGAGAGGACGGGTGGGGGTGGGGGGCTGCTAGGCCTGGCACCCAGCAGAGTCCCCTGCGCTTTCCCCAAAGCTCACAGTCCCCAAGCGCAACTGTGCCGGGGTGCGGCCCCCTGTCCCTCCCCGCCTCCTGCTGTCCACCGGACAGCTTTCTCCAAGCAGGGCGAGGGCTGCTTCCCGATGGAAAGGCGAGCGATGCTATCATTTCTAGAGATGGTGCCCCTGTCCCCCAGCAGGACCTGGGAGCAGATACCCAGAGGTTGCCCTCCGCAGGGAAAAAGCACTGGATTTGGAGTCACCTGTGTGACCCTGGGCCCACACACGGCCCCGACAAGCCCTTCTTTCCCTCGATGGCTCTCTGTTTCCTGCCTTTGGTGCCCGGTGGTCATCCTATGAGGATATTATGGACACGATGACATCTGGTGACCTCCAGCTCTCTCCTCACCCATGCTCATGTTGTAGGAAAGGGGCACGTGCCCTGCTGTCAGTATGGGCCCTTTCCTCTCCGGACCCCCAGGCCCTGCCCAAGCCCAGAGCACCTGGGAGCCAGCATGTGGGGCGTGTGTGCCCACAGTCAGGGGCTGGCCTCAGCTCCCCGGGGGACCCATGAGGGTGATGATGATGATAACAGCCACAGCCAGGACGACCGGTCTCGGGCCCTAACGGCACAGGCCGAGCGCAGTTCAGCGAGATCCCGTCCGTCCACACAGCCCTGCCACATGCCCCATCTGTCTGAGGAGGAAACTGAGGCACGGAGCCAGCTGTCAGAGGGCAAGTCACTGACCTCAGCAGGGCTGTATTGCACGAGCCTGTCCCTCGGAAGGCTCCCCGGGCCGCCGGCGGGGAGTGTGAGCTCACACGCACAGAGCGTGGGGGGCTGCGCCGGACACACACAGCAGGCGTGCGCAGACGTCAGGGGCTTGGGCGATGTGTCTTCCGCGGGCTCCCCCGGACGCGGACTGGGCACACGCCACACGCCGGGCCCTGAGCTGGGCTCTAGCTGCGGGGCAGCTGCCTGCGGGCCCGGCTGGGAAGACAGAACGAGCAGCCAGCCAGGCGGAGGCTGGGAACCCGGCAGCGCCCTGGGCAGTGGTGCGCAGGGGAGCAGCGGGAAGGGCGAGCGCCCTCTGCGCAGGGCGGGACGTCACGCGTGTCTGAGCTGGAGCGTCCGAATGAGGCTGGGGAGCGGGGCAAAGGGGCTGCTTGCGGGTCTCTTCTGGCTTTGTGGCCCTCACTGGCCCGGCCTGCTGCGGGGTGTTGGGCTCCCCACCCCCACACGCAGCTGAAACAGTAGTTCCCATAATGGTGCCTTTTGGGGGTGTGGCTGCCTGGCCTGCCCACTCCTTGTCCTTTTCCTCTGGTCTTCTGGACCCTCCTGGGTCTGAAGGCTGAGGTCACAGGTTGGATTTTATCTCTAGGCAGTGCGGAGCCCCTGGGCTGACAAGGGGCTGAGGCTGCTCGGTGGGGAGGGAGGCAAGGGTGACGAGGCGCTCCGGCGGCCGTCCGGGCAGAGGTCCCCGTCTGGCTACGATTCCAAGGGCCATTCTGGGCACGCGGGACAGGGCGGTGAACGAGAGGGACCCAGCTAGTCCCTGCTCCCAGGAGCTGTCTTTAGAGTGGGACGTGACACGCTGAGACGTGCTGAGCGAGTGACAGCAGAGGTGGCGCTGTCACTGGTGAGCAAAGCTGGGCCCCTGTGTCAGGACTGAGGGTGGGGGGCTACTGTTTAAAGCAGGTCATGTCAGCCCCCCAGCAGGGGACGTCTGAATTGGACCTGAGGGCCACATGCCATGAGGATTAGCTGGGAGAGGAGTTCTGGGCAAAGGGCATGGCCAGTGCAAAGGCCCGGAGGTCAGGAGTGCTCATGGAGTAATGGGCCCGAGGGGCTGGGGTGCGAGGTGGGTCCAGAGAGCGGAGCTGGACTGGCAAGCAGGACTTGCAGGACCAGCAGGTAGGCTGGAGGGGGTGTGGGAACCCAGGAGGGGGATTTGGGGCTCCCCTAAGCACGAAGGTGGCTCCTTCTCAGAGCCAAGGAAGCCTTTACAGAGAACCGGAGAGCAGAGACAGGCCCCCTTTTTTGGACTTAAACTGTCATCCAGGCTCTTCCCTGCCCCAATTCCCTTCTCACCAGGCCTGTGGACCCCAGGATGCATGTTTAGTTCTGCCAAGGAGGCGTTAGGGCTCACAGGTGATGATGGGACGTTCAGACATTCGGGGCCACTGGCCTTGTTGCCAGCCGGGACTCAGCTCGCCCTCACACCCAAGAGCACTGTTTCTTAAAAATGAATGTATACGCCATTATTAACTAAAATCAATATTTTACATAAGAGGTGTCTCTTGGCGGTGTCCTGTGGGTTCATACAGACACGTGATGACGCACGTCCACCACCACAGGGTCACACCGAGTGGAGTCCCCACCCTAAAGCCCTCTGCGCCCCGCCTGTTTGTCCCTCTGCCCCTCCAACCCTGACAACCCCCGACCTCTGTACTGTCTCCCTAGTTCTGCCTTTTCCAGAATGTTGTAGAGCTGGGGTCATGGCATGCGGTGGTCCCGCAGGGTCCCACCAGGCTGTACTTCCTGCGACAAGCAGGGCAGCCCAGCCGCAGCCCACGGGGCGGGGATGGGGGCGTGGCCACGGTGTGCAGGTGGCGTCCGCCGTGGAGATGTTTGTTATACGGCACCGGCCCATGGCGCTGACAGAGACAGCTTATTGGAAGATCCCAGCCCTCCATTTCAGGTCTGCAGGAGCGGCACAAGGGCCCGGTGGAGTTGTTGGGTTGTCCTGGATGCTGGACACATGTCCGGAGATTATCCAGAGACGCGATGGGCACCACATCTGGGGTCTGCCGGGAGCTGGCTCTGTACCGTCTCGTTGAAGGGCTGGAGGCCGGGCCTCGGAGCTCGGCAGGGCTCCCTGTCCCCTTGGGCTGTCTTCTATTCTGTACTGTTTGTGTGTTAAACCGTGTCTGGGAGTGACACGAGGCAGAGAGTGGCCGGGCAGAGGGCCTGAACGTGGGTGCGTGGCACATCGTGCATTTGCACGGCTGATGTGACAGAGACCCTGATTCTGCCTGCCTCGATGTGTGCGGGGGGCATGTGTTCCTGCCCCTGCGGGGGTGAGTCACCCTGAGCTTTCCTGGGGTAGCAGAACCGGTAACAAGCTTCTGAACAAATGAAACCCCACGTGGCCACCCACCTCTGTCCCCTACCACCCCATGGTGTGGCTGGGCTGTGCGGGGCTTGGGCTCTGGAAGCCAGGCTGATGTCCACAAGCCACGGCGTGGACCCAGCACGTCACTGATGGGCCTGAGGCATCGATGCGCCTCTGCAGAAGGCTTGGCGGCCGATGGTCCAGGTGTGGTTTTCTCCAGGCTGCCTTGGCCAGAGTCATGACCCCTTCCCACCGGCCCCCCACCGGCAACCACCGGTAGATGTGGGGGACAAAGCTTGGCCCCTTGCCTGGAGCACACGGCTCTGAGCGACCGCCCCAGGGTGCCCGGCGCCGCGGCTGAGAACTCTGTCTCACCCAACTTCCCCCCACCCCGCCCCTTCCCTCCCCCACAGGGGTGTTCCCGAACATCCCTGACGAAGCCTCCTGCACACGTGTGCATACATGTGCACACAGAGACACACACAGATGCACACAGACAGAAGAGGCACGTATATGGACACACACATGCATCTAGTAATTCTTTTTTTTTCTTTGACAAAGGAGGATAAACGTCCACTTTGGACCTCGGGCCCAGATGCAAAGAGGGAACCGCGTGTGCATGGGCACGCCTGTGAGGGCCCCGCCGCCCTTCCCGGTGTATTTAAGCCCCGGAGCGAGTGTTTCGGGGTGCCAGAGCCACAGAGCACATCACTGAGAGACGCTCCCTGAAATACGAAATGGAAAGGCTGCGGCGGCCCGAGTAGCATGTGCTTTGATCTCAGCTTTTGTCTGGAAGCCCTTGAAGGGGGGGATCCTCTTTGGGCGGCTTCCACGCCAGGGAGCCCCGCAGTGTGACCGCCACTGTGCCCCCGACGCCTGGAGCGTGAAGTCAGGTGAGCACGGCATCCGGCCCCTGCTCTTCCATTGGCCTGAGGACACCTGTTCCCATGAGTTCTTGCCAAGTACAAGTGATCCGGCGCTCTGCGGCCTCTAACAACGGGTTTGTTGACACCTATGATGTTATGAGTCAGGAATTTGGGAAGTGCCGGCAGGTACTTGGGCTGTGCTTTCGGCATCAGCTGGGGCGTTACATCGGAGTCGGGGGGTCCGCTGCCCAGCAGGTTCACTCCCACACTTGGCCTTGTGGACCGGCCGTGGCAGTGGTGGGGTGGGGGGCTCGGTCCCTCTGCCCAGGGTTTCTCCGCGGGCCGCCTTGGGCTTCCTCACAGCGTGGCTGCTGGATCCGGAGTGGCAGCAGCTGACCCTGCCCAGCCTCCGTCGAGAGATGGCACCTCGGCTTCGTCCGGCTAAACCGGGGACGTCCCGAGATCGCCCGGGACCCACGGGCAGGCACCCCGTCCTGCTTTGCCCATTGAGCTTAAGGCCACGTTGGCCACCACGCCCCTCCTGGCATACCCGGCGCTGGTGGGCTGTGCCCAGCACAGGCCGGAGGTTTACTTCCGGACTCAGGAACCAACGATTACCTCGACTTGAAACAACCTTGGTTTCCTTTTGTGTGGATTTTCGGTCAGACACAGGCAGGCTGGCCACGGAGAGCTTCCTGGGTCTGAGCTGGCCGGCAGCGGAGCGGTGTTTTGCTCAGACATCAGAGCTGGTGCAGTCCAGGGGCGGAGCTGTGCGCGCAGGCGCGAGGCAGCAGGGACCCCTCCTCACCAAGACCACGGACCCGAACCCGCCACCGCACCTGAGAAGCGCTTCTGCGTCCTTTTACTGTGTGTGCGTGTGTTTATATACACGCGTGGGTGCCTATGAGTCACGCTCTGAATACATGGTCCTGTATTGTGTATATTAGGCACACATGTGCACACACACCGCGCATCACACACACACCCTGTATCACACGCACATATCCCGTCTATCTCACACACACACTGTGTATCACACACATACCGTGCATCACACACACCCCCTGTATCATACGCACATGTCTCGTGTATCACACACACACACTGTGTATCACACACGTACCGTGCATCACACACGCATACCGTGTAACACACCTACACTGCATACATTGCACACACACACGTACCGTGTAACACACGCACACTGCACACGTCATGCACACACGTACCGTGTAACACACGTACACTGCATACGTTGCACAGCACACACACGTACCATGTAACACACGTACACCGCATACGTCGCACACACACGTACTGTGTAACACACGTACACCGCATACGTTGCACAGCACACACACGTACCGTGTAACACACGTACACCGCATACGTTGCACAGCACACACATGTACCGTGTAACACACGTACACTGCACACGTTGCACAGCACACACACTTTTACATGCTTTCTTCTCACTAACTCTGTAGCCCGCCTGGAGCTCACTGAACAGCGGTTACGGTGTCATCGCTCCTCCTCTAGAAGACGCTTGCGGGAGCCCGTCGGCACGGAGTCCGTGGAACGGCGCGGGCCGGGGCCTCTGTGTGCCGCGGCCCGCGCTGCGGGTCCTCAGCACTCCTCCCTCCAGCTGTGAACTTTTTTTTTTCCCAGCTGGACCCTAGACCCTGTGTCCTCCCCCAGGGGAACCTTGCCTTGCCCCGGGAGCAGGCCTCGCACCCCCAGGTGCAGCCTGGACCTGCGGCACCGCGGCGGCCGCGCGCCCTTCCCTGCCTTCCCTGCGCCACCCGCCGGCCTCGTCCTGGAAGAGCACTGTCGGCTTCCGGGGAGAGCCCCAAGCTTCGTCTGAAACGGACACAGATCCGTTGCCGACCTCAGGTCGTGCCAGGCTCCCCGAGGCCCCTCGCAGACGGCTGTCCGGTGATGGCCCACTGCAGACCGTCATCACGCCCGCGGGGCCTCCCGGCTTCCTGGCTGCTTCTGTGCGCGCCGCCCGCGGGGGACACCCGCGCGTGGAGGCCGTCCCAGGGTCGCCCTGGGGCCCCGGCAGGTCAGCCTGAGGCTGCTTTTTGAGAGTTCTTTGAGCCACTGACCCACTTCTGGTGACCACGATCGCATAAGCGTGGACGCGTCACTCAGATACACCGTTGTGCGCAGACCGACGGCAGAAGGCGCGTCTGCAGAGCCGACGGGTGGCCGCTCAGCAACATGGCCTAGACCTCAGGGGCACGACGGGGTCACAGGGGTGGTGCACGTGCGGATACAGACCGTCTCCCTTCCCCTTGAAAGTGCCACCTCCCTGCGGCTACTTCTCAGAGGGGCTCCTGGGGTGCAGTGAGGCAATCATCAGGTGGTCTTGGGGTCCCGTGATCAGGGGCTGGGGTCAGGATGGCTGGGTTGGGCTGACATAGAGAACCGGCAGGGAGTTTGTGCCAGCTCTGCCTCGGGGACTGCAGGGGGCCTGCCCAGCTCGTGCGGGTGGGCAGCAGGGCAGGGAAGCAGCGGTGTGGGGGGTGTCAGGGCTGCGGGTGGGGGTCGTGACCCGCACTGGCCGTCTCCTGATCATCTTTCATTTCGGACCTGCTCCTCCTTGCTGGGCTCCGACCCCGGGCCCCGCTGGTCTCTACGGGGGGGGGGTCCTTCTGTGGGGAGGGAAGCAAAGCATGAGCCCTCTTCTCTCCGGGCCTCAGTTTCCCCTCCAGGAAAAAAGGACGGGGGCCCCCGAGGCCTGTCTTGCGCAGCATTCTTCGGGTCTTGGAAGCCCGTGCTAGTTCAACATCTGCACCCTCTGTGGCTAGCATGGACCCCACTCTGTGGCCCTCCTGGATTCAGGCTCAGAAGACCTCACTGGTCCCTCTAGTGGGAGGGAGCCCTGCACCCCGGAGTTACCGGGCTTTTGTTTGGATGGTCACGTAGTTAATACCCAAGCTGGGCACTTCACTCTCGGTCCTGAGAACTGGCCGTGGTGGCAGAGCTGGGACAGCAGAGGCCCAAGGGAGTCCGCCTGTCGCCTGCTGTCCACTGACAGAGGCTGTGGGTCAGGTGCTGCTGTCCCAGGCAGCGCTCGCAGCAGGCGGGGCCGGAGCCCCTGACCCACAGCCTCGGCCACACCGCTGCCCGGCTCCGGTCCTTGCGGGAGTCTCGCTATGGGCTGAGACAAAGGCAAGTGTCTGTCTCCTGTGCTGTCTGGTGCAAAGTTCCCTCAGCCACTGCTCTCCTGTGCCGGGACATCTCCTTTTGGTCTGTTATACCCCAGAGGGCAGGGACTGTGATCTGCGCGGCAGCACCCGGTTCCCAGCCGGCCGTGGAGACATTCCCATTGGTGCTGCTGGAGCTTGAAGCTGCTTTGGGGACTCCAGGAGCCACTTAGGGACCCGCCTCCCGCCCCCACCCTGCCGGCTCTTCCCCCTCCCCGAGCCCGGCTGGCTGCCCTCACCCCCCTCTCCCGCTCGCCCCAGCTCACCGCATCAGGGAGGCAAGGGGAGGGGCGGCCCCGCGGGCTCAAAGGGGACCCCCGTCGGGGGAGGGGTGGGCACAGGGGCCTTGGGGAGGCCGATCTGTGCGAGTTTCTGGGGAGAGACCAGCGTCCCAGGGAGGCGCCTTTCGGGGAACCTTGGGCTCAGGCCGGTGGGGCTGCCCCTCAGAGGCCCCGGAGAGGTGGGGAAGGTGGTGGAGGAAGCGGAGGTGCCGGGCCGTCGCGTGGGAGGAAGGAGAACCGGCGTCGGGGCGGGGCGAAGAGGAGAGAGGCCACGGGCCTGGCTGGTGGAAGTCACTCGGGGTCAGAAATGCCCAAGCAGGAAATGAGATGCAACTTGTAAAAGACATCAAAGGAAATGGAAAACATTCTTCTAATATGTCACGGAGAAGGGAGGGAATGGGAGGGGTGCGGCCCTTTACTGGGGAGGGGCGGGGCGGGGAGGTGGGAGGTGATGGCGCTGGACGGTGGAAATCCAGAGCCTGCGACCTGCCGGGAGCGAGCGCCCTCCCAGACAGACCCCAGAAGCAGGTGGGAGCCCGTGGGGTGTGCCCCTCTGCCTGGCACCCCGGAGCCGCCCCAGCCAGCTAGGTTGTCCAGGGTCAGGGACCCGAGCTCGGGGCGCATGCCTGCAGGCCACCAGCCAAAGACCTGGAAGCTGAATGCACGCCTTTTCCTGGAAGGAAACACCAGCTGATCCGTGTGCCCACACGTGCAGATACCCCCGGCGCGCCCTGGTGCCGGGACACGTCCAGGAGCCCGCGTCCAGCCCCCTCCATGGAGAAGGAGGCAGTGCCTGTCCATCCGAGGGGATGCTGCCCTAGAGGGAGGACCTGGCCTCAGCACCCTCGTCCACAGCCAGGAGTAACCCCACACCCTCAGGGCCAGGCCCATCTCTACTGCCCACCTCTGCAGTGAAGCCCTGCTCCCTGACCCTGCGGGCTGGGCCCCCAGTGAGCCTTTTCTGCTGTTGTATCCGAGGGCCCCCCAGGTGGGAATACAGACCCTGCTGTAGCTCCTGACCACTGTCTGCCTATCCACCTCCTGAGGAAAGAGATTTGCGGCCACCAAAGACGTTCACAGTAACATGGGGGGGAGATACAGGCTCCAGCAGATGAAGTGGGGGAGTTGGTGGTCAGCCCAAAGTTTGGACTCAGACCAGTGTGTGCGTTGGGAAAGGCTTGCCCAGGACTGGTCTCACAACATCCACCCCCAGCCGGGGTCCAGGAAGGTGAGCACAGCTTCCCAGCTGGTTTTCTCCCTGGCCAGGGGAGGCTGTGCTGGCTGCTCCTGTAAGCATTGGGCTACAGCTGCAAATCCAGGCTTCTGAGAGCGTCCGTCCGCTCCAGCTGGGAGCCCGGCCTTGGAGAGGGCAGTGGCTAGGAAGGGCTCCGGGGTTGGGGGCTGCTGGCTGTGGGGGTCAGCGGAGTGTCAGTCCCTGCTTTTAAGGGTTGACAGGTCCCCAACTGGGCCTGGCCTTATGCGGCCCAGTGGAGCTGAGAGCATCACTCTGGGCGGAGTGGAGCTGTTTTCTCTGGGCTGGGGGAGCAGCCAGGGCGCGGGGAGCTGGGCTGTGGAGAGGGCGCTTCCCCGGCTCCCGAGGCTAGAAGCAGCAGCAGCAGTCCAGGCTGAGGTTCAGGAGTTCAAGGATTTGGTTCAAAGGCAGCAGGAGTGGGCACCCTGAGCCCCGAGGGCGGGCAGCGCCTGCTGGGTGCGCGGCTGCGTGGGCGCCCTGCAGGAGGGACCGCGCGGGACGGTACCCGCCACCTGCCGGGCCAGCAGCCCTGGGGCGCAGGCCTCTGCGGAAGGGCCGCAGCTGCACGCGAGCGGGCGGGAGCGAAGCGGTGCCCCGCGGCCCCGGGCCCGGCCGACTGACGGCGGACGCGGGGCGGCGGGCGGAGCCTCCCCCTCCGGCCGCGGCCGACGGGACCGCGGGTCCGCGGGGAGGGGCGGGAAGGCAGCTGGACGCGGCGGCGATTTATGGGCCTTTCAGGCGAGCAGGTGCCTCCTCAGGCCGCCCATTGTCCCGCCGGGCTCACAATGGGGCCGCCGCAGCCGCAGTGCCGGCCCCCGCGGCGGCCGGAGCCCTGCACGGGCGCGATGGTACCCGGCGGCGCGGGCCCGCGGTCCGTGCGCCGTCGGTGCGTCCGTCCGCGCGGCCTCCGTGCGCCCCGCCTTGGGAGCAGGGCCCGTGCGCCCGGCGCCCGTGCCTGCGCACATCCCGCCTGCTCGGCCTGCAGGGACCCCGCGCGCCGACGGTGCGCCCTTGGCCGTGGCGCCCGCTCCTCCTGCACCGTCGGGCACCCGGCTCGCCTCGCTGGCACGGCCCGCGCCGCTACGTCCCCGGCGCACACACAGGGGCCCATTCTTCCCGGCTTCGTGCAACCATATGGCAAATCCGCGTCGACACAGCAGCCCCCGCTCATTCAGGCGCAGAATGTCCCGCAACAGGGAACAATCGCAACTCTGTTCCCCTCGATTATGGATGCGAAAGGGCGAGAAAAAAAATCATTTAACTCCAAGAGATAGCCAGCTAATTACCCACCATATGTGAGCCCGGGTTCAAAGCGGTGCCGAGGAGTTCATTCGGAATCGGGGCGACTTTATTAGGTATAGAAGACAGATGTCCCGACAGCACACGCATCACAGAAAATCGTGTCAGGGAGTTCTTGAAATGTCCGGGAGAGCTCTTTAAATATTAAAGACTCAGCCTTTCTGATGGGCTGGGCCAGGGTCCTTGGGGAGCCCTGGGCCCAGGAGCGGGACTTAGCAACAGCCATCATGGCAGACGCTGGCCCTGCCTGGCCAGGGAGGGGTCCTCCTCCTCCGCCCCCTCCTCCACCAAGCTCTAAGAGCCTGGTCTCAGGTGCTCCCGCCCCCCCGGGGAAGTGGGAACAGTGTCTCCCCGGACCAAGCGCTGGCTCTGTTGGAACCTCGAGCCCTCCCCACCCCACAGGAGCTAGAAGGAGGCTGCACTTGGGGATGTCTGGTTACCCAGGCCCAGGGGGAGCCAGGCTGGGCCGAACACACCCTAGGTCTTCCGGAGGGAGATGACAGAGTGAGTGAGCCGGTGGGGGGGGGGGTGTCACGGAGTGGGGATAATCGGGAAGGAACAACCTCCTGATTTCTTTACCAAGAAAATAGCTTCTGGCCATGAGCCTCATTCTTGGAGGAAGGAAAAGAGAAGGCACATTTGAGAGAGAGAGAGAGAGAGAGAGAGAGAAATCTTGCTCTGTTTTCCATGCAATGCAATTATGTCCCAGCTTTTTCCCCTTGTTATTCTTTTAAGCCAAATGTCTGAATAAAAGGATTATTCCCCTGCCCCCCCCAGGACCATGGGGGCCACTGCTGGCGAGATTAACCGCCCCCATGGCTTCCGCATTTCTTCTATGAAAGTAAGTGAGCTCAGCTGCCATTCTTTGTCACAGCATATATATTTGAAAATTTAAATATTTGAATCAAAGGAAAAAGGGGGATTTGCATTTCTGCCCAACACGACAAGCGCGTCGCGAATACTGCACAATGGAAACGTTTCACTTGGAATGAATTGTCCCCTCGCCGGAGGGTTCTGCAGAAAGACCGGCCGCCGGCCCCTTCCCTTTTGTTTCTCCCGCTTTTGTTTTGTGTTGGTGTTTTTCTGTCCTCTTAGCCACTCCAATCCAGGACGGTGTTTTCTGAAACTTGGTGGCTGACTTTGGTTTGGAGGACATAAAGAAACACGGAGAAACTCCCCAGAAACGTTCACATCAGAGGCCTCTCTGGCACAAAAGCAAAATTTAATTGAACATGTGCGGGGGTGGGGGGGAGATATGGGGACTCCCAGTGCTGCTAGAATGGGCTAATCAGCTGACTCCAGCTGGACTGAATGCGGCTGCTAATGAAGACCCCGGTGGGTGGGAGGGAGGCCCAGCCCTGAGCCGAGCGTGGCCCTCCAGCCGGGCCCTGATTCTCCAGGGCACCGAACCTCGCAGCCAGCCACCCAGACAGACCCAAATTCCCACTGGCCCCGATTAGCATTAGGGACACACAGCCCTTGGCTCTGCACACGGCTTTTGTGTCTCGGTCTTGGGAAATGGCATTTTGGGGGACTCCCCGGTTTCAGGATGTGTCCCTGGGTGCTGAGGTGATGCTTCTAAAGGAGGCCAGCTGGGAGGCGGCTTCCTGAATCAGAAAAGGTCTGGAAGCTTGGGTGTGGGTGGGGTTTCTGTGGGAGGCCTGGGATGTGGTCCCTTTGTCTGCCCTGGCTGCGTGGGTCTGGACATGGGTCCTCCCTCCCCCTGTCTAGCTGTGGTTGGGTGGACACTGGGTACGGCAGTCTCCTGGGGCTACTGTGACACAGTCCCACACACCAATGGCTCACAGAGCAGAATCTGCTGTCCCCTGGTCCTGGAGGCTGGAAGTCTGAGGCGGAGGGGCTGGTGGGGCTGGGTCCCAAGGCCTCTCTCCTCGTGTGTGGACGGCCGTGCTCTCCCTGTGTACTTCTGTGCGTGTCTGTGTCCTGATCCCCTCTTCTGGTAAGGACCCCAGTCACACTGGCTCAGGGACACCCCACGACCCCATTTTACCTTAATTTCCTCTTTAAAGGCCCTCTCACTAAATGAGGTCACATTCTGAGATACTGCGTGTTAGGACCCCAGGTGGGAATTCTGGGGGCACACAGTTCTGTGTGTAACACTGGGCTTCCATCTTGGGCCTCCTGCCCGGAGACCCCGGGTGCCCAATGGTGTGCTGCCCACTCCAGGCCTCCGGCAGGCAGCCTAGATCGTTCGGGAGTTGGGGCTGGGGTGGACTCGGTGATTGGGGTTCATGACCAAAGCCGTCTCCAGAACCTCTCACATTTCAGAGAGGCCTAGGCGGCCACTGGGGACTATCCCCTCCTTTTGGGGGCACCCCCTGGACTGGACATGCTCCTTGAGGTTGCTGTCTCCCTCTCCCGGCCCTCCACACGCACTGAGCACGGGCCAGCCCCCCTGCAGGCCTCCTCCTCCGTCTCTTGGGCCCGGTTCTGAATTCCTCTCCTTTCTTCTGTTATATTCGTGCGTTTTCTTCTCTTTTCCCAAATCCACCCCCGGCCCCGAATTCCTGAATCCAAATAAAAGCCCGGTGGGGGCTGAGACATGACGGAGCATTCACCGCTCTCCGAGGCGACCTGGGGCTGGAGCCTCGGCGTTGACCCCCTTCTCACCTGGGGAACCGTGTGGCTGTGTGACCCGCGCTGGGTGTTTTGACCTCTCTGAGCCTTGGCTAGCCTGCTGCATGGCCCGCGAATGCCAGCCTGTCTCACGGGCAGAGTGAGAAGGACCTCATGAAGACGGCTGAAAAAACACCCCCGGCCTTTAAACAAACGTCATGTAACTGTAAAATAGTAATGACAACAGCAATATGCTTTGGGCCTGCCCTCTGCTGGGACCCAGGACAGGCCCAAGTGGGGTTCGGCCCGCAGTGGGCCTGTCCTGGAGTCCCTCCGAAAGGCTTTAGTCACTGGGGGGCTGGCAGGACTCGGGGGGTCCTGTTGCCAGACTCCCATGCAGGGCTGGGGTCCCCCCACTGGTGGAAGCAGCTCGCAGCCTAGTGCTTTTTATTTTTGTAATTTCTAAAATGAAAATAATCCTGTGTTTTCCCTGATTGTAAAAATATAGGCTCGTTGTAAAAAACCAAAACAACAAAACAAAAACAAACACAACCAAAAGCAAACAAGACAGAAGCACCGAGATGTATGAAGAAGAAAGTGGAAGCTCCTTCAGACGGGTTCTCCTCCTAGAGAGCGAGCCGGATGGCGGTCTGGGGCTTGATTCAAGTTAGGGACGCTCCACTCTTCAGGTGGAGGGTTCTATTTTAGTGTATCTTGTAGAAGCTTTAGAGTAAACATATGTACAGACACGTATGTTATTTTCATTTCAAAATATTTAAGCACGATGAGAGGGTTAAGAGACCCGTAATGCGAGGGTGGTAAACAGAGGAGCCGATGAACGTTCCGGAGAAAGTCTTCCCTGTGACTATACGAGATCGGGGAGGCTGGCCTCCGTCTTAGCCAGTGAGGAGAGGCCTGGGTGGGCTCCGGTTCCAGGTGTGGGGGGACGCTGCTGTCACAAGGTGGCCGCAGGAACAGGGGGAGACGCCGGGGCTCCAGAGAAAGTCACCGGAGTGAAGACTGGGCCACCGCAGCCGCGCGTGCCGGAGGTCAGTGCGCTGGCCGGGCCGCAGGTCCCAGGATGCCACGCGGGGCGGGGGACCTCCGCGGCCTGGGGGAGGAGGGAAGTGTCCGGTTCATGATGTGCCTGCGGGGGGCCAGGACCACACCGTGTTTGTCTTGAAGGGTCTATAAGTCCCGTTCGAACTGTTTCCTGGAAAGAGATGAAGGGTGAAGGCCGAGGAGAGCACCTGGGATTTCCGCACTGATAGGAAACGCTTTCCACCCCATGGCCATGGAAACCTCCACGGTGCCTCCGGGTGGCGCATTTCCCGCCATCCGCCCCTGCCCACGCTCATCCCGGCGCTGGCTCGGACTCTCCGCCGGCAGGAGAGGTGCCAAGGGTCGGCAAGCCTCCGGCCCCAGGCTGAGGGTCAGCAGGAGCGCTCGTAATGTCCCCCAGAGGGCCAGGCCGTGCGGGACACTAGCCGCCCCTTGGTGAAGGTACTGGGCGGCTGCCCTGAGGAGTCAGGTGAGGGAGGGGCTCTGGGGGCTGTTTGGGAAGAGCACCCCCCGGAGAGGTCCGGAGGGGTCTGGGACAAGGTGCAGGTGGGGTTAGGGTTCAGCGGCCAGGGGGCGTCAAGGCTAGGCTGGCGGAAGCCGGGGGCTTCGGACCTGGCCGGCGGGTCATCCCTTGTCCTGAGCAGGTTACAAAAACACAACAGAAAATTAGAGGACCCAAGGGTCTCTTTTCTTTCTAACGGTGGCTCCAGCCTGAGTTACGTGGCAGGAGGATTTGCTGGCCGGGAAGCCGACCGTCCTCGTGTCCCCGGCCGGTGGTCGGCCACGTCCGTCCCTCACCCACCAACACATCGGCTTTCTGAGTCTCGGCGGGGATGCTGAAAGTTCACCACCGTCCCCCGCTCGCTCATTCTCTCCTTCATTTGTTCATTCTGTGCAGACACTGTCCCAAGGCCGGGCGCTCCTGTCCTGCTGCCCACTGCAGAGTCAGGCCAGAGCCAGCTGCCGGTTCCGGGGTGGCGTGTCCAAAGGCACCCTGGGGCCAGAGGCCTCAGCTCTTGCTAGGGCCGGAGATAGTGCAGGAGGCCACTCTGAGGTCGTGCGCCCATGGCTCGCCTCATTTCTGGGTCCCGGGGGAGGGGCATCTGTCACCTTCCAGTCGCTTCCAGCTGTCCCAGGACCCTGGCTCCAGTTAAGAGTCCCCGAGCCTGCCCGGACTCACCAGGCGGCCCCCAGGTGCAGCCCGCGGGCCAGGGCCCTGGAGCCGGGAGCGAGGGCCCCGGGGCAGGGGTCCCGTGGCCACCCCGCCCGCCCCTCCCCCGCGCCCGCAGCCCCCACCGCCCCGCGCGTCTGTTTGGAGAAGAAAGCGGACCAATTTGTTTTCATTCAGAATCACTTAAGATCCCATTTTGGAGAAATGAAAAGAGAAAAGCGCGCTTCCCGCGCCTGGCCCGCTGGGTGCCCGCTCGTGCCCGGCGGCGCGCTGGGGGGCGCCCCTCCCCCTCGCCCCCGCCCCCTCTCCCCTCCGCGCGTCTCCCGCCGCCCCCAACCCGGGCTGTGGCTCCGGGCCCCAGGGCAGCCGGCCTGCAGGCCCCCGGCGGCCAGGCCGAGCTCATCTGCATGAAGCCCACACTCGCGGCCCATCTGCAAAGGCGCAATTAAACGCGGGGGGCGGGGGGCGCCCGAAATTAGCATTTCCGCGGCCATCTGGCGCGAGGAGCGGGCGCGGCCGGACAAAGGGCGCCGGGCTAGGGGAGAGGCGAGTGTGCCGCGGCATTGACCTGCAAATGAGGCTTTGTCAGCGCATTAAAGCTGGCCGGACCCCCGACCCCGCTCCCGCCCCCGCCGCCCGGCCCGCGGCCCCTCGCGGCCCAGAACCTAGCCTGGCACCGGGAGGCTTAGGGCGGCCCGCGCAGCCGAGCGCCCCCCACGACCGGCCCGGTCCGACCGCGGCCGGCGGCAGAGCCCCTGTCTGCGTCAAGGTCCCTGGGGGCGACATTGCCTCCAGCTGGGCTGCTCTGGCCATGCTGGTGGATCCCGGGGAGTCCTGGCAGGTGGGCTGGGGCGGGGTGGGGGGCAGGTGTGGGAGAGTCTGCCCGCCGAGATGGTAAAACCTGGACCCTGGCCACCCGCACCACAAGTGTTCCGTATTTCCCCCATGGTATTTAACACGCCCAGTCTTTGAAACCTTCAGGCGATCCAAGTCAGGGCCATCTTTGGCAACTTTTGGCGACTGTGTCTCAGCCTGGTGACCAGGGCTCCAGCGCCAGGCTAGGGCTAATGATCTCCATGCTCTTTCCTTCCTTGCCCTGGGCCAAGGCCTCAAGAACTCAAGAGTGTGCGTGCAAGTGGGTGCCCAAGGGGTGTGGTGAGACTCGGAGAGGCTTCAGCGGCACAAGGAAGCAGCAGAGGGGCCCACGGTGCCAGAGGCGGGAGGCAGAAGCCTGGGTCACTGGTGCCCCTCCAAGTCCCCTGTGCTTTTGATGGTATGTCTTAGACCCCTTGGCCGTACTCAAGGTCTAGGGGTGGTGTGAGACACAGGATGGTGTGTGCCTGTCCCTGGGCCTCAGTTTCCCCAGATGGACAAAGGGGAGTGGGTGATGTCCATCCTGTCCTGTCCTCTTCCCCTTCAGCACCAGCTCCCAGTGTGTGGAGGGACCCCCTGGCCCAGCCTGAGGGGACCTGAGGCCAAGGGAGGGGACAGGGACGGTTGTCCCTCCTGGGGTCAGCGGAGTGGGGCTGGGGCCTGGGCTCCGGGGTAGGGTGTATGGGGAAGGTGCTAGAGTGACAGGGAGGGGCCCGGTCGTGAGGCTGTGTGTGCTAGACAGAGTCATGGTTTTGGGGGACCCTCAGTAGCAGTGGCCAGGATGTCTGAGACCTCAGCGCTCAGACGTGGTCTTCTCCAGGGTTCCCTTCCCGGCGTTAATCCTGTCAGAAGGAGCAAGCTAAGAGCTGAGCAGTCAGTAACATTCCAGCGAAAATTTGTCTTCCAGCTCATTTTCTGGGAAACTGGGGTCCAGGGACCAGTGCGTAAGAGCATCTTGGATGGGAGAGCTCGGTCTGGGAGGCGTGGCCGTGCCCGAGCTCCCTGCCCTGCAGCCCCCCATCCAGCTGTGGCGGGGATGGGGGGGTGGGGGGGGGTGTTCCGGGTTCACCCACTGGTCATGTGACTGAGTGACCCTCGGCCGTGTCAGCGGACCACGAGCCATGGGGGACTTGGGCTGGGCACTTCTCCACCTGGCCTTCCGTTTTTGCCGAGTACCTGGGTCAGAGCGACCCTCTCTTGCCGTTATCCCAGGGGTGCTGGGAGGGATGGTGTCGGGGGGTGGTGACGCCTGGCACTCAGGTCTCCCTCGGGAGCTGGAACCTTCATCAGACGAGGTTAGGTGTGTGAGCTGTCCCGAACGGCAAAGTCAAGTCCGCTGCGACGACGATGAGGAAAGGGAGCCCCCTCCATCCTGGGTCTGTGCTGGGGGCCGGGCGCAGGGTCGCTGGTCCTCCAGGATCTCTGGGGCTGTGCCCTGGAGCACATAAGGTGCAGAGAATTTCAGAAACCTGCCTTCAAATTCTCCGGATGTAGGACGTGGATAAGGAGGGCTTTGGGGGTGGGTCGGCCTGTGGGGGGAGAACCGGGGGCTCCCAAGGGACTGTACATAGCCGGTGTGTCCAGAGGGGGCTGGAAGAGGGTGTGGCTGGACGGCAGGTGCATGTGTGTCCCCTCTCTCCGTGGTTCCCGATGGGCCCCTCCCATCCCCCAGGGGCAGGTCAGAAGCCAAGGGCACTGTGGGCTCTGAGAGGAAGCCGGCCCGTTCCGTTAGCCCTTCAGAAAGGCTTCATGCCTGGGCCAGGGTGACGGAGCAGGAGCTTGCTAAGTGGAGAAAGGGAGCAGGGCTGGTACGGAGGGAAGTGGCAGCGGGGGTGGCAGCCCGGGTCGCCTGGGAGGAGCCGGGCAGCTGCTGGAGGGTGGGGTGGGAGCCTGGGGGCTGGGCCTGGAGACCAGCCTCCTCTGCCCCCGGTTTCCACTCTCTGCTGGCTGCGGTGGGCTGAGCCGATATTCATGCCTGCTAGCTACAGGACGCTCTTTTCAGTGTGGCCAGCGGGGCAGAAGAGCGGAGTGACAGGCAGCTCGTGGCCCAGCCTTGGGAGAGCAGGACCGTCTCTGCGCCAAGTCCTGGCGGGGGCCGGATGCGGGAGAGGGAACCGGGGTCCGCCTGGAGGGTGTGCCCAGCATGGGCCCCCGCGGTGGAACCCGGGTGCCCCTATCTGCGGAGTGGCCTGGCTGCCGAGGCCTACAGGACGACACGGGAGCCCCAGGGGCCTGAGCCCACCTCCCTCTCCCTGCTCTGTCCAGCCCTCACTTCCTGCCCGGCCCACGCATGGCCAGTCGGACAGAAGACACGGCTGCTGGAGACCCTTAGGCAGAGCTCTGCTGGAAGAGTGGGGGTTCGGCTCGGCCTGGGGCTGGGGTCCGTGAGGTTGCAGGCCACCCCTGAATGTGGAGGCTGGGGGCGGGGAGAAGGCACGAGAGACAGGCCGGCCCCAGGTCACTGGGGGCCTCTGCTGTAGGGTGGGGGCAGGAGTGGGACCCTCCTCTCCTCGCCCATTCCTCTGCCTCCTGGACCCCCCTGTGGCTGGCGTGCTTGTAAGGGGGGTGCACAGGTCTGTCTCCGCGGTGGGCGGCTGGCTTCCGCGGACCTCACCCTCTGGAGGCTGCTCGCACCGACCCCTCCACCCCCTCGCCTCCCATCGTGGCTGCCACGGCCGCTATCCCCCAGGCCACCTCTTCCAGGGCTCCTTCACAGGGGACCCTGGGGCAGGGGGAGGGGCGGGGCTGGGGAGCCAGACACACCCGCTACCCGGCTCTGCTCCTCACCTGTGTAGGCACCTGGGCAGGCAGGTCCTGTGCTCTGGCCTCTGGTCCCTCGTCCCTAAAATGGGGGCAGCAGGTCCTGCCTGATGTGTCGGGCCCCGGAGGGAAGACCATGTCTCCTGATGCTCAGCTTGGGGGGGTCCCTGGCTTCCCCCCGGGCTGCTGTTGGTGGGCCTCAAGGTGGGGCAGGGTCTCGCCTGCTTCTCCCCCACCTCCCACCCGTTGTACGGCCCCCTGACAGGCCGTCTGAGCCGCTCCGGCTCCTGGGGGCCGATGCCCAGGCGAGGGAGGGCCCAGGTGGGGGAGGCGGCTGCCAGGTCAGGCCAGGCGGGCTCCAGCGCCGGCTGAGTGCTGCTCTGTCCAGCCCCTGCGCCTGCCGTCTGCCGCTGGGGTTCGGTTTCCGGGAGCCGGTGCGACGCAGGTGGGCTGCGAGACCGGTGACCTCGAAGCCTGGAGCCCGAGCGCCTCTGAGCCCGAGGGAGGTGGCAGGGGTCAACCAGGAGGCCTTTCCCCGGGGCAGCGGGCGCAGGCAGGGGGAAGCAGTCCGCCTGCACCCTCCGGCCTCGCGGGCGGCTAGCAGGGAGGGAGGCTGCCGGGGCGGGGGTGCCAGGCCTTGGCAGGGGCTGGAGGGGGGCTGGGCCAGCGGGCGTCGGTAACCGAAGCCTTTGGGACGCATGTGGGGTTTGGTGGAGCATTTCGGGGCGTGGCTCCGCGCGCTTCCTCTGGGGGCTGCTGGCGGGGGTGGGGGGAGACGGGCAGGGCTGGGGGAGAGGAGCGCGCGGTGGACACCTGCTGGCCTCTGGCCCCCCGCAGCCACTCAGCTTCTGTAGGAGGTGAGGGCTGGCACGGCCCTTCCTGCTTGCTTTATGGGAGGCAGGGATACTCCGAAGAGGCAGAGGATGGGGCTGGGGGGCGCCTGACCTCCGGGTTCTTGCTGGGGCAGAGACCAGAAGTCCCAGGCAGCTGGGTCAGGGGACTGTGGCTGCTCTCAGACCCTGAGAGGAGCTGTGGCCACTCCCTGGGAGGCTGTGGGCCGCTCTCCCCATGGGGTGACCTGGGGCAGAGCCAGGGGGCCCCGCTCTGGGAGAACCATGGTGGCCCCTGTCGTGGGGGTGTCCCCAGCGGGGCCTTCAGGGGCCAAGGGCTTAGAAGCCAGTGGATGCGGATGGCAGGGGTGCTGACGTGGTGCCAGCACGTGGACGATGGAAAGTGAGCGTCTGCTCCTTGGCCTCCTGGGAGGAAGGGGTGGGTGTGTGAGGGGGCAGGGGTGTTTGAGAGCCCACAGTGGAGTGCGTGTGCGTCTGCACCTTGACAGAGGGTCAAAGGGAAAAGCGTGGGCTCTGACGGACCCCAACCGACAGGGCCTCGGGGGCCGCGGGGAGAAGTCAGCAAACAGCACTCGGGACGCCCCGACCGCGTGGCCTTACCGCGTGGCTTACCGAGTGGCGCAACCACGGGGGGTAGGACATGGTCTCGCCTACGTCTGACGGACGGGGACACAGAGGTGCAGAGGGCTGTGTCTTGGCCTGAGTCCCCAGGCCTCGGAAGCTCTCGGCCCGTTTCCTCAACGTCAGACGGCTGCATGGGCCTCAGTTTCCTTTTCTGTAAGAGGTGGCTCTCAGGCTGGGTCTCCCAGGAGGGGCTGCTCGGGATGGCCCGGTGCCCGCAGAGGAGCGGGGCCGTTAGGGTTGGGCGCTGAGCTGTGGGTGGGGCCCGAGCCGCCGGGCGCTGCGCGGGGCCGGCCAGTCAAGTGGAAGGGCCCCGCTGGTTGCCGGCCGCTTTCTTTTCCTCTCCAAAGGCCTTTTGACGAAGCGGATTTGATTAAGACCTTTTGAAATTACTTAATGACATTACCCACCGTCCCGACAACCCCCTTTAGAAAGCCTTTCTCGAGGGGCCTCCTGCCTCCCATTCCAGGACGGGCCCTTCTCCCGGGCGATGCTGTGGTCCCCGGGGCCTGCCCAGGCCTCAGCCCATCGGCGGTCAGGGCCTCTGCATCTCCTCCCGCTCAAGTGCCTGGGGCAGCCCTACCCCAGGCCCGGCCTCTCCCAGCACGAGCCTCCTCTCCCTGGGCCAGCAGATCCATCTCCGACCTGTCACCTCCATTGTCCTTGGCCGAGGGGCTGTGGCCCCGCCTTCTCGGGAGTGGGCCAGGAGCTCCCTGTGTGCGGGTCCTCTAGTCCCGGTGGGGGTGTGCCGGCCCGGGGCAGAGGCTGGCAGGGAGTGTCCTGAGGCAGAGGCCGGCAGGGGTGTCCCGGGAGTCGCTCCTGGAGGCTTTTGATGCCAGGGCGTTGCGGCCTCGCTGCAGGGGCTGCCGATCCCCGTGACCCCTGGGTGGGCCTCCCCAGACCATTCCAGAGACAGAACAGTGAGGCTCTGGGCATGGCCGCAGTCCAGGTGCTGCCAGCAGCTTCGCAGTTCCACATCGAGACTTACTCCTGGACTGCAGGATCTGCAGTCCGTAGACCCGCTCCTCCCGGAGCTCAGGGAGCTAGCTCTCCCTCCCAGGCAAGAGGCTACCGGGCCTTTCCTTCCACTTGGCATCCTGCTGGGACCCCGTGAGGCTGGGGAGGCCACGACCCCCTGAAGCTAACAGACAGCCCGGGCTCTGCCCGAGGATGCACGGCGAGAGCGCAGCTGGGCCAGGACGGGCACAAGAGGGCCGGCGGCTCTAGCTCCGGTTTTCTGCATCCCCACTGCCGTGCCCCACATCACCGTGAAGACGGTTCCTGTAACCACATATGTGTGTTTAGCAGGTGGCGCTGAGGAGGGATACGGCCAAAAAACAACCAGAATAAATTCAGTGGGGTTTGGTAGCTTGAATCAGCTGTCAGGCCTGTAACAGTTTCTTGAGCCTTGCAGGGTGGTGGGGGGTGCGGGGATGTTCTTACGTGCAGGAGCAATGGCAGCTTCATTGGAACCAGTGGGCATGCCTTGATGGATGCCCTGGCCCTTAGCTGTATGTCCCAGCTTGCTGGTCCACATGGACCTGCGGAGCTGTGTTCAAATCACCTGGTAATTCCCCTGCATCTTTTCCTCGGACCTAAACTCTCTGGCTTTGTGATCTGGCTTGAGAAAGCCAGCTCCCGTTTCGGCTAGTCCGTCCCTCCCTGCCCTCCAGCTTCTCCGCCTGGCAACAGACTTCTCTGCTGCTGCAAGTCCCTGGGGCTTTTGCAGTGCAAATTCATACACATAAGTGTCGCTCAGGCCAGCTCTGCCCTGGGCCTTGGTTTCCCACTCTGCACCAGGGAGGGAGGACCCATGTGCCTCAGGGTTTCTCTGCTTCTCTGCTCTGTGTCCAATCTGTGCACCCCACGAACACCCCCTGGGATCCCCTCACCTACTTCCTACCCACTTCCTGGGGCCGTGGGCTGGACAGGGAGGTGGGGCCGCCGGCATGATTGACCCTGGCAGCCGGGTCTCCTGCTTTGATGTTGCTCACAAACATCACAGGCTTCCTACAGGCTAGAAACTGGGGGGAATTTCGCCGAGAGGGTGCAGAGGCTGGGCTGGAGACAGGAGGTGGGGAGGGGGTCCGAGTCATGGGCAGATAGGTGTCCCTGTGGTGTCCAAGCGACATGCTTTCAACTCCATTCTGACCCCTGCCCCCCTGCAACCTGAGTCTGCGGGAAGCTGAAGGAGCTAAGACCCCAACAGACACCAGGACAGACTTGTCACTTCTCAGGCTGTGGGACCCCTGCTCAGACATGTGTGAACCCTAAGCCTGTCAGGTGAGGGCTGAGAGGGTGGAGCTCTGCCTCTGCGGGGGGCCTCTGGGGCCGAGGCTCGGAGAGGAATGGAGGGAGTCTGAGGTCCACCCTGCGGTGAGCTCCCCTGCCACCTCCTGCCTTGCTAAGGTGCTTGGAGTGCTGGGGACTACGGGAGGCTGGGGCAGCAGGGGGCCTGCTCAGGAGGACCAGAGGACAGAATCAGGCCCGGGACGTAAGGAGGGACCTGCTGAGAGAGAAGGATCCGGGGCTCAGAGTGGACCCCCACCCCCTGCCACATGGCTGTCACCTGAGGTCTGGGTCGTGGGGGGCAGTACCCTGACCTCAGAGGCCTTGGGACGGGGCCCCCGGTCTGTTGATGGAGAAGATCCTTTCTCCGGACCATGTCTCTGGCTGGTGTGGACAGCCCCCGGCCCACCCTCCGCCCAGGCCTGGTTTAATGGAGCTGGAGGTGACTCCCCCTGCAGCAGGAGGACGGACAGCAGCTGACCCGGTGAGGTCGGAGGTCGCCTGCCTGGGGGCTCCTGGGCTGCCCGCCTGCCGTGGTGCTCCGCTCCGCCATGGCTTGGGAAGGGCCCAGGTGAGGGCTGTCAGAGTCCAGAGGGCCCTAGCCCCGGGCTCTTGGCACTCAGAGAGCAGTGGAAAGCGGAGCTCTGTTTGTCCAGCTCCGTGGACAAGCATGCTCCAGGCCCAGCTGCCAGGGACCCCCAGGCTCGGGGGGCCGCAACGGTGAGGCCAGGGCCAAGAGGGGGCTGCCGCCCTTTCAGGGGAGCCGCTGGGGTCCAGGGCTCAGAGGTGGTCCCAGGAGGAAACCAGGGTGTGGAGCAGGTAGGTTTCGGGTGAGCTGGGGAGGGCCCCCAAACCAGGGAGACTGGCTGGCTGCTGGGAGGACCCCATCCCTCCAGGTGACCCAGCAGACCCCCACAGGAGGACTCTGCTTGGGGCTGTGTGTGGGGCTGTCCCAGGAGGCCTGGGCGCGCCAGACTTGTGCCACCCCACCCCCACCCCGGCTGTCTCTCAGAACACCTGCCTGGTCTCGTCCTCAGGGCACCGGGTGGTGGACTCCCCTCCCCCACACATGCATCACAGGGCCCTGCCTGTGTCCGGGTGAGCCTGCAGCACCCTGGCCCTCTCCCCCGTGGTGCAGTAGCCCCTTTCCAGACCCTCATCTTATCCCTTCATTTAACTGGCCCTTCGGGAGGTCTGGCCTCCCCCTGTGGTCTGAGAGTCCCAGGGAAGCCTCTTGTCCACTGGCCTGCTGCTGGGCACAGCTCCTGACCCCGGCCCAGTGGGTGCCGCCCTGCCCATGGGCGGGTGGCTTGGGGCCCGACACAAGAAGAAGTGGGAGGTCGGCCTGGCCAGAGACTTGGGGGCTTCCGGTGGGAAATGCCAGGGCTGGGTGGGCAGGGCGGCGGCTCCCAGGGCCTCGAGGGGCAGCCTGGGTGCAGGGCCGGGACAGCCCGCTGGGGTGGAGGACAGTTCCAGCGGGGGCCTGGCATGCAAGGCGGGGGTCCAGGAAGCTGCTCTGAGGGCTTGTGTGGGCCGGGCAGGATGGGCGCATCTCCCATGCTGCTTGTCTGGCTGCCTTTATTGAGCACCTGCTGTGTGCCCGACCTGGGCCCGGAGCCTCTGGGTCTTCGCTCCGTCCGTGTCCCCCCCACGCCCCTTGGCGGGGCACGGCCACCCGTCCCATTTCAGAGGCGCGGCGGCAGGAGTGCGGGCCTGCCCTGTCTCCCTCTGCTCCCAGCCCCGGTCCAGAGACTGGGAGAGCCTCGGACACGGCGACGGAGCCCAGGGCCTGCCAGGTGCCTGCCTCCCGGGGGCACACGGTGGGGGAGGAGGTCTGCGGTGGAGGAGGGGGCGCTCCAGGAAGGGGGTGGCAGGACGGTCCCCGAGCCGTCCTCACCCTGTCACTCCAGCAGATGCTCCTAGCGCCCACTGGACATGAGCACCTCAGTGAGGGAGCCCAGTGTGGAGACAAAGGCCGGGTGCTGGGGACAAATACTCATGGACACTGTCAGCGGCGAGAGCCAGGCAGCCGCGCGAGGCCCACAAAGGGGCTGGGGGAGGGGGCGTGAACGGCCCGGGCTGCACTTGCCACCGTTGCCCGGGCGACGGCCCTCTCCCGGAGAGGTCTGCTGGGCCATTGTCCGGGGCACACAGGACGTGTCATACACCAGATGGCCGTGTGCTGTCTAAGTCAGTTATCGGGGGACAGAGTGAAGGAATGTGGCCGGCACGGCGGGCCGGGGCGCCATCTGTTCCCGCAGACCGCGGGCACCGGGCGGGCACTGAGCGCCCGGCCGGCCTGGCCCAGCCTCCACCGCGGGCTTTAATTAGCTAATTCCATAATTGGGCTTTATTTCAGGTAAATTGCATTTCACACCCGAGAGGGCCGCAATGGGCCGTCCAGGAGTGAGGCACTCGGGGACTTTGTGTGCAGTCGATAATACGGGAAACAAAGCCGGGCTGGGTGCAGGGGCCGTGCCCTGCCCAGATGGGCGGCCCCGCGCCGAGCGCATCGAGGGCCGGGGTGCCGGGGCGCCGCGGAGGGCCCTGCTCTCCCGCCAGCCGCTTCCTGGGGTTTCCACAAATATTTACCCAACAAGGAAACAACAGCTTTTGCCTTTCCAGTAATTGTTGCTCCCGCCCCTCCCCGGTGGGTGCGGCGGGGGAGGCCCCAGGCCCTGGCTGTCCCTCCTGCCCTCCCCCGCCCCGGCCAGTGCTGGTGGGTCCCGATACCCAGTGCCCACGGTGGGAGGCCTTGGGGAGCACCGACGCGGTGGGGCTCAGCAAAGTGGGACCCTCCCTTCCTCCTCCATAGGGAGCCTGGGTTGCCTGTCCTGACACGGGCCAGCTGGCTGCTTCCAGGGGTCTTGGGACAGCTCCGTCCTCTAGAGGTCAGCTGGCTCCAGCCCTCACGGCCTGCGTTTGGGTGCAGACGGGCTCCGGAAGGAGAGCAGGAGGGCAAACTGTCCTGGAGGAGGGTGTGTGCAGTGGGCTTGCCCACTCCGCCCCGCTGATCATGCCCGCATCTGTGAGCTGAAGGGGGGCACTCGGCTGGGGGGCGGGGTGGGGGGCACCCAGGGGGCAGGGCGAGGGCGGGCTGGCTCTCCCTGGCATGTGCCCCCAGGCTGCTCGAAGCTGGGCGGCCCCAAGGGAGCTCCCTGTTACCGCAAGGGGACATCAGGGCCTAGAGGGGGTGGGGATGTCCGTGTGGGGGCTTCGGAGCCCAGACCACCCCCTGCATGTACACCTGGAGGGGCCCGTCTGTGCTCCTCGATAGTCCCGGAGGCTGGGCCTGCGCACACGCCCCCGCCCTGGTAGAGCTCCTGGGTCCTTGGTCAAGGAGCAGCCTGGCCTGGGAGAGGCAGACAGGCCAGAGTGTGTCCCCTGAGGTGGTTACCCCCCAGCACCCCTCAGGCCTGGTCCTGGCAAGGTGCCCGCCTTCCCCGGGGGCTGAGGAGCTGCCGGGAGACGGGCAGTGACCACATGTTCACTACGGCAGGTGGTCAGAGCTGCCTCAGGGGGAAGCCCCAGGACCGCAGGAGCCCTGAGCAGGAGGTATGCCCACCTGGGCCAGAGCCTTGGGCTGGATCCGTGGCCTCAGTGAGCTCTCTGAACCCTGACCCCTCCTCTGGGAAGTGAGTTCCTATTCAGCAGCTCCTGGACACTTGCCCCTAAGCAGGCCCTAAGGGTCCTGTCCACCAGGCAGGAAGGGAAGGTGGCGGGACCCGGGAGGAGGTGGGGGGCGATGCCCACAGGTAGGCTGGCAGTGGAAGGCAGGGAGCCCTCCCGTTCACACCAAGCCCTGAGGCCCCACCTCCAATGCTTGGCTGGGGACAATGACCTCACCGGTCAGCCCTGTCCCCTCAAGGGGTCCCAAGGCCTGGAGGGGCTGCCGCTCGTGAGCCGCTTTCAGGAAGGGCTGACTGCCTGAGGAGCTGGGCCACAGACCAAAGTGACTCGGGTAGTGGTGAAGGGGTGAGGGCCGGAAGAGGCGCCCACAGGAGCAAAGGCTGCAGGGCAGGCCTTCGGTCCTGGCCGCGCTCTCTCCCTCTGCTCGGCTCTATGGACAGAGCTGGCCTCGGTGCAAGCTAGGGGCCAGGGCAGAGAGGGCCGGACCTCAAGGTGCTTCTGGGTCCCTGGGGCGGGGGTCCTCCTCCCGGAGAGCTGGGGCTCCGGCCTCCTCCCCTTCCCTGGGTCGGTGCAGATGGCAGCGTGGGCACTCGGCGAGGCGAAAGCTGGGGGTGTGTCTCCACGGGACAGGGCTGTCCCAAAGATGGTCCTCTCCCTCGAGAATCAAGACAAGTGCAGGCCCGAGACCAGCTCCGTGACTCCACGTTTATTAGGAAAAGCGCCACAATTAAGGGTCAAAATCACACCGTGAAACTCATTAAAACACAGATTCCAAATCACCACAAATTATTCTGATTTCTGTGAACTGAGATGCCCAGGAGGAGCCCCGTCTCGTGCAGGGACTGTGACGCCCCCTACGCCTGTCCCACGCTCAGCAGCCGGCCGGGGGGACGGGACAGTTCTGGTAGCCTTCTAGTTGCCCGGACCCGGTGGGGAGCTGCAGTGGGGGCTGTGCGCAGGGCAGGGGTCAGTGGGGGACAGTCCACCCCCGCGGAGCACTACAGGCACCATGGCGGGCCGGCCCTCCTGCTGGAGGTGGTGGCCTCAGGGTCCCTCATAATCCTGGCTTCTGAGCCAGTCTCTGCAGGTGGAAAGCACGGCCCGGGCCTGGATCGCCGGCACCCTTGGTGTGGCATGGGCTGGGCCTGCCCTGCCCTGCCTGCCTCCTCCCTGGGTCCTGGGTTCGAGGCTGAGGGTGGGTGTCCACAGACCCTGTCCTGACTGCCCTCCGTCTCCTCCCAGGAGGCCCCCTGGGGCCTGCTCACACCTGTGCTTGGTCAGCCGTACATGCGGGGACCAAGCACCTAGGATGCCCGGCCCCCCGGGGTCGAGACTGAGCCCTGCCACTGTGTCCCAACTGCCATACGGATCCTGTGGGGGTCATGGTCTCGAAGCCGAGAGGAGGCCCCCAAACCCAGCCGAGGTCTAGTACCCGCTGGCTGGAAGGGGAGGCCTTGTGACTCCCCAGGCACAGCCTCTCAGGGCGGCGTGGCCCATGGGGGGTCTGAGGCCCGGGAGGGAGGGGCTGGTGACCTGGGGGGGCGCCCCTTCCAGGTGGGAGGTGGGCTGGGCCGAACTGGACTCCTCCGGCCCTGCCCTTGCAGGCCTGGGGTCCCAAGCCCCCGTCAGGACCCCTCATCGGGGCCCCCGCGGGGCACAGTCAGCTGCTCGTAGGTGGGGAGGGCGCCGCTGGGCAGGAAGAGCTCAGGGCTGAGGGAGCCGCAGGGGGGCGGCGCCTGGGCCCCACCCCCGCCGGGGGTCCGCTCGCCCGGCCGGCCGCCCTGGTGCAGGGAGAGGAGCTGGCGGAGCATGTCCGTGATGAGCACCAGCCTCTGGTCCAGCTGGGTCACCTGCGGAGACAGGAGCGGGTGAGGACGGGGCCGCCGGGTGCGCGTAATGCTGCTGGGTCTGCGCCCGCTGAGGGCTGGGGCCGGGGAGGTGCCGGGGAGCCGGGCCCAGGGTCCCTGCCCACGGGAGCCGTGCACGGGCCTGTGTGTGTGCGGGGAACGATTGTGTGGGTGCGCGTGGCCCTGTGTGCGTGTGTGTGTGTCTGCGGAGAACCCCCCCACCACCGCAGGTGGAGCGCGTGATTCCTGCTGGGGTGGCCTCGAGGGTCGTAGGGTGGGGTCTGTCTCCCGCTGACCCCGCTGCCCCTCGCGGCAGCAGCACTGTCTTCCCAGGGAGCCAGAAATCCGGACCCATCCACCCATCCTCCAGAGGTCAGGCCGAGGAGGCCCTGTTTCTGGCCTTGTGGCCAGCCCCAATCTGAACACTGGGGCTGCCGATGAAGCAGATGGGGTCACCCTGTGGGACTGGAAGACGCAGGCGCAGCATGGGCTGGGGGGGAAGGGTGCCCGGGGGGAGGGGGGCGGGGCTGGGAGTGCGGGGCCTGAAGGCAGCCTGGGGCAGTGCAGGGCGTCCCGGGAGAACCCAGGGCAGGGGACTATCAGGCGAGGGGCCGCTGGGGCAGGGAGTGCGGAGACTGCGAGCTGCAGGCCTGCGGGGTCCGGAGCGAGGGTCGTTGTGTGCATCAGGGAACAAAGCAGACCCTCTTGCAGCTGCCAAGGGCCTCTGGAGCATGGGATGACCTCGGGACGGTGGGGGGGCGGTTCTCCCTGAGGGCTCTGCCCAGGGCCAGCCTGCTCCCTGGGACACCCCTGGGCCCACTGTCGGCTGCAGCGCCCCTCCCCCAGGACCACGCAGAGCTGGGGGCTGGCTGCACCGCCCAGGAAAAGCTGCTGGTGGGCCGAGTGGCCCTCAGCCCCATGAGGGCTGGAGGTCAGGAGCTGGGTCCCCAGGGCGGTGGGCTCCAGAGGTGGGTGTGGCCACCGCCAACCCTCCAGCCCACTGCAGATGTTGAGCTGCAGGGGAGGGGAGGGGAGAGGCTGGCAGGAACAAGACGAAAAGAGGGCTCTCTCCCGAGAAGCAGAGGAGTCCTTTATCCCGAGTCAGGCAGGGCAGGATGGGGGCCGGGAGGACCCCCTGTTCCAGCAGCCCTCCCCCTCTGCTGGCAGGGCTGTCTGGGAGGGGGGCCGTGCCCTGCCAGGCGACGCATCTCCCCAGCTTTGCAGGGCTGAGGCTGGTGCAGTCTCTGCTCCTTGCCGGTGGTCCTGGGTGTAAGAATTGCCTGTCTCAGGCCCCCTGGGAGAGCTGCTCATCTGAGGCCCCAGCACCCGGGCCCAAGGGACCTGATCCTCTGTTTTCCCAGATAAATCTGACGCGGGAGCCCAGGCCATCGAGAGAAGGGGTGTAGGACTTCTCTGGTCTGGCTCGGTGGGGGGCTGGGACCCCTCAGCTCTCCTAGCCCCCAAACTGAGAAATGCACCCCAAACCACAGACACAGACACAGACCCTGAGGCCCCAGGAGTAGAAGGGCCTTGTGCCTGGTCACCAGCTGGGACCCCTGGCTCTACCATTGCACCCCTGCAAGCCCCCCCTGCTGGGCTCCTGTGCTGGGAAGACACGTGTGTCAGGCGGGGAGGGGTCAGGGCAGCTGGTCGTGGGAGGGGGTGAGAGCGGGGTGGGGTGGGGTCCTAGCTAAGCTCAGAAGGCTGGGTGGACACAGTGAGCAAGGCCGGAGGGGGCATGGGGTGCGGGGACATGGCCCTAAACCTCATCCCTCTTCCTGGCCCGAGACCCCCCTGGGAGGCCCCCGGGAGGTCGCCTGGGCTCCTCGGGCTCTGCACAGCAGTGACTCTGACGGAGGCCTGTGCAGGTGCGGCCGGGTGTCGTTCGACTGCGCCGGCCCTGCTGGGCGTCGGTCGGTTTGGCATTAATTAGAGCACGGAACACGTTACAGAAGAGCATTTGTGGTTTCATAAATTTTCACTCTATGGCACTGGAACATCTGTTGGGGCCCCCAGATGTGTAAGTGGGCACAGAAGCCTTTACAGGGTGTTCCCGGATAAAACGGAAACAGAAGTGTGGCTGGGAAGCGGGAGGACGGGGGTGGCTGGGCGCGGCGGAGGGACGGGCTCTCTGGTCCTGCCACGGCGCTGTCCGGAGGACTGTCCTGGGGCAGGCAGGGGTGTGGTGAACGTGGGTTGGGGGCCAGCCTTCCGGACCCTTCCCGGGCCGTCCCCCGTCCCTCCCAGAGCTAGGCCCCCTCCTAGAGCTTGGTGGTCACACTTAGTGCCAGCCCTGTCCCCCCAGGGCCACCCTGGGCTCAGCTGCCGGCTCTGAGCACCCCGAGTGGGCCGTGCATGGACCCGCCCCGCAGCCCCCGACCCCCTCAGACACGCTTCTGCTCCCAGGACCCCCTCGGCAGCCCCTTGGCCAGGGTTTCCCTCTTTCCCTCAGGCCTGGGGGCTGAGGAGGGCCCCCGCCAGGGGGACAGGTGGGTTGCTCCTGCTTGGCCTTGGGACCCGCTCCGCCCCTTCTCAGAGAGATGACCCCCAAGGTGACCTTGTCCCCTCGCTTCTCCGCTTGAGCGCAGGGTGTTCCCCCCCATTCACACGTAGGTGGGACGCTCTGTGGCCAAACCCCAGTGGCCGAGAGGGGCATCCACCTGGCGGGTGCCCCGGGGATGGCAGCCCCATGCGCTGGGCCACGACGGTGCTCCCGGAGCCACAGGGCAGATCAGTTTTGGGGAACGCGGACCTCACGGTTCCTGGCAATCTGATAGAAACTAAAAGGACGGGCCGACAAAGGGCCCTTGTTCCCCGCCTCGACTCACCAGATTAATAACCACAGACGACACACGCGGGCCTCCGAGGAGAAAAAAGCAATTAGACTAACAGCTAGGGAGAGGGCCCCGGGCGGCCGGCGATCAAGCCCGAGGCAACGGGGCGCCTGTGTGATGTGGTTATGAATTTGTTTTCAAAAGAAAATCTTGAAAAAGAGTCTTTCAAGCGAGATTTTTATAGGACCTGCTCAGCCTTGATTCTGGCTTTCGACCTGCTGATGGCCCTGGCCGCTCCGGGGGGAGACGTGGATCGCTGGGGCTGGAGGGAGGCACCGGGGTGGGGTCTCCTGGGTCCCTGCTGGCCGCAGTCCGGAGGTGGGGCGGAACCTCCTCCTGGGACACCCTAGAGCCCTCTGCAGGGTCCCTGAGCCCTCCTGTTTGCAGACTGTCCTGGGCCCGCTGGGCTGCAGGGAGTTGGGGGGCTTCTAGGAACAGGAGCACAGAGCCCTAGGTAGCAACACCGTGGCACGCACACCGGGGACACGCTGGTGACGCAGCCGTGATCACTGTGTGCGTCTGCTCGCTGGCTCTGCCCTCGCTTCACCCTCCCCTGCACTCCCCATCCCTCCTGCAGGGCCTGGCTCTGCCTGGTGCCCCTGCCCCTTTCACAGACACTGAAGGGCCGGGTTATGGGGGTGCCGTGGGGCTGCCGTCGGGATCCACCAGGTGGGTGATGTGGCCGAGTTCCGGCTGTGCCTCTGGTTGGTCGCTGGAGACACAGCTGGGGGCAGGTCTAGGAGGGGCTCATGGGAGGGGTCCCAGGGGCCATCTCTGGCCAGGCCAGGAGGGAGCCCTGTGCTGCAGAGCTCAGGACAGAAGCCCACCTCCCCTGTGCAGGGCCCCAAAGCCCCAGCCAGTCCTCAAAGTCTCGTGGTTGAGTGTGGGATCACCCCTCCAAACACAGAGTTCAGGAGAAGCCCCAGCTCAGGGCAGGACATGGGGTCTCAGGAGTGAGCTGGCGTATAGGGGGGGTGTGTGCCCGTCCCGTGAAAGAGCCTGGCCACACCAAGGGGGAGTCTTGGGCTCTGCTGGACCCAGGGAGGGCTTGGTCTGAGAGGGGGGACCCCCACACTGGGCCGCGGGGCCGGTGAGCAGATTCCAAGAGGTGGTCCTGGCCCCTTACGCAGGACTTCCGAGTTGTCTGTCCCCATAGCCTGCCATGCTCGTGCCCCCCTCCTATGGGCATGGCCCCTGGCCTTCACTCTGAAAGCTGCTGCTGGGTCAGGGAGGGCAGTGGGGGTCAGAAGGACCTATGGCCTCTGCCCCCTGTGCCTGCCAGCTCATGTGGGTGACGCTGAGCACCCATGCCCACCGAGAGAAGCCACAAAGACGGAGCACTGGCTCCGTCTGAGTTCTGCCTGCCCAGAGCCCTCTCTGCTGACCATGACCACAGGGCACCCTTGTGTGACAGGTGTAGGCCGCTGTCCATGGGACCTCTGGGCCAGGCTCAGGTCAAGGACGGACCTAGGACCTGCCCATCAGCCCCAGGCTGAACTCAGACTATGAGAACACAGCCTCCTGCACCCCAGCTAGGTCCTCCCGCCTCTCTGGGCCCATCCTGTTCCTTCTGAAGTCTCTTCATCTCGGAAAAAGGCTCCAAATTCAGCATCCTGCTTGGTGCTCTGTCTGTCGGCAGAGCCTGGGGGACTCCTCCATGGCCCAGTCCAGACGAGGCAACCAAACTCTCTTGCTGGGATGGGTGCAGTAGCCCGCCAGCCAGCTTCCCTGCCTTCCCCAGCGTGCTTCTACAGGCCTTTCCAAATACATGATGGGTCACGCTGCTGTCCCGCTCATACCCTCCTGAGCAGTCATCCTATTGCCAGAAGACTGAGTCCCTGCGTGGTCCGCGGTGTGCGCCCCCCCCCCCCCCCCCCCCCCTCCGTGGTCCCCGGCGTGCCCCCCCCGCCCCCCGCCCTGCGTGGTCCGCGGCGTGCCCCCCCGCCCCCCGCCCTTAGCTCTCTGGCCTCCCTTCCCTCCTCCCTCTTGATTCGCTCCATTCCAGAGCGCTGGGCTGGTACACGTGGTGGCCTTTGTCCCTATGGCTCCTGCCGCAGGCATCCGTCATCCCCCACCCCCCAGGGTCTCACCAGCGTCACCCACCTGAGGTCAACTCCTTCCCTTGCCACAGCCCACCGATCCCCCAAGAGCAGCCCGTATTTTCCCCAAGACCCTGGTGTGTGTGTGTCTCTCACTACAGTCGGGCTCCAGGGGCCCCGAGCCTCCGCCCTTCCTTGCCAGCACCTGGGGGCGGACAGAGCCAGTGCTTCCTTGCCCAGCAGCTGGACTCCAGAGGCCCCCAGGGAAGGGGAGGGGGTGCAGGGTGCCTGTCGGCCTGCCTGGGGCAAGCTGTCCTGGGATGTCCTGCCCAGCGGGCGGCCTGGCCGGCCTGGAGTGCGCATGTAGCCCGCGGTCCGCCCCTGGCGCTGGGCCTCTGACTCCTCAGGGCTTGGGAGCTCCCCTCCCCCACGGCAAGAAGCTGACAACAGCACCCATAAATCACCCTTTCGTTAGGGCTGGTGGGGCTGGGCTGTCTTAGGGAGCTGGGTATGAGTGGGAATAGATCACAGCGCTTCATAACGTCCTAATTTACGGCAGGAGACGGTGTAATTGTGTTTATGACTTTGTTTTAGTGCTTTAGCTCTTGGAGAAAAACCAACCGTGTTTCTAGCGCCGGAGGATTTACTGCCAGTCCCAGGCCCGCGGCTCTGCTGGAGCTCTCCATCCCGCGACAGCCGCCGCGCACCCATCGCCGAGGGGGCGGCCATGGGACCGGGTGCGCATGCGTCGAGCCGCAGGGGGTGGAGGTGGGCCTGGGGCCCCTGTGGGCGGTTCTGGGGGTGTGCGAACCGGGAGGGCTGCGCACCACTAGGTTCGGATCCCAGCGGAGGGGGGCTCGGGCACCGGAGGGTCTGCCCAGGGTCCTGTCTGGGCCTGGTGACCTTGGCCAAGTCCCTTGGCCTCCCTGAACCTGTTTGCCCACGTGACCTTCAGGGATGCGGGTGGAGCCTCCTTAGCAGGTGGTCGCGAGGCTTGGAAGTACGCAGGAACCCTGGAAGCAGTGTCTGGCATTCACGGACCTACCATGCAGTGTCCCATGGACGGTCCTCAGTGATTCCCGCAAGCACATGTTCCATGGTGCCCATGTGTGGCGCAGACCACCACCATGTGTGGGAACGGTGCTCGCGGGTATACACTGGCCTTTCTGGGCCATGGGAGACTGGTGCTGGAGAATGCATGAGCTGTCCTGGGTGTGATTTTACACAAGTCACCAACCACTAAATCATTCCCGGAGCTGCCAAGGGTGTGAGCCGGTCTACCAGGACCTCTAGGCCCCTGGGCCTTTGCATGTGCCATGCTCCTGGGACAGAGCAACTCAGAGGCTGAGCAGGAACCCCACCCCAAGCGAGGGGCTCTGTCGGGGGCCAATGTCTTCTAACAGGGATTTGTGGTCACCAATCCATGTCCTTCCGCCTGTCTCCCAGGGCCCTGCTTGGCCAAGTCCAGGCCAGGGTTGAGCCTCGGCACAGAGTGGGCAGCAAACATGGCAGCCACTTGTGTCTTGGCCCCGGGACTGGTGTCACAGTGGGGTTGATGACTTGGCACTTTGCTTAGATGAATCTTTCAGAGGCCACAGACCAAGGCCCCTGTCCTAGTGTCTGTCCCTTGCATGTCCAGCTATCTGGGCTATAGGGAGGAAGGAGACCACACTGTGGCAGGTGGACCGAGCCACTGCCAAGGTCAGCCGTGTCTCAGCTGGGTCCTCTGCAAAGCGTGACCAAATGGCTGAGGACCCAGTCAGTGCCACCTTATCCCAAGACACTTCCAGAGGCCTTCTACTGCCGACTGGCCCTCACTGACCACCCCTCAGGAGTGCAGGATGCTTCCCTCTAAGAGAGCACCATGACAGGGAGAAGGGCCTTCTACCAGCCCTGCAAACACCTGCCTGCCCAGGGGCTGCCTTGCAGATGCCTGGGTCTCAGGGAGCTCAGCACTGCCTTGGTTCAGGCCGACGGTGGCCCCGGGTCTCAGGATCATTGCACCTGTGTTCACCAGGCCAGCACAACCTGGCCCACGCTCGCACCCAGCCCTAGGACCTGCCTTTGCACAGACACCCCCAAGTCTCAGCCCTGGCTCTGTGCCCTCCCCGGGGCCTCGGAACCTCGCCTCCCCCCACATGCATCTCAGCATAGCAGGTCACGGAGAGAACTGCACCCAACCCCGTCCTCCCGTCTCAGGGTTGGTGCGGGCCTCCCATGGTGCCCTGGTGCCCCAGAGCGCATGCCCTGAATTCCACGCCTCTCCTCTCCTCCTCTGACACCTAGCCCAGGCTGCCTGTATTCTTCGCCGGCATCGTTGGGTCTCCTCTCCCTGGCAGGCTCGGCTCTCTCCCACTCGGCCTGGAGAGCTGCTAGGGCGAGCTGCTCCACGCTGACCTGAGCTAGCGCCCTCTGCAGAATTCCCGGCGGGGGCATCCCCCCGTGCAATGTGATCTGCAGCCCCTCACTCTGTCCTCCCAGACCCCCAGACCCCCTTCTCTCAGAGCCCGAGCACACACATCCCTCTTGACCCTGCCCCAGGGCCTTTGAACTTGCTCTTCCCTCTGCCACCACGTTGTAGAAACTCCACTCACATGTTGAGAGCGACCTTCCCTGACCTTTTCAGCCAGGAGCCTGCCGACTGTTTTGCGCACCGTTCTGTCTGTAGCCCCACGACCTCCCGAATGTCCTTGTTTGCTGATTTGCTTGCTCGTGGCCCCGTCCACTCCCCGAAGGCTCCTGAGGCCAGACCTCAACCATGCTGTCACTGTGGTATCCCTAGACGGTCTCCCGGAGCCTGGCATGTAGTGGGTGCTTGGTAAGTACACGTGGGGTGGAGTTAGTGCTCTGTGAATACTCGCTGGATGAGGACGTGAGGCCCCCCGACATTCCCCTGGGGCCCCAGTGCCAGGCAGGAGGGGCAGAGGTCCTACAGGCCCAGTGCTGGCTCTCTCCCTGGCTGACACTGCTGGCCAGGCCTTTTTATTGTCATTGATTTACAAGGGCTCTTTGTATATTAAGGAGGCTGGTCCTTTCACGTGTGCATCACAAATGTGATTCCCTAGCGTGCTGTTTGTTTTGTGCAGTGGTTGATGGCAATCATAATTATTACTCTTTGTCTTGCTGCACAAAAATCTTATCTATTCATTTGCTTTTTCACGGAGTGCGAGTCATCTCTCTTTTCCTTTACGGTGTCTAGATTTCTATGCACACTCGGAGTGTGCACAGAAATGCTTCCCCATTCCAATGCTGAAACATTTTTTCCTGGTGCCTTTTTGATTTATACTTTATCCATAAATCTTCGATCGGCATGGGACTGATTTTGAGCGACAGACCATCGCTGCACCACACTTTGCCGAATAACCTACCTCTTCCCCACCGAGCGGAAATACCCTTTCTACGCGCTAAGCTCCTTGTGTCTCCAGCTACCTCGCGGTCCCCACGAAAACGTGAGTCATGGCGGCCTCATAACCCACTCTGCTCTCAGCTCTCAGTGCACGCTTTCTGGAGGCGAAATGCCTCGCTGGCCCTCCCCGCTGCGAGGGGAGGAGCATGGACGGGCTCCCCTGGACAATACCCTCTGCTCTTGGCCCCTATAGTCCGAGGAATCTCGTTCTTCTGCTCAGAACTGGGAGAGGTCTGTCCTCTGAGCTCTGAACAGACGGCCCACTCTGGTGGCTGTGGGGCACTACGGGGTCCGAGCCCATCATCCACCATGTCAGCCCCAGCCTCGGCACCCCCGCGTCTGTGCCCGCTTCTGCTCCACGAGGAGTACCCTCCCGGGTTCCCACATGGCAAGTGCCCTTAGCTCATCTATATTTCTGTGGTCTCCTCCAGGAAGCCTCCCCGGGTTCCGTACTGGAAGCACTGTCCTGCCTCCTAGACCCTGGCCTCCATCCGCCTCTCCTCTAGACCTCACACCTGCTTCTTTCTGCCCCTCCCCGCACCTCCACTGCCCCGGGATGAAAGCCCCACAGAGTCTGCGTGTGCTGAGTCCATCGACACAGATCCTACTCCTGGACCCTCAGCCCCCTGCCCTCCCCCCGGGCCCCCCTTGGGGCCCACACATCCATGGCCCCACCGAGCCCTGACGCCGCGGCTACGTGTGGACTTCCGGTAATGCTTGAGGGAGGAGAAGGCTCATGGGACATGGGGGGGGGGGTCAGCGGCAGAGTCAGAGGACCCCAGAGGAGGCCGGGAGGTGGGGCCAAGACCCAGAGCCACCAGACGGGTGGACTGGGGGGAGACGGGAGATGCCTGGGGGGGGGGGCTCGGGCCTCCCCGGCAGTCCAGGCCAACCCCTAGCCGGGCCTCCGGGGGGTCCTGCCAACGGAGGCCAAGCAGGGGCGGCCGCCTGCCCTGCCCACGTCCGGCAGCCCTAGGCCGGGCCGACGCAGCCGCCCTGCTCGGGGTGGGGGGGCGGCGGGCGAGCGGGAATGTAGGGCAGCCTGGAGACGGAGGCTGCAAGCGAGAAGCCGTGTTTGTGTTGGCGGCAGGGAGGCCCCACCGGCACCGGCTTCCCCCCGCCTCCCCTCCTGCACTGCCTCTCTGACGGGCCTCGAAGTCCCGGACGCCAGGGGCACGCTGGGCAGAACACTTTGTACCTGGAGCCAGCGAGTGCCTGGCCGCCAGTGCCAAGCCCCGGGCCGGGCGGGAGGGTGACACCAGGCCTGGTGACAGCTGGCAGGTGGGTTCTATCTGCCATTGGACTCTCGGGCCAGGCCCAGCCACCCCCACACCCCCACGCCGTGGCACCAAGCCCGCCAGCCTCCTGGGCACCCAGCAGTGCCCCCTTGACGCTCAGCTCGCCTTCCCTGCAGCTCTCCCTGGCCAACGGGCCTCCTCTCGGTCCTCACGGCCTGTCTTTGCCCCAAATGAAACCCCTATAGGTCTCCCCACTGCTCTCGGGATAAAGACACAGCCCTGCCTTGGCCACAGGATCCCTCCTCTGCGTCCTGTGTCCACCTCAGTCCCTGCCCCTCATGCCCCAGGCTGGCTTCTTCCAGTTCCTTGGATGTACCATAACTCTCCCTGCCTCAGGACCTTTGCACCAGCCGGCCCCACTTCCTAGAAGAATCCACTCCTCTGCCCAGCCCGCAGACCCTTCTCATTCTCCCGGGCCCGGGGGTGGGTCTCCTTCTTGCCTCCTCCTGGTCCGCCTGCCGGCTCCTCCCTGCTCTCCTTGCCTAGTAGCTGGCCTGGGTATCACCTACATTAACATCTCCCCTCCCAAAGCAGGGCATCCGTGCCTCCTCACTGGCTGGGTGACTCTGGGCCTAACAGGGAGGGGACTGTGAGTCCATCCTGCAGCGTAGGGCAGCTGTGGGGGATCGTGTCTGAGAATGGGGGTCTGTGAGCTTGTGGCTGGGTCTCCTGGGGGCAGGGTCCAGCTCCCCTGGACAGCCCCTTGGGCCTGTGAAAGGCCCCAGTGTGTCCCCTGGGTTCCTAACACCTCATGGACGCCTCTGACCACTTCCCTGCTCCTCAACATTGGCTGCCACCCCCAGCCTGATGCATGGCCCTCTCGGGCCACTCGCACTGTCCCCGCTCAGCCTGGGGCCACGTCCTCTGCCTGAACACTCGCAGCAGCCTCCCCAGCTGCTCCCTGGTGGCACACGCCCCATGGCCTCGTCCCCAACGGCTGCAGCCCGTCAACCCGCCTCAGCCTGCAGGAGAGCGGCCGCAGGGCCCTCTCCCCGGGTCCCGCTCTGCCTGGACGTGGTCCTTGTCCTGAGATGACACTGTTTGCCAGGTTCTGTGCGGCACAAGGGCTCTTCGAGAACACTGTCCCTCAAAGGCGAAACTGTCCCCTCTGACCAGGACCCCCTGCCGGGGTCCCCCCCCAGGTCGGCAGCACAGGGACGGGCCCTTGGTCCTTGCCCCACTCGTGCGCGCGGCGCCGAATCCCTGTGTGGCAGGTTTTAGTGCAGACGGTGACATGAGGTTCCGTGGCTCCCCACTTCCTTGTTTTCAACTCAACACAGGTTTGAGGTCGCCTTGTGGGAACATGTCCACGGAGCTGGCTCCTCGGGGTGGCCACATGGGGGTCCTTCTCATGGGACTTGGGGGGTGTCATGTGGCCAGTGTCCCTAGCCGGGGGTGGAGGAGGCCCACAGCTCGGCGGACAGCAGCCCTGTGCCTGCTCCGGGCACGCCGGGGAGGGGCTCTGCTCTGGGAACCGGTCTTCTGGGGCCGTGGCCAAGGCTGTGCTCTGCAGTGGCCCTTCCATGTGGCCTCTACTTGCCCTTCTGCTCCCGCCACCCCCTCTTTGCCCCGGGGGCTCCCAGTCAACCCTGGAGCCATGACCCTCCCCTCTCGGTGAAGGTTTCTGTCTCCTTTACTCCTCTCCTGGGCGGAGCCTTCCTGTAGGTGGGGGGGCTCCTGGGACCCCGATTCCAATGTGTCCTTGACCCCAAGACCAAGCCCTGACTGAACCCCTCTGCCCTTCCGCTGTCTCTGCCACCTTCCCTGTCCCAGAGCTTCCAGGAGGGATCGCTTCTGCCTGGCTGCTCAGCGAGGCCACGCACCGCCCAGCTCCCTGGCCACGTCCAGCCCAGGGGTCTCCCCGGACCCCACCCGCCAGCCCCCTGCGGGTCCACTCACTGCCCGCCGTCCGCTGTCCTCCCCAGAGCCCCACCCCCTTCTCGCTCTGCCCCCTGAGGACCTGTGAGGAGGCCTCTCCCTGGCCCGGCCGGTCCAGCTGCGGTCGGAGGCTGCCCCCCGGCCAGCACCCGCCCAGGTCGGCCCCTCCCCAGACGACCGGCATGGCCCTCCCTCCGCAGCAGACACCCCATCCCCAACAGCAAAGCTAACGAAGTCCTCTCTCGACTTTGCCCTCAGTGGCCGTGGTCGCCGGTGTCTCCTGGGCCCAGGCCCGCGCAGACCCCTGCGGGATGACGCTCCCTGTCTGCGCCTCTCGGGGGGCTCCCTTCTTAGCCAAAGGTCAGGCTAGTGACGCTGGGGCTCCTTCCTCTCACACCTTTACCTGACCCGGTCCCAGAGGCACCAGCACGGTGAAGGCTGCAGAGCCTGGGGACCCAGCAAATCCGTCCGGAATCTGTGCCTCCTTCCGGACGCCCCTCCCCACCCCCACAGCCGTGGCCCCGGGCTGAGCCGCCGGCAACTCCTGGATGGCACAGCGGCCTCCCACCTACAGTCCCCCAGCCACGCTTAGGCCCTCGGAGAAGAATGTTAGAAAGGGGCTCACCAGGCACTCAGCACCAAGGCCAGGTCGCTGCCGAGGCCTTGAGGCCCATCACAAGCTGGTCACCCTCTCTCTGCTGACTTTGTTCCATCCTTGTGGGCCTTCTGGGGCAGACTTCCTCCTGCTGCAGGCCCTTTGCACCTGCTGCCTGTCAATTCTACAGGCTTCAGGCTGCCTCTGCCTTCTTTCAGGTATTTACTTAGATGCCCCACTCAGGGCTGCCCTGGCATGCCCGTGACCTAGCAGCTGTCCTGTCCTTGGCACTCATCACTGTTTTGCTGACTTGTCTCCTTTGCTGTCTCTGTTGGCTCCCTGAGGGCAGAGCCCCGGCCTTGCTGTGTCACAGCTGCTAGCCCAGGGGCCGGCACATAGTAGGTCCTCAGGGACAATTTGCCGAAGGAGTGACCAACCCCACCCCCCGGATGCCAGAACTCTTCAGGACAGCTCCAGGGACAGGGCGACCAGCAGAGGGGCTGAGGGCCTTGGCCTGCCTGAGCGTGCAGGCATGTGCATGTGTGTGTGTGTATGTGTGTGTGCGCACGCGCAGGCTTCCACCAGAGCTGTGCTGAGAGCTGCGCTGGGTGGGGACACTGGGAGCTGGCACCGAGGGTCCGCAGTTGGTCGTGGGGAAGGGGCTGCTGGGAGAGCTAAGGAACAGGCTGGCCGCCCTCCGTCCCCGGGGAGCCCTGCCTGCCCTCTAGGGGCCGGGGCGTCCGGCCTCACTGCTTTTCCCGCCTTGGTCCTGGCCTGGAGACAGCAGCCCCATGACTCAGCAGCCCAGGCCCGGGCTGCAGCTGCGGCTGACCTAGACGGGCAGGCAGCCCCTAGCCCCCGGGCCCCCCGGCCCCTGGGCCCCCGGGCCGGGACCCAGCACAGGGCCGCTCCCCCCACCCCCACTTCCTGCTCAGGCTCCTAGGACAGGATTCCTTGAATCAGTCTCCCCTGAGGTGGAACCAGGTTGGAGAGTGGGGCCCCAGGGCTCTGGGCTGGGGTCCCAGATGGGGGCTGGGTGGCCAGGCCTGGAATCCGGAATCCGGCCCCTTTCCTGGCACCCGGAAGAGGCTCGGGGGGAGGGAGAAGTGGGACGTGCCCGACGGCAGGGCCGGAGCCCCCTCCCGGAACCTGCCTTCCTAGGGAAGTCACGGGGGTCTCCTCCCCTATAGGCTCAAGCCCAGTGTCCTGCCCGGAATCTGAGGCCCGGCTGGGGGCTCGGGTGTGCCTTCCGCACCTCGTGGAAAGACAACACCCTCCCCGGCCTGCTCCCTCCTGACTTGTAAGGCCCAGAGCCCTGAGCCAGAAGGCCCCCCGCCTGCCCTCCCTTTGCTGGGTGCCGGCTCCCTGGGCAGGGCCTTGGCCTCTCGGAGGTGAGCCTCGCGGCCACGCTCTGGGTGTTGCTACAGCGGGCACGGCCGCCCGGGGTGCATCCCTGCGAGCAGCGGCAGCCCCAGCAGAGTGGGGACAGGGCCTCCCGGAGGCTTGGGCAGGGGCGGGAGTGCGCGAGCGGCTCTGTGAGGCCTCACATCTCTGGCTGGTGCTCCAGCTGCTGAGAACAACTAGGGACCCTGCAGGGCACCCTGGCCTTTCTGGCCTGTGCTGTCCCTCCAGGGCATCGCAGCGCGGCGCCCCGCACCCCACCTTCTGCCCGCCGACGCTCTGCCCGCCTACACCCTTCAAGTCCCTCATCCTTCATGGCTCGGCTTGGGGTGGTTCCCACGTGGCTGGCTCTGGGCATCCCCCCAGGACCCATCTCCTGGGGAGGGGTGGGTCTGGGGGGCTCGGGAGGTCACTGGGGCACCTGGCAGGTGCTCCGTGTCCTTTGGGGGAGCGGACCTGAGCCTCCGCCCGCCCCTGGCCCAGGTGCCCAGGCCCCGGGGCGCGCGCGCGCGCGCACACACACACACACACACACACACACACACACACGCCCTGGGGCTCCGTGGGGGGTGCAGCTGAGCCCCAGCCCCCACCCGAGACCGGCTGGCTGGGAAGTGGGTGAGGAGGTGGGGGAGCAGGGTGGGCGGGCAGGAAGTCGCTGGGGCTCCAGGCCAGGCCCCGAGCGCTCCAGCCCCATCTGGACGTATTTGGCAGGTCCTGTTCTCTCTCCGCTCCCAGATTCCCTCCTTTCCAGGCAGGCGGACGTTCCCAGCCCTCCCTTCCGCCCCGCTCCCCGGCCCCCCTTCCCCACTGCTGCCTGTGGTCTCGCCCTGGGGCCCCGCGTGTAGGTCACACTGGCTCGCCTGTCCCGCGGTGGGGCACAGCCGACCAGGCCTGGCCACGTGCAGACATGGGACGTGGCCTTTGGTCGCCTCCCCAGGCTTGTGTTGTGGCCCAAGACAGGGATGGGGGGGGTTGCTTCAAGAGGCGATGGAGGGTCCGATCTGAGCCACCGATGAAGGCGGTCTGCGGAGAGCTGCTGGGGGAGCACACAAATGCCCTGAGTTCCAGGGGGCTGCCTGGGGCTGTGTCCTAAGAGGTGGGGCTGGGGGCTGGGGGCAGGGGGGGGGGGCCCGGCCCCCGGCCCCCCCCCCCCCCCCCCCCCGGACCCCATAGGAAGAGTAGGAGGGCTGCAGAAGGCCATCCAGGCCAAGAGAGACAGTCTCTGGACACAGGGGCCTCCCTTAGCCCAGTTCCCTGGGATCTGAGGGCCCACACTAGCCCCTGAATAGTGGGCACTGCAGGGCACGGGCCCCGGGTCTGTGGCTCTTGGGCCTCTAATATGCTAGCTTCTCCAGAAGCCCATAGGCCCCCCACCATTGGAGACTTAACGAGGGGTCAGGTCCTCCGTCTTCCTACGTGGCCAGCTCCCGGGGGCTCCTGTGGTGCCGAGGGCCGTCACATGCACCCTCGACCCAGAGCTCCCCCTAATCCCCCAGCGGCCATTCCACCAGCCTCAGGACTCGGGGACGGGGGGCGGGGGGGGGTGCTCCTAGGAAAGCCCGGAATGCTCAGAAGGTGAGCGGAAGGGCGGGGAGGCCTCCACCCAGGAAGGAGGTCGGGGGCTGGCTGGGGGCCCATCTGGCCCAGGCTGACCTGAGGGCTGATGAGAGACTCAGGCCCCATCCTGCGGCTCCCAGCCCGCGCCCTTCCTGCTCCTGGGGCTGGGAGGAAGAGCTGCTCGGAACCCGGGCCTGGGTGGGGGGGACCCACGCGGCCCAGACTGGGTGTGGTCTGGCGGCCTCTAGCAGGACCCCGGTCACCGACTCTCGCGGCCTGCAGGTTCCCCACTTGTGCCTAGATCCAGGGGCCTCGGAGACCATCTCAGCTCTGGCGGGAGCCCCCGGCCTTCTGTCAACCTGAGCTAAAGACGGGGGGTGGGCACCCACTGATGAGCCTTCCGCTGTCCCTGCCACCCCTCTCATGCGGCCCCAGCGCTCTGGCTTAGCGGCTCGGGTCCAGGGACCCTCCAGTGCCAAGTGTGCCCGTGTAGCTAGAAGCGCCTCCTTATCCACTCTTCTGCTGTTCCCAAGCCCGGCAGCACACCCTCGCTGGCCCCTCCCGAAGCCCCTGCTCCTCTGCTGACCATCTCGTCCCCCCCCGGGCGTCGTCAGACCGCCTGCTCTCCCGCACCATCGCTCCTCCGTGATGGAGTTTTCTCGCCGCCCGCCAGCAGCCCGCTGCCCACGGGTGCGATCTCTGTCAACCCCGGAGGCAACTCCTCAGCCTCTCAGCTGTCTCTGGGCTTCACCTTGGTGTTTCTCAATCACTTGCTTATGTTGATTCCTTATTGTTGCAGTTTTAGACATTATCTAGCGACCGCCTGACATGGAAGAGGAGAGATTAAGATTCCATTTTCACAACCTCTGCTCCCAATATATTGCAGTTCTAGGCTAAATAAATATTTAGTGGGGCCCCTGGGTGGCTCGGTTGGTTAAGTGTCTACCTTCAGCTCAGGTCACGATCCCAGGGTCCTGGGATCAAGCCCCATGTCAGGTTCCCGGCTCAGCAGAGGTCTACTTCTCCCTCTCTCTCTATGTTCTAAGTAAATAAATAAAATCTTCTAAAAAACATATGCCGTTTGCATTTTGTGTAAAAATTATGGAACTTTATGTGCCTACATAAATGAGGTTTTCAGCTGAGTCATGTGGTCTCCTAGGATTACAACTTTTTGTTTTCCCTGGGGTTAAGAATTGCCTTCATGTTTTATTTAACTTTTTTTTTCAAGATTTTATTTTTAAGTAATGTCTACACCCAACGAAAGACTCAAAATTATAACTCCGAGATCAAGAGTTGCATGCTCTACTGACTGAGCCAGCTGGGTGCCCCTATTTTGCTTAATTTTTAATGCATCTGTCACTAGCTTATTCTTGAACTTTCTGCCAGAATTGTAAAATTTCTATTCATTCACTTGGGAACATCAGCAATCTATCAGCTTTTATTTTTTTCTCCTAGAAGTTTTTTTCTTACAGTCCTTGGAGGACTGGTTGCTCTTCAGGTCTGCTGGACAGCAATAATACTAGAACTTCTTTCCCCCTCATGTTAGGAATTTCCTTGGCTGGCCAGTCCCTATCTATCTATCTATCTTTCTTTCTTTTTCCTATCTATCATCATCTATCTTTTGGTGTTGCGTTCTGCTGATTTTTGGAGCCTCCTCTTCTCTTTCTTGGTTTCCCTTAAATTTGTTGAAGCATATCCCCAAGTAACTTTCTGAGAAAAAGCATGTGGTAGTAAAACTTTGGTCCGTCCATGTTTGAAAATGTCTTTAGCCTACTTTCATATCTGAGAGCTGGATTGGGTGTAGAATTCTAGATTGGAAATACTTCCTTCCCTCGGAAGTTTGAAGGCATTTCTTCATTATATGCTAGCTTTCTGCATTGCTGTTGAAAAGTCCAATGCCGCTTGACTCGCTATGCTAGTATGTGACTTACTTTCTTTCTCTGAAAACTTAGGATGTCCATTTTCTGCTGGTGTTCTTAAATCACAATCTTGCACCCCAGTGAGGGCATTTGGGGGTTTAAGGAGGGAAGAGGGTAGGAGCATTACTTTTTAGCATCAAAGTGTTCGCTGAATCCCATTTGCTTTTATCACGATGGCTCGCTCCCCGCCCGCAACCGCTCCTGGTGTCCCCACACTCAAAACCTCTCAGATTTAGCTTCTCCAGGGACTGAGAAGCTTTGTTTTTGGCTGGGCGGGCTTCATGGGCCGAGGAGGTGGTGGTGGATGGGTGATCAGGGATGTGTCTGCTCAGACAATCTTCAGTAAATGTCCCCCTGGTCTGCAGTCAGCACTCCGGAGGCCACCTGGGGTGCCTGACCCTAAGCCTGCCCAGGGTTCTGGGCTGGGAGCATTTCCCTTATCAGTGTCTCTTGCTTTTGCCAGGTGTGATGTCTACACTCCTGGTTTCCATAGGTCCCTCTGCTTCCCCATTTCTAAACTTTGGTTGACAGTTTTTGGTGTCTTTCTTGTCTTCTGATCACTTTAGCCTTGTTGATCTGCATCTTAAAACACTTAAAATGCTGTTACTGTCATTTTGATGGGGCTGGGAGAGGGTAGAAGCGAACACATGAGTTAATTTGCCATGTGTAACCAGAAGTTGTGCACGAACTTCTCAGCCCTCCCCGTCTGGACTGTGGTCCCTGGCACCCATGGCTCAGGCGTCACTTCCCTGTGAGTCCTGTCCTGACTTCGAGTTTTCCTCTGTGGGGGCGGGTCCCCCTGCTGAAGCCTTCCAGCTCCTGGGACCCACATTCTCCTGGGTTTTGTCCTCCAAGTCCCCTCTGTGTCCCTTTCTCTGCTGGCCGTCGCCTGGTGGCTGCTCTGTAGCCAGACGCTCCGCGGCTGTGCCCTCTGCTTTCTTCACCCCCAACATCCGGTTCCCACCCAGTTCGATCTAGCCTCCAGACTGCCTGGAGAATTTGTTCTGTGCAAAGATGGTACATTGTCCCGACAGCTGTTTCTCTCTCTCTCTCTCTCAACCATGAATTAAATGGAGTAGAGCTCCGGTTTCTCAGGTGCCTTGTAGTGACTTGGGGATGTGTTATATTCTGGTCAGTGGAAAGAGGAGAAGCTGAGGCAGATACCTTCTGCATCAGGTCTTGTCTCTCCTTCCAGCTGCTGGGATGCAGATGTGATGGTGACCGTGGGAGCCACCATCGGGGACCGTGAGGCAGAAGAGGCATCTGGCAGACCATGAAGCGGACGGAGGGCAGGGCCCTGGGCTCCCCCACAGGGCTGTGCACACCTCAGCCCTGCGTCTCCAGCGGTGGCCAAGTTCTCTCTGGGTCAGGCTATCACTGATGTCATTGTCTTGGCAACAGCTGGGACCAATCCCCTTGCCCTCCACCTAGTTTGTCAGCCCTGCCAACTGCTTCTCTGTGCCCCCCCCCCCCCAGTGTCCCCAGCCCGGTCACATGGCAGCTCAGATGCATGTAAATCAGAGCACACCCCCTCTGGGCTTAGAGCCTCAAACCCCCTGCACCTTCCCACCAGAGTCCGTCTCTGGGGGTGCCAGGCCCGGATCTGGTCCTGCCAGTGTCCTACCCTCACCGTGTCCCACTCGCCAGAGTCCTACTGGCCTGACGTCACTGTCCCCTGAGCCAGCCAGGTCTTCACCCCAGGACCTCAGGACTGATGTCCCTGGCCCTGCAGTAAAGGTTTGTTGGATGACATAGGGAACAGTTAAGCAAGTGAGTCAGTTCAGCCTTCAATATCAGAAAGTAGAAGAAGCTTCCAGGGCTCTGGCGGGGTCGGAACCTGGCCATCAGCACCGCGGGGTGTCGGGAGGGTGGAGAATGGCTTGGGCAGCCCTGCCCCTGCCCCCGGGGCGCCCATCTGGCTCAGGGGCCCCTCCCTCGGTTCCCGCGGCTGCCATCGGCCTCACGGCTCCCTCACCGGGGCTTTCTTCCTCCTGGTCCCGGCTGCTCTATGCGTGGCGCTTGTGGGCTTCCTGCCCGCCCCTCCCCGGACCAAGCTTCCTGAGAAAGGGGGGTGTACGTGGCCTCCCCGGCACCTGGCGCGGCTCCCGGCACACGGTAGGTGCCCAAGTCCCCAGTCGATGTGTGCCCAAGTCCCTCTGTGTGCTCCCGGGGGGCGCACTAGCTGCGGGCCGGGTGGGCCGGGGGAGCCCCCCCCCCACCCCGGAGCCGTCTGTGTGCTGTGGGCACCTGGCCGCCGGTCGTGGGAGCAGAGGGAGGAAGGGCTCGGAGGCTAGGCCTGGCGCAGCCTCCAACACGGCCGTCCTCCTGAGTTTCCGTGACTGTCTGTGCGTAACCGCACGGCGGTTTCCATTGGTGCTGCCAAGGGGCGGCTGCCGGCCCTGGCCACGGGTTCTGATCCCCAACAAGCCTGCTCTCTGTCAGGCGGCCCTGGGAAGCTGGGGAGCGCTGGGGGCCCGAGGGGTTAAGCTGCCTCCACCACCCCGCTCTCAATTTCTCAATTTTTCAAAGGCCGGGCCCTCTTTCCTTCCAAGTCACAGCCGATGTGAAATGTAGCCTCAACATGCAGCTGACACGAAAAACAATAGCATTCCCCCGCAGAGGTTCTGCTGCGGGCTGGACGGCCCCCCGCCCCCCAATAATTACTCAAGGCATTGGCATGAGCCAGGCCTGGTTAGGTAACAGGCTGCTCGCTCCGGAGACGTGTAACTCCCAGGCGGTTACACATGATCTCCACAGACAACAAAATCGTTTCCAGGATAGCAGGGAGGGCGAGGCCTCGGGGAGAGGGTACGCGGGCAGGAGGAGCTGACACCGGGCCGAGGCGGGGGGTGGGGTGGGGTGGGTCCCCGGGATGCAGCCTGGGAACTTGGGAGCCGGGGAAGCGTCTATGGGAAGTTATTGTCCTGCTCCTCTCTGCTCTGACTGCCCCCACCCGCACCCCCGTCTCCGGAGCGAGTGGCCACCCTGGTCCAGTCTGTTACCGAGGAAAGAACAGGAAAAACTCATTCATACTGAAGTGTGAATGACTAACTGTGTTGGGAGAAATCCCTCCTTCTCTGCAGAAGATAATTCATTGTCTATTTACTGTCCGTGGCCTCATTGTACACGACTCCCTCAAGGGCACGTCTACATACTTTCCCCCGGGTTCCCAGTGCCTCGTACATAGCAGACATTCAGAAAATATTTGTCGAAGACAACATCTAACCCAAAGAAGGAAGCGCCAATGGTGTCGCTTCAGGCACACGGGGTGGGGCCTCTGGCAACAAGTGCCGAAGGGATGCTGGCGAGAGGACATTCGTGGACGCTCGTGGACGCTCGCGGACGCTCGCTTCCCCTCAGAGCCTCTTTCTGACACCGGGGCCTCCGGAGCTCTCGCACAGGACACGCCCGTTTCCCTGGAAGGATGCTGAGCCAGGGCGGGTGGAGGAGTCGGAACGTGTGGGCTCGGAAGGCCCTCCCTCCCACCCCTGGCCATCCAGGTCTGCGCTCCAGCGGCGCGGCAGCGGGACCAGGCCCAGGGACCCAGTGTCTGGGGCTGCACAGGGAGGGAGGCCCTGGTGTGGGCCCGGCCTCGGACGCACTCCGGGGAAGCAGCTGCTCCCACCATCTCTGGGTCCTGGCACTGGACACAGGATATCCTGGCCCCACCTGACCTCTGTCTCAGGCCCAGGCTGCGGCCAGACGTGCCACCTCCTGTACCGGCCCCAGGCAGGAGCCGCCATGTGAGCAGTGGAGCGGGCCCGCAGCTCCCGGGCCCCTCTGCCGGGCAGTGCCAGCCTCTGTGGACACCTGGCTGTCTTCGTCTCTAATGCCCCCCACCTCGCCCAGGCACTCAGGCCACGGGAATTTCCGGAGAACCTCCGATGTGCCAACACAGGGGACCTGGCGGCCAAGGTGGCGTGATCTATGTACCCGACTGGCACGGCGCCCATCCGGTCAGACCAAATATATTCCATAGCTCTGTGCGGCCATACCCAATGGGGTGTCCCCATTTTGTCTCCTGTCCCTTAGGTGGCACGGGCACCCCTTGGTGATGCCAGCTCCCCTGAGTTTTGTGGATGCCCAAGCCCCAGCTACTGCCCTGCCACATCTGCCTGTCCTTCTGTGGCCCGTGGATGGCCCGGTCCTGGCTCACTGTCCTGCCCCTGCAATCTCTTGCCGGTGACCCTGTCCTGCTCCTTCTTCAGAAGTACCATCCCTGGGGCGCCTGGGTGGCTCAGTGGGTTAAAGCCTCTGCTTTCGGCTCAGGTCATGATTTCAGGGTCCTGGGATGGAGTCCCACCTCGGGGTCTCTGCTCGGTGGGGAGCCTGCTTCCCCTTCCCCCTCTGCCTGCCTCTCTGCCTCCTTGTGATCTCTGTCTGTCAAATAAATAAATAAATAAAATCTTTAAAAAAAAAAAAAAGAAGTGCCATCCCTGCTGCCCTCCAACGTCCATGGCCAGCTCAGACTCTCCTCTGGGCCTCATGCCCTCACTGCGTGCGAACCGCCCCATCCAGGCATCTCAGAGACCCATCACATTACCCCCCACCGTGTTCCTGCCTGGGGATCACAGCAGCCTCCCTGCCCCCACGGCAGGGCCAGCCACAGTCTGGGGGGAGGGCTTTCCTGATGAGGTCCCTCCCCTCCCCTGACCCCACCACCCCTTAAGGCTGGATTTGGGTCCCTAAACATCTCCTGAGTCCTCTTTTCTTTCAACCTCTCTCCCTCCCCCCACCCTTACCCCAAGGACCTTGGCCATGGGCCCTCATCGGTCCCCTGGTCTCCCCTGTCCCCTAGTGATCACGTCACATTCCAGCGAGACGGCGGCCCTTCCAGGGAGCGGTAGCTACCCATGGATGAGTGTGGCCGGGCACAGCCACCCAAAGGACACACTCACTCTGCAGCTCACGATGAAGAAGCACGTGGGGCCCTGTTCATGCCCTGCCCCCCACAGGGGACAGCGGCTTTTAAGACTCCCCTCTAGCGGGTGCCGCAGCAGCCTTAAGAAGTGCGCACGCCCTGAGACGCCCCCATCGATCAGCTCAGACATCTCTCCTGGCAGGGAATGAGGATGGAGCTCTTGCACCCTTTCATGACTCTGGGGCCTCCCGCTTCCCCAGATGGCCCCCCTGCTATTTTGACTCAGTCCACAGTGATCCGTGCCCAGTGCCTGGCTCCCTTGGAGCTACAGCATCTATGCTTTGCCACCGTGTTTTCTAGTGATGCCTTCATCAGCATGGTGCTCTGCACTTTTGGAAGCTCTGGGGCCCCAGGTCTGCTTCTGAGACCACCACACTCCTTCTCCTGGAGGGCCTCCCCCAGAGCTGCTGCCCCTGCTCGGGCCCGGGCCGGGGCCACCCTGCCCACTTCTGGAGCCTCCTCCATCCTGGTTTCTCCCACATTCTCCATAACCTCCAGAGAAAAGGCGTGGAAAGAAAATTTTAGGAACTCGGAGTGTCTGAAAATGCCTCGCCCTTTATGGTTACATTGGCTGGGTATAGAATTCAATTTTCCTTCAGAAGTTTGAAGGCGTTTCTGTAAATCTCTACTGGGGACAAGGACAAGGTTCGGTAGATCACCTGTCAGTTCTTTAGGAAGATTCCTGGGAGTTCCAGGGTGGAAGGGCCTGAGCACATCAGCTGCCCTATCTGGCCCCAGGTTTCCAGCGGGCCCTTCTTCTCAGTTATGGTCCCCCCTCAGCCTTCTCCCATGTCCCTTCCTGGAATGTCTGGCATTTGCATGGCGGGCCTCCGTGGGTTGACCCCATGCTTTCTGGATGTGCCTCTTATTTTTCATCTCTCTGGCTTTATCTCACTTTCTGGGAGATTTACTTCAATTGATCACTGAGGATTTCTTTCTTTCTTTCTTTCTTTCTTTTTTTTAATTCAGCGGTCTATTTTACATTTCTAGGGGCTCTTTCTTGTCCTCAATTTGTTTCTTTTTCATAGCATCTTGTTCTGGCTTACTGATTACATGATCTTGAATTTCAGAGTAATGTTATAAATGCAGAGCTCCATTGCCTTATGTCCTTTGGGGAACCCTGCTGTCCTCACCCTGAGACGCCCCTCAGGGTGTATCACCTTCTGGCACTTTCCCTCTCTCACCCCACTCTCTCCCTTGGCCTGTGCTCAGCCCTCTACTTCCACTCAGATCCACAAGCCAGATGTGTTCCCTCCTGCCTCAGGGCCTTTGCACGTGCCGCCCCTTGTTTAGATGCTCTTGGCATTCCTCTGCATAGTCTACCTAATTTTCACACATCCTTTCTGTTCGGATCACAGTGTGCTTCCATGGGATGCCTTTGCTAACTTCTGAGACAGGATCACAACTGCTGTGGTGTGCCCCCCAGCTTTATCACACTCAGCACGGTTCTAACTAAATGGCTGTCCCCAGTCTCCCCCACCTCCAGGAGGACAACCCCCACGTGGGCAGGGTCTGGTCCACCTTGTCTGCTGCTGTACCCCAGGGCCTGGCCCCATGCTGGTACTTGTGTCAGTGTCCCACTGCTGTGGTGACAAGTCACCACACACTTAGGGTGCAGACACTGACCACCCCATAGCTCTGGAGGCCAGGAGCCCACGAGGCTAGAGTCATGGTGTCATTGGAGCTGTGCTCCTTCTGGAGGCTCCATGAACAAATCTGTTTCCTGCTTTTTCCAGCTTCTAGAAGCGCTGCCTTCCTTGGTTCATGGCCCCATCCTCCACCTTCACAGCCAACAGCCAAGAATCTTCTCTCCTCTCTAGACTTTGCCTCTACTGTCATGGCCTCTCCTCTGACTTTGACCTCCTCTGTCCCTCTTGTAAGGACCCTTATGATGACACTGAGCCCACCTGGACGAGCAAGGATAATCCTCATCTCGAGACCCCTGACTCAGTTGATCTGCAAAGTCTCCTTTGCTGTATGAGGCGACAGGGAGTAGGACAGGACCCTGGGGCTGATATGTGACCACCATGCTCATGTGCACTTATAGAGAAAGGACACGGTTCCGGTGGAAGGTACCTGGGACCCCCTGGAGGAGGTGTCCTTCCAGGGGCACCTCAAGGGCCAGCCAGGTAAGAGGGGGAGATGCTCCAGGCAAAGAGATGAAGGTGAGCAACAGGGTGGCACCTCTGAGTGGCTTCCAAGACTTCCAGGGGGATGTGGGGAGGGAGGGAGGGAGATCAGGGCCCACCTCAAAGATCCAAAAGCCACCATGAACAGGCTAGAATGACAGTAGGGGGGGCAGACTGTCGGTGGCCATGGTATGGAGCGCAGCACGATTCCGGACTTCACAGAACTCTTCAGCAGGCCTCTCTCTTCCTTGGTGTCCCCAGGGCTCTCTACCTGTCCTCCTTTGTTCTGGCTCAGGTCTGACGACCTCCCATCCCCTCGGAGCCTGGCCAGCCCCCATGGGCCCCATGACCCCTGCCGCCAGAGCAATGTTTCAGAACAGTCAACAGCCCCCCCAAAAGCTTTCAGGAGCTTCCGCTGGGGTTGGTGTGAAGACCCAAGCTGCAGAATTCTCACCGTGCACCCCAGACTCATCCTGCCAGGCCCCAGTCAGTTTCCTCCCCTCCCTCCTCCCCTGCACGAGGCCTTTACGCGTGTTGAGAGCCAGAGCCAGCAGGAGAGCCAGCCCTCACGCTGTAACAGCCTCCTGAGCTACAGGTCCCGGAGATGAGGACTCACAAGACACCCAGGGTGCCCAACCTTCCCTGTGAAGCAAAAGCCACGCTGCAGGGGTGACCTCACCCTCAAGCAGGGCAAGCCAAATCAGCCTTCAGATTAGAGCTGATGTCCTTGGAGAGGCTGAAGGGCTGGACGTCTGCAAACAGAAGGGGATCGAGGATCCCAACCATGGAGGTGACGGCGGAGCATGGTGGAAGCAGTGAGCCAGGAAAGGTGAGGGCCCCCGAGGCTGGGGTTCCAGAGAGAGGGGTAGGCCCGGTGAGGAGCAGAGCCCATTGCTTCGGTCCGCAGGGAGGACACAGAGGACGGAGCGGGAGCGGTCAGACGAGACCTCTACATCACCAGGAGACCCACAGTGCTGTCGCAACTACCGCCCCTCGCCAGGAGCGGAGAGCCACAGTGGGGGGAACCAACTGACAAAATGAGGATGTGGAGGAACTGAGTGCTTCTGCAAGCAAGCTCAAGTCGGTCGGCAACCAGCCTCGGCTGCCTCCACACGTGCACACAAAGGTCACAGTAACAACTTCCTCTGGCTCCCCAAGGAAGTCCACGCATTTCCAAAAGTCCGTGCCTTGGAGTAAAACAGGAAATTAATAACCAAGAGGCCCGACGAGACTGACACACACAGAGCGTCACAGGATGTAGTTCTAAATGGTGCTTTGGGTAAAGAGAAACTAAATCGCAATTAAACCTATCGAGAAGGATCTACAGTGACAGCGAGAACATAGAGACACTGTGAGACGCGGCCAAAAGGGTATTCAGAGGAACAGTGATAGCAGTTTTAGGAAATCAGAAAGGTTAAGGATAAGCTTCAACTCAAGGAGGTGGAGGGAGAACACCAAAATGATTGCAAAGAAAGAACAAGAGAGGATAAAGGAAGACATTAGCAGAACAGAAAAATTTTCATGAAAACAGAATTGACCAGTAAAACCAAAGGCTGGTTCTTTGGAGAGCCAATAATGTATGTAAGCGTTCGGCAAGTGACAAAAAATTAGGAACAGAAGGGGAGGAACATCTCTAAGAGCAGACTGAGCTGAATGCATCGTGTCCTAGAAAACTAAAAACTTGATGGGATGAATCCTTTTTTAAGGAAAAATTGTCCAGTGGCTAATGAAGGAGATGATCCCAATGAACCGAAAGCCCCTGGAAGATGTGACATGACAGTCACCTGCCCTCCTCCAGACAGGCTCAAGCCGAGCTTTTGGGGGGTGATTTCTATAATATTTTTCGGAAGCAGGAAACATGGATCCCACGCAAAGTGTCCTAGCGCAAAGGGAAGATGGAGTGTTGCCTCATGTAGGAGATAAAGCCACACGCCCAACCTGGCCCAAACCAGCGGCAAACACAGATGCACCCTGTCCCCCCAGCACCACAGCGACACTGTAAGACAATGCACAGGATCTGGTGTCTCAGAGGCATTTCTAGAAGGCAAGGCCAGCTCGACCCTGGAGGCTGAGCAATGCACTAGCTCATGTAGTCTGCTTTGGCCCCGCCCCTGGCTTAGGGGTGTTTCCAACCTGACTCCTACCCCCACTGTGGGCAGGTGCTTCTGGGGTGTGTCTCCCGTCCCCTGCCCATCCCGGGCATTCTTACTCCGGCGGGTCGTCTGTCTCCAGCCCCTCAGTCCCCCGCTCAGGGCCAGGCGTACAGCAGGCACCTGGGGGGCCCCTGTGGAACCGAGCTGGTGTTCACGGTAGCTCCACACGGCTATGGGTGACCTTCCCCACCAACCCCGGTTCTTGCACAAATGGGGTGTGCCCCTGGGATGGGAGGGGTAGAGGGACGGGGGGGTGGGGAGAGGTCGGGAGGCAGCCAGGGTGACGGCTGAGACCCCAGCCCCCCTCCCCAGCCGGCTGACATGGATCGGACCCAGGGTCCGCAGGATCTCGAGGGGCAGGGGATTAGGTGCTCCGGAGTCGAACCAACCCATGGAGAGAAGGTGGCGTTCAGATGACCTCTCAGGGGACAGAGAACCTGGGGCTCTGGCACAGGAAGGCAGGGGATTCTTCCCTGTGAGCCCTCACCAGATGCCTTCACCGTGTCCCTGAGTGCCTGGTAGTCCCGCGAGACCCTCGCCTCCAAGCGCCCCGGGCGGTGCAGGTAGCGGCTGGCACTGGGGGGACATGGCAGGGCCCAGCCCGAGAGAAGCACATTCTCCAAGGAACCAGGAGGACACGGTCTGAGGCCTCTCCGGGAAAGGCCCCACATTGCGACCCCAGGGCTTTTGAACCTGCTCTTTGCCTGGCCGGCTCCCTCCTGCTATGTGGGCCTCGGGTCCCACGAGACACCCTCAGAGCCCTGGAAGTCCGCTCCATCAGAACCCCCCATTCTTGCTGTTCTCAGACGGCTGTCTCGCTCGCTTGTTTCCTGATTCCTGTTTGCCCTCCCCAACACGTCACAGCCCCTTGGGGCCCCGGACCCCCGCCATCTTGGCCACCACTGATGCCTGGAGTGCGCGGGGCACGCCGGACACATGAATGAACACGCGGGGCAGTGGCTGAGAGCTAGGAGAAGACCCTCCTGAGTCCTGCTGAGCAGAAGCTCCAGGGGGAGTTCTGGCTGGTCTTTCCAAAGGGACAGGAGAGGCCTGACCTCCCTCCAGGCTGGAATGGGCAGCACAAAGAGGTGGGGGTCCTGCAGGGCTGGGGCAGGGGCGGTGGGGCTCGGCTGGAGGCGGGGCCCCTCACGCCACCTGCCTTCTGAAGTGGCAAGTGGGCTGTTCCCCCCTCCCCCCAACACAAGCCTGCTGGCCTGGGGGCAGCGGGAGGGACGCCTGTTGGGGAGGGCGTGGAGGGGACTGTGGTGGCAGCTGAGAGCAGGGCCTGGCAGGCTCAGGGGAAGGCCTGGGGAGGGGGACTCCGGGCAGCTGGCGCTGAGGACCTGTGGCCTGACAGGTGGGGCGGGGTGCGGGCCCGGCAGCTGAGCTGGAACAACTGGTGTCAGGGTGGGCCCCTGGGGCCACGTCACGGTGCCTGAGCTGTGTGCACCAGTGCGGGGGGTGGCGGCCGCGGGGGACTCGGTGCAGGAGAGGGGACAATGGGGGTCCCTCTGCCCTACTCCCCCACTGTGGCGACGTGCCGTGCGGGCCCCCAGCATCGGGCTCAGACGTGTCACCAGCTTGGCCATCTGAGAAAGGCCTCGGTCTGCCTTTCCGAGCGCTCCTGGGCAGCCCTGGGGTCTGCACACAGTGGGGACAGGCGAAACAGGGTTCAGCACATGTGTGTCCCACTCTAGGGGACAGGAGAGGCGGGGCTCCCTCAGTGTGGACGCAGGCCGGAGAAGGGACGGAACTCGTGGTTTTTGTTTTTTGGTTTTTTTGACAGTCCTGCAACTTCCCTGACAAGACACTCACTCAGATGTTACTGTGTTTGTGCCAGAAAAAGAGAAGCTGGTTTTGTGGATAACAGGGATTCGGGGACGGCAAAGAGTTAAACCAAGTAGGTTCTCCCGCGGGCCTTCTCAGGGCATTTGACACTCAGATAAGCATGTTCTGTGCAAAGGTGAGGGAGTGGGACACAGTGGAGAAGGGAAAGTGTCTCCAGAAGGTTCCTGAGACTCTCCTGACCACAAACCCACGGTCCGAACTCTGAGCAACACGTCCCAAGGACTCGGGTTGCCTTCAGAGCGATGCTCTGCTCCGCTCTGGACCCTGGGTGGGAAGGACCGGCCCCGTGTGCGGCTCTGCTCCCTGCTCCCCACCCTCGGAGGCTCCCACACGCTCTGTGGAGCTGGGACGGCCCCCACTTCAAGCCCCGGGCTCTGCCCTGTGGCCACGGAGCCCTGGCTGAGCCTCAGGAAGGCCCCAGGACCTGAAATTGGGGAACCTGCTCTTCCCCTGGGTGGGTGGACGGAGGGCAGGGAGGGCGGGCAGGCGCAGCTCGGGACCCTACGTGGCTGCCACGTTGGGGTCAGCTTGGCTCTGGGGCCACTGAAGTCTGTCAAGGCCGGGGGGAGGGGCGCCGACACGGCCCTGGTCCTGGGGTATGACGGGGGTTCAAGGTAGCGCTCAGAAACTGGCTGGAGCCACGGAAAGAGCCGTCGTGGGTTCTGTCCAATGTAGTTAAAAACATCTGACTGTGACCACAAAAATGCTGGCATCCGGGTCTGCTGCAAAAACATTTTCATGTGAAATGCAAACGCGCTGCTGCCTGAGGAGCTCGGCGTTAACCCTTGGAAGGGAGCGCAGGCAAGGCCACGGCCCGGCCCCCGCAGCCACGAGGCCCGGCCCGGCCCCCCACCCCCGGCGCAGGTGCAGGGCGTGCAGAACGCCCCTGGGCTCCGCTGCCCCGAGCGCACCCTGCTCGGCCTCCGTCCTCTGTGTGCTCACGGCGTGGCGACAGCTCCGTCTGGGGCGTGACTTCCAGGGGCAGAGGGGCGGCCCCTCCTGGGGCCAGGCCGTGGCTCACAGGCGCACGGGCACCCACTCAACAGGGTGTTGGGGGCGGCACACAGCTCGAGGCACATGCAGTGAAGCTCGCGGGGTCCTGGAGTTGGGGGAGAGACGCAGTGATGAAAGGCAGAGGGCACCTGGGGTCCGGGGGGCCTCTGAGAGGGGCCGCGTCTGAGGGATGAGTGGGAGGGTCGCGGGAGACGAAGGCCCCCCAGTGGGCGCGCACAGCTAGTCCCGGGAGCCACGGCCCCGCGGCCGCCCTGGGGCAAGCGCCCCCCTCCTCCGACACGCTGCTGCCTCAGCACGGTCCCGCCATGTGGCTCCCTGTCCCCCTCCAGGGCCGCAGGGCGAGCTCAGCTTTCTGGCGTGGGCGGAGGGAGGCCGTCCCACACCAGGGCCTGGTGCTCCGGGAGCCGTTCTGGGCGGGGTGATCGCAGGGCCGGAGGACAAGCCGAACCCCCATTCTGATGGCCTTCGAAAGTCTGCCCAGACCGGCGGGGCAGCCCCGGGGGCCCTCAGCATCCCCAGCACTGAGCACTACTCTCCTATTTAGTCCTCGCCAGCGCGCCCTCCACGGCCCGCCTTCCCAGGCCTGAATCTGGGGGCGCCTGGCCCAGCGGCCGTCGTCGTGGCCGTGGCACTTTCTCCTGCCGTGTGTGAGCCCGCTGCACGCCGAGGCCCGGTCTGTGCGCGCTCTCGCTGCGTACGCCGCGCAGGGGTGGCCCCAGAACGGGGAGATCGAGTCTCACTCCCTGAAACGGGCCATGCTGGGAGGGGGTGCGCCGAAGGGCCTCGGGCCGGCCACCGTGTCCAGGACGGGCCTCCAGCTGTCCACATTCATCTTGCGCGGGCGACCCTCACCCAGGGCTGTGTGTACACTCTGGCCCCCAGTGCCAGGGGCCGCCTGCCAGGGAATGTGTCCAGCTGGTCCAGCCCCCCGGGCCCGCCACCCCCCGCCCCCAACAGGTGCGGGTGACTCAGCGCAGGCAGCTGTTGGTACAGCCCGGAGACCCCTGAGCAGCCTCGGCCGAGGGCGGGGCCTCCGAGTTCCGGGGGATTCTGGCCCGAGGGTGTGGGGGTAGCTCAGCCCGGGGCCTCAGTCTCCTTCTCTGCCCCCACTCTTGTGGAGCCTCCAGCGCCTCCTGCTCCTTTTTGGCGGGCAGAGGGGGTGGGTGGGGGGGTCCTCCGGGGAGGGGCTCGGATCACCCTTTCGTTCGCACAGGCCTGGGCCTGGGGGTGTGGACGGTGCCAGTGCCGTGGGACGATGTTGGCAGGCCAGGCTGTCCCGAGAGCCCTGTCTTCCTTGGGGTTGGCCACTGCAACAGGATACTCTGTCCCCACTCCCGAAGGCTCTGGAAGGGGCACCAGGGACCTGGATGTACAGAGGAGGAGGAGCTCTAAGACCTCCTTTGACTCTGGGCCAGGAGAAGGGCCCCAGCCTGTCTCCTTGGAACCTAGCGACGCACATCGGGCCCCTCACGGAGCCCAGGGCCCCACGGGGGCCCCTGTGCGGCTGTGCGCGAGCCAGAGCTGCAGACTCGACACACTTTCTCCCCACGGCGGCCCCGGACGCAGGGGGTCAGGCAGGCCAGGAAGCAGATGCGGAGCACCTTCTCACGAGCGGGGAAGAGTCCCGAAGGGATATGGCTCAACACGTAGGCCTTGGCAGGATGACAGACTTGTTTGCTCTGAGGTGCATGGAACAGGGAGGGAAGCCAGCCTTGAGGGCTCGAGGCCCACACAGTCCTGCTCTGAGGGGTCCTTGCTCGAATCTCTCCACCGAGACTGCCGGTCTGCGCGCTCCCTACCTCCCTCCCCTCTGTCCGTCTTCCGTCCTGTCCACGACGCATCCATCCACCCACCTACCTACCTCGCTCCACCGCCCCGTCCCCTCCGCCCGTCCGTCCATCTGTCCATCCGTCCGTCCACCCACCAACTCACCACCTACCATCCACCCTTCCACTGCGTCATCCCATTAGTCCGTCCAACCCTCCGCCCACCCACTCCCCGGCTGTCCATCCCTCCACCATCCCAGTCCGTCCCTCTGTCCACCCCGCCCCGCCCCTGCCGCGGGCCCGAGTGCCCGCTTTCCCTCTTTCTGTCAGCAGTGCGCAGCCGCCTCCCGGGTATCTCGTAGCAATGGCAAGACGATCAAAAGGCCTTGAGGACGCAGCCACTGGCCTCTGGAGGGACAGTCGCCACCAGCTAAAAACAGACCAGGACCAAGATGCTCTACTCCGTCTCTGTCTCTTGAGCCCCCGCCTCTCTCCGCAGGGGACACACCCCACGAGGCCGAATGGCCCCAGATCAGAGGAGATTACGGGGACGGGCCCTGGTGGTGGGGTCAGGGCTCGGTGACCAGGTATGGGGTGGATGGAGAGGGGGCTCTCAGGGTCTTGGGTGATGTTGTGCGTGGGGCCATCTGCTGAGAAGGCCAGCACCCGAGGCGGGCGGCCTGGGGAGAGGAAGCGGAAGCACCTGGTCTTGGCCCAGCGGGTGTGGAACACGGCGGCCACCGATGGGGGCTGGGCCCGTGCTGGCGTCCTGGGATCGTGTGGGCTTGAAGTGGCATTTACGGGGTGGTCAGAGCCCCCACTGAACTTCCTGGGCGCTGGTGAGCTGGGGTAGATGCCGTCTGCTCCTGCCTGCCCCTCTGACCTGCACCGACAGGGAGACGACGGTGGGGCTTGGCTTGGCCTTTGTTTGTGGTCAGTTCATCCGGACAGCAGGGCCACCACAGACTTGGCCCAGCACTTTCTGCATGCCAGGCTCTGGTCCAGGCACAGGGCTTTGGGAGGGACAGGTCCACACCAGCCCTGACATGGCGGGACTTCTGTTCCTGGTGGGGAGCCGGCCACCCCAGCCAGGGCTCTGGGGTCAGAGACCCAAAGGTGGCGCAGGGATCAGGGTATCGGTTGGGAGAGAAGCAGGAGCGACCTGCGGCCCCAGGTGGGACTGCGTGGCTGGCCGGCCATGGTCCAGCTCCAGAGTACCCTTTGCATGGGCCGAGGGGCCTAGGACAAGTCCCCTGGAGGCTGGCGGGCCACACGGGAGCTTCCGGCAGGTAAGGCTAGGAGGGCCGTGTGAGGCTGTGGGGCCCATGGGCCGTGGAAAGGCGCCTGGATTGCATTCCAGGAAGAAGGGGCTTTAGGCAGGGAGCGCATGGTCTGGTTTATGTTTGAAACGTCCCTCTGGCCACTGCGCGGAGACAGGAATGTCGGGGGGAGAGGGAAGGCCGGCGCCCCTTGGGATGGGCCGGCCCTCATCTTTGGGAAGGAAGGCTGCATGTGTACATGCTGTTCCCGCCAGCCGGAAATGCCCTTCCGGCCCTGGCAGAGGCTGCCGTGGAAGGAGGCTGGGTCTGCGGTCCCTTCCCCGCTACTTAGGGCCCGTGCCCCCGGGTGTCTTCCCTCCCTCTTTCCATACCTCCGTCTTCTCAGCTTCAACTGACCTTGGTGAACCCCCCCTGCAGGGCTACAGTGAACCTGACTGACCTCAGGGCCCGCCTCTTCCAGGCAGCCCTCCCTGGGTACCCACAGCTCAGGTGATTTCCTCCTCCTGGGCATCTCTGCCCTTTGGACATTACAGGGACACTGGACATGCAGCAGCCCCTCACCTCTGTGGACGGCTAGCCCAACAGACAAGGAGTTCACTGTGGGGGCACTAGGCTTTGGGTCCTGCCGTGTTCCCCCAGCAGAGCCAGGAGCCACGTGCCCGAGGGCCACTCCACAGGGCATAAACAGCAGCGAGTCCCTCACTGGGGCCAAGGACATGGCCCCCAATGCCCTGGCCTCTGCAGTCCGGGACTCAGGACCCCTGTGGGTATGTGTGGGGTCTCCCTCCCCACGGACAGTCCAGACCCCGTGTGCAAATAGGGCCTGTTTTTGCCGATAGGACAGTTGTGTATGTCCCGGTGTGGCAGGCAGCCAGACGGGCAGCAAGGAGCTGGGGCCTGGTCCTGCTGTCAGGGTGGGGCTGGGAACAGAGCCCTCGTCCCCGTCCCAGATCACCAGGAGGGATGAAGAGAAGGGGGAGGGGGGAGGGGGGAGGAGGGGGAGGGAGGAAGTCCGTGCACTGGATCCGTGTGTGTGTGCAGGCCTGCGCAGGCTGCTCACACTCCAGGGTCCTGCTCTAACCCTAGGGCGGGGTGTCTTACACCGAGGCAGGGGTGAGGCCCAGAGGGGTTTGGAGACCCTCCAGAGTAGGGGTGCTGGAGGTACTGCAGGATGCGCAGCTAAAAATTGGGATTTTTAGATAAACCATGACCTTTTCTTTAGCATAAAATGTCGTAGGAAATATCTGGGAATACACTTACACAAAAACCCTCATTCATCCGAGGTGTCCTACATTTTTTCCCTCTTTTGCTAGAACTGGTGACCTTCTCGGAGGCCCTGTGGCTCGGGAGGGGCTTCCGGACTTGGGGCCCCCAGCGGTCCCTGGGCTACGAGGCCTGCTTTCGGGGTGCGGCCCCGTCTCCCTGCTGCGGGGACTGGCCTGGCTTTTCGGTTCCCCCTTCAGAGCAGCGCTGGGGACGGGGTCCCCGTGGGCCAGCCCACACTCCTCACTTCCCTCTGCCCTTCTCGGGTCCCGCGGAGCCCACTGGGTCAGAAAGTCTCAGCCCCCGCGCCCCTACTGCTGGCCAGCGGAGGAGGCTTCCCGATCTCCCTCGGGCAGGCCGGTCCCAGGGAGGAATTCCAACCACAGTCCCCTGGCCACCTTCCCTCCGACCTCCAGGCCTGGAAATCCTGCACCGCCCCGCTCAGACAGCAGCCCCGAGCCACGGGCCTGCCACCCAACGTGGCCCATGGGCTGTTGAAAGCCCTTCGCCGCCTTCCGCACCTCTGAGCCCTGGATCCAGACACACCTGAAGCCACTTCTCTCTGGGACTTGGCTGGTATGGGAGTCAGCACGTCGCCTTCCTCATGCTGGCAGTTTTGGGGTGAGTTTCTATTTCTTGAAATCGAAAGTTGGGTTTCAGGACCAGATTTCTGGGTGAGGGCTCAGTGCAGGGGTGAGACTGCCCGATTCGGCTTCCCTAAGGAGGGGTTGACACAGCGGGGGCCTGCGGGGCAGGCTGAGGGGCAGCGGGGAAGGAGCGTGGTGGGCCCGTGGGGCTGGATGCGGGGTTCACCTGGGACTGGCCCGTGCTGCTGCTGGGCGTTGAGCTGGGAGGGCTCCGAGGCGACACCTGCCCCTGCAGCCACCCATGGGACAGTGCACAGGTCTGCACGGCCCCTCCCGTGCCAGGACCACCACTGGGACTTGGCATGACTCGTCCCCATTCTGCAGGTAAGGAAACTGAGGCTAGAACCCTCAACCTGCATGAGGTGGCACTACAGGTCAGAGGCAAGGCTGGGGCTGGAACCCCCGCTGCCAGAACCCCCGGGCCCAAGAGTCGGGGCTGGGAACTTGGGAGGGGGCTGTTGGGGACTGAGAGGTGGGCGGGGCCGTGCGCTGGCCAAGTGACCCTGGCGGAGAGAGTGGGCGCCTCTGCATCATGGTGAGAATGAGTCCGGCCTGCCCACCAGCCCATGGGGACGAGAGACCCTGACTCATGGCATGTTCTTGTGGCCCTGGCGAGCACCAGCACCCCTGCGGGCGCCTGCGTGAAATCTGATGGTGGTGACGTGGCCTCACCGACAGTGGCCTCGGCGAGAGCTCCCTCGTCTCCAGGTACCGTGGACCCTCTCCGCTCCCTGTTACGTTACAGACAGGACGACAGTCTCAGCAACGCGACCTCTCCCACTGCCGCCAAGCTGCCCCTTCCGGTCCTCCCAGCAGCCCTGCCACCCCGGAAGCAGAAGGTAGGACAGACTCAGGAGGCCTCCGCCCTGCCCTGTGCGGTCCCACAGACGCCGTAGCCGGTGGCAGCTCGCGCCGACGGGCTGGGCGCCATGGGAAGGGCTTCACCATGGGAAGGGCTCTGCATTTAATCCTCCCTGCCCTGGGGGAGTCTGGGCAGGTGTCCCCAGAACCATAGCCTGACAGAGGGCGAGAGGCTAGCTGCCCAGACCCCAGACGGCAGATCACCCTGGCCGGGATCCCTGGGGATGACGGGCCATGTGCCTCGGGCTGACTCCACCCGAGGGGAGAAGGTCTCGGGCTCAGGGGCTTCCCACCAGCCGTGCGGGAGGGGGGCACGGTGTGACGGCAGGGGGGTCCCCTGGCCAGGCTGTGGCACAACCGAAGTATGTGGTATGGGACAGAGACATCCTGGTGAGCCGGGGGCCGGGGTCGTGCCGAGGCCAGGCCCACCAAATGCCATGCTGAGAAACTGCCTGCAGCACCGAGGGGGGAGTGGGGACACAGGGCGGGGGGGGGGGAGGTTCTCACCTATCCCTTTGCCACACGGGCGTGTCTCCCCGTGGGCTCCCAGCCGCCAGCCCCGTGCTTCCAGACAAGCCCTCGGAACCAGAGCCCCCCACACAGGGACACATGGTGTCTGTCAGGGCAGTGGCTGGTACCCCACCCATCACAGCTGACACAGCTTAATGCCAGCAAGCCCATCCGCGCTCGGACCCCGAGCAAACATCTGAAAACGCTCGGAACATGAAAGAGAGGCCAGGCTGACCAGAGACAGAGGATCAGGAAGCGAGGTGATCTCAAGATGTGAAAATGTATCTGGAATCCCCGGAAAGATTCCAGAAACTGTTACACCCACCAGGCAAGGGCAGGAGCAGACCCCCAATGGGAGAGAGCAAGAGGACAGGACACTGGAGACAGGGCGGCCGATGCAACGTCACCGAGCAGGGCAAGGTCGAGGACATAATCCTACAAGTAGAAAAGAGAGAAAGAGACATCGAAGATTCATTTAAAATGTCTTCCCTCTGGTTAAGAGGAATTCAGAAGAGATAACAAGGATATGTCATGAAGAACACGGTCAGAAATAATAAAGAGAACCTTCTGGCATTCAAGGACTCAAGTCCCCAGAGGGTCCGCCGGATACTACACACCCTCGGTGGACAAAGTCGGCCACGAGGGAACCTCGCTGGGAAAGGCAGCCCCCCAGGCTAGGATGTAGATACAGACGAATTCCAGGGAACAGAGCAAGGGGATTCTTGGGGCTAAGGCAGGCAGGAGAGGTAGCACACAAAGTCTGGAGGCCAGAAGACCTCGGGATGGGCCTGCACGAAAACTTGCAGTTCTACACCTGGTTCAACTACCGACAGGCACGAGGATTGAGTGAAGCTATTTCCGGATATGCTGAGCACTCAGAATGCTTGCCTTCCACGCTACGCGTCTCTTCCTGGGAAGCCACACGATCTAGGGACAGGAAGTCCCACCTGGGATCGTCCTGAAGGCAAGTTCTAGGCTGATGCTAGCCAGGAGGCTTCAGGAGGACAAGCCCCGATTGGAGTAGGAAAGAAGGCGGGATCCGAAGGGAACAGGGCCAGGACACGGCGGGGTGGGGGCGGGCGGCCGAGAGGCAGGACAGCAGCCTGGATCTGGGCACGTGGAGGGGACAAGGGGAGAAGGACAGCAAGGTCTGCGGGACCCTCCAGAGCTGACCCCTCGAGGAAGAAATCTGTCTAACCAAGAGAGTCATCAGAACTGAAATAAAGTACAGAGGAGTGGGCGGCAGGTGAGCCCGACGCCATCTTAACGCGGAATCAAGGTAAACCCGTGGCGGGGAGTAGGGCCTGGCCAGGGCTAGTGGTCCTGACCACAACACGGACACGACTCACGCGGGAGGCAGCGAGGCGGGCCGGGTCTCAGCCTCGCTCACCACCACGTGACGTTGAAAGACCACAGAACCCACAAGGACTCCTACTTCCCACATTTTAGGATGCTCCCCTGCCCCCAGACCTGAAAGTGATGTTTAGAAATGAGCGTCTCCTTTGGTGAAGAAACGTTCATCTACATTCAGCACTTTTTGATTTCACTCTTTTCTTTGTTGAGAAAAATGAATGAATCAGAAGTAGCACTACCGTATTTATAATAATTTCTGGCTGTCTGTCCCCCATCCTGCCATCCGTCCACGCACACGCGCGCGTATGTCCAGCCCCACCCTTCAGCCACACACCCATTTAGCGACTACGTCTTCTCCCACTGTTGTTTTCTGGGCAACATGCACCCCCGTGTCTCAGACGCGGCCCCTCACATTAAAGATGGGTGTTTCTGAGATAACAAGGGTTATGCTCAGGGACAGAAGGGAAGCTCTGGAGGTTTTCACTTTTGGTTTTGGACCTTTCTGTGCTGTTTGAATTTTCTAGACATTCAAGTAGACCTAAAACATCTATCTGAACACTTTCGTTGAATGAAATTAGTGACTGTCATTTATGAAGAAATTAGGGTCTTTCTGTTTCCTCCTCGTCAGGCCCGCACTGAAACCGGAAATTCATAGCAACCCGGAGAGCTAGTTTCAGGCACCCCTCCCTCGGAGGTCTCCCCCGGTCCTCCGGCCCTGTCCCCATGCCCTGCTCCGCTCCTGCGCGGTCGGTATCTGGGTCTGGTGTTTCTGATCGGGGGCAGCCCCGTCAGGCCAGGGGCGCCGTCCTGTCCCCCAGCAGCGGCGGCACATTCCCTGCCTGGGACCGGTGAGGAGCTTGGGCAGGGGCGGCGGACGCCGGGTCAGCCTGGAGACGGTCGCCTCAAGCCGCAGCCCACCAGGCTCTCGAGGCCCCAGGCAGATGGCGTCCAACCTCTGTCTGGCGCTTGGCAGGGGGCGGGGAAGACAAACCCACAACAGTGCCCACAGTGGTGCCCACAAGAGGGGGCGGGAGCCGAGAGCTTCCACCTTGCCACGTGCCGGGCGCCTGGCCAGGTGCAGCGCAGACAGGGCTGCAGGTAACCCTGGCCCGGGGCCCGGAGTCCGTGTCCCCCACACCCCCCCCCCCCCCGTCTCCTCCTTACAGACGTAGAAGCCAAGGCTCAGAGGGGCCGCGTGGGGGGCCTGGGGTCACGCCGCTAGGAAGCGGGGAGGCAAGGGTCCGCACCCGGCCTTCTCTGCTGGGAATGCCACTCGCGCCCCCGACAGGCGAGATGGCGGCGCTTCGGGGAGCTGGGGAGGCCCGGGAAGGAGGCTTCGGGATGGCGATGGGGGAGGCGCACGGGCTGGGGCAGCAGTGGCGCCGCAGACCCGGAGGTGGGTGGCCGGGCTGCTCTCTGCGCTCCGGAAGGCAGGGCCGCCGTCCTCCGGGCCTCCTGAAGGCAGGGGACCGCAGAGACAGAGGCGGGCGAGGCGGTGGGGTGGGCTGTCGCCAGGAGACCCAAGACGCGAGGGGCGGCGCGGTCACCCCACATCCTGGTCTGCCCCCGCCCCAGCTGGGCGGCCCCTGAGGGCGGCCGAGAAAGGGGGCAGAGAGAGGTCACTGAGGCCCGCATGTGGGGGGAGTCGCTGAAGAGGACGGGAGAGAGTTGGGTGGGGTGACAGGAAGGGGGGCCGGGAAGACTGGGGGGGTCCTGGGGAGTCCCGGAGCTCGGGGAGGCCGGGGCTCCGGGCAGGTCTGGGACGAGCTCCGTCAGGGGACCGCACTGGGCCGCGCCGGGCCTGCCTCGAGGCCACGCGTCCCGGGCAGGCCGCCGTGCCCGGTGCGGAGCAGGAGGGCCCCGCCCGGCGGTGGCCGGCCCAAGGAGGGCCGAGGGCCTGCGGGGCGTGTTCCAGGGAGAGATTTCTTAGTGAAACAAAAGCATATTTTTTCAGGCGGCACGGCCTGTGCAGTTACCTCATGACGTCGCCTTGGCCCGGGGCCCAGAGCAGGCGGCGGGGAGGCCTGGCCGGCGGGCGGCTCGAACCCTCTCCCGCGCGGTCCCCGCGGCCCTCCTTATCTGGTCCCCGACATCAAAGCGGGGGCCTTTCATGAGCGAGTGCAAACAGCACAGCGAGGCCCCCGGGCCAATTAGCTCCGGGGCGGGCGGGAGGCCTTTCAGAGGGAGGCCGGGCTCCTCCGGGCCGGCCGCGGCAGCTCGTCAAACTCGATGAAATATTTGCCCAAAGCTCATTATAATAATGAACCTGCATTTCTTTCCCCAAGAGAATAATTAGCAGACTTCCAAATGGCTCAAAGCGGCAATTTAAAAACTGCCCCCCCCGCCCCCCGTCCCCCCCGTTCACTGTCGCATTTAGTTCATTTTGTGACAAGGAAATGTTGACGCTTCTGGGAAGAGCCGCGACTCTCTCGCGCCCGGCCCGAGCGGCCACTTGGCTGGGTCCCTCTGCCTCTGGGCCGCTCCCCCGTCTCTAAATGGGGAGCCGGGGCTGGGGAGGGCATCACGAGGAGCCCCAACTCGGGGAGTGACCTCGAAGGGGGCCCCGAGCCTCACTGTGCCCCCGGCAGTGGCCCGAGGCTGCCCAGCCCACTGAGGGAATGGGTTGGGGTGTGCGGCCGGCAGGCAGGCTGGGAGTGGGTCCGGAGAGGGAGCCCCGGGGAGACACCCTGCCCACCCTACACGAGGCACAGTCTTCCCAGTGGCTCCCAGCAAGCAGAGCGGCAAGGTCCCGGTGCCTGGCCACTGACCCAGCCTGGACGAGAGGGTCGAGCGGGTCCCAGGTCCCCCAGCCCAGCTCGGGGTCACCGTGCTTCCCAGACAAGGTGGCCCAGACCCTCAGACTCTCTTCCCCTCCACGCTTCCTGCTTCCCCTTCCCCCCTTGTTGGAACAAGAACCACTCAGGACGGAACGTTTTGGAAAATAGAGAAAAATCTCCTCAAACGTGCAGCTGGAGGCCCACCCCCAGGAGACCGACGGCAGGCACAGCCCATGCTCCTGCGAGGTGGTGTTCGACTCGCACACACGTACACTGCCCGCGGGGACCGGGCGGTGCCCTGTTCGTCTCCGAGTCACCTTGTACACCGGGCCTTCTCCCAGGTCCCTGGAAGCATCACACCGTCCCCCCTGCTCGAAAGTCGGCCGGGCGGTCCGTTTCTGATGTTTCACTGTTAAAACAAGACTGTGATCGGCCGGTTTGCTTCAACTGGTGTTTGGGTCACCTCGGATCTGTTTTTGGGGCAGACGCCTGAGCGGACGGTGACAGGGTCACAGTGAGAGCTGCAGTCTGACCCACGTCATCGGAACACTTTCTGGAAGGGGCACCAGAGTCTAGGCCCATCTCGTCTGGGCGTCACCAGCACAGAACTCACATTCATTTTTGCTGACCTCGCATCTCTCCATTTAGGTTTTTAGACCGAGGGTTTGCGAGCTTTTCTGTCAAGGGCCAGGTGGCAAATATCTTAGGTGTTGAGGGTCTCATGGTCTCTGTTATGGCTCCTGGGCTCTGCCGTTGCCTCGGGAGGGTGGCCAGATGTGGATCCTACATGAGTGGGCATGGCTGTGTTCTAATAAAACTTTATTTAGAGAAGCAGTTCGGGGGCCGGATCAGACCTCCAGGCTGTGGTTGACCAGCCCTGTCTTTGAGGACAGAAGCAGTGAAGCCTCTTTTCAGTCTTTGTGACCCTTCATTTTGTGAACCCTCCTTCCAGTTCTTGGACACCCCCTTTATGCTTTTTTACTAAAAAACATCTTTCCATCGTCACCTGCGGTTTTTGGTGGGAAGGGTCTGGCAGGGAGGGGCATAGCGGGGCAGCCTGGCTCCCTGTTTCCGGCTCTTCGCCCCATAGCAGAGCTGGATGAAGGCCCCCACTGTCTGCTGCCTGTGGGCTGGCTACTCACACCTTCTTCCCACTTGTGCCTTTACAACGGTTTCGATTTTGCATCTACGGCCTCATCACCTTCGGTGTCTCGCTCGTGTCCCTACAGTGATGCAGTAGCTTAAATTTTCCCCCCAAACAGCTGGTGTCACCAACGTCCTATCTGGTTTGTGATGCTGCCCAGTCTCCCCGGTGCAAAGCGTTATCACTGGTCCCCTGCAAAAAGCCCTGCGGGTTGGGGACAAAGCCTACCGTGTGGCTCAGAGCTATGAGGCTGTGCGCCCAGGCGTCCTCGAGGACCATGGAAGGGTGGTGGTGCCTGCTGCACCGGAGGCAATCAGGGCACCTGGCGCTGGGGGTGTGGCGTCAGGCTCCCAGGTGAGGCTGGTCCCACCCGTCTAAGAGCCGTGACCAGGACGTGGATGGCGGCTCGCCGCTCTGACTGGGAAGGGCAGCCCCGACCCCTGGCTGCCCCCCCAGAAATCATACCGCCTTCCTCATTTCCTTGTTCTCCCCGGGAGCTCCGGCTCCATCTGGCACCCCAGAAAAGCCCCCCAGTGCTTTGCTCCAGGGCCACACAAGCCCAAGGCCTGAGCCCGAGGTGGGCACGGCTATCTGCACCCTGCCCGTCTGCCAGGGGCACATGGCTCTGCTGCGGGCGTGAGTGCCCACCGTCCCCTCAGCACCACTGTGCCACCGTGCCTGCCACTCTCGGTGCTCAGCGAACGGGTCACCCTGTGGGCAGCGTGACCCCGGGGTGCCGGAGCGCTCCAAGCCCCAGTTCCCTCTCACAAGGTGACTTCACGGAGGCCGATGTCGGAGAGGAGTCGCATCTGTGGGTGGGGTGGAGAGCCGGTGCTGGGCGCGCTGGGAACAGGGCACCTGCCCGCCTTCTCTTCCGACTGGCTATCGGCTATCGTGGAGAACCGAGCGACCCCTGAAACACCTCCAACTTGAGATGCAGAAGCAGTTCCTGGTTCTTTCCGCACGCAGGGGTGCCCACAACACCACGGCGGGCAGGGCACCTGCCCCCTCTGGCCTGCCCCTTGGCCCCCAGCAACTTGTGGCTCTGCCTTGCACGGGTCTGGGGGTTGAAACGAATGGGCCCTGCCAGGGGTCACAGCAGAGGACCCAAAGTGGCTTCACACCCCGGGCTGGCCACTGACCTTGGGGCTGTGGGCTTGGCAGCCGGCGCCAGTGGCAGTCACGGGGCTCCTGAGTGTCCCGGGTACCCATGAGACTGTAAGGCAGGACTACAGGGGCGGGTGGGGCTGAGCTAGGGGCGGGAGGGTAGGAGAGAGGCCGAGAGAGGAGCAGGGGAGGTGGCTGAGAGAAAAAAGGGCCCTGGGAGCTCCTGGGGCAGGTCTGGGCAGGTGGCAGTCCGGGCATTTGGGGGGCAGGCCGCGGCAGGCAGGCAGGAGAGGGGCCGGCAGCAGAGCTGCAGAGGGCACAGGTCCAGGCGTGCGTGCCCCAGTCCCGGCAGGCTGCTCCGAACCCCCTCCCCAACCCTAGCACACAGCCTCTCCCCCAACATGCCCACCTCCTCATCAGCTCTGCCTGCAGGGGTGAGGTGGGTGGGGGTGGGGGGGTCCACCCGCTGTGGCTCCCGACCACAGCCCAGGGTGCCGTAAGAGCTCCTGGGGACTGAGGTGCGTCTCCAGCGTGCGGGGTCCCTGCAGCCCCTCTGGCTTGAGAACGTGTTTTGCACAAGGAGCCCGGAGCCCTCGGCAGACAACGCCCCACCCACACACAGCTGGGCTCCCCTCTCCCAGCCCTGCCGGTAGGGCTTGCAGGCCGGGCTCCCACCCCGGCCCATCCCCGCCTTGGCTGAGGCTGACCCTTGGCCAGGAGTGCTGCTGCCTAGCCAAGCCCTCGCTCCGCGCAGGCTAACGCGGCCCCTCGGAGGCCCCGCTCGACTCGTGGACACTGTTTAGTTCTCTGCGATCGGCTCAGGCAGCCCCAGAATCCTCCTGCATGGCCACGTCGGACCCTGGGTGTGTCCGGCACGGGGCCCTGGCTGGGGTCGGGGCTGCTGGCCTCTCTGCCCCCTCTGTCCCGTCTCAGCCTCCAGGTCTGAGGGGGCTGCGAGGCAGGTGCCCCAAAGCCCAGCTCACATAAGGACTGTGCTGCCCGCCCACTTTCTGCTCATGGAGCATGGCTGGGGCAGGGCGTGTCCCAGGGGGTCTCATGGACGAACTGAGGTCAGGGGGGCCCAGGGGCGGCTACACGGAGCCAACGAGCCCAGAGGACTGCCTAGCCCACCCCTGGCCATGGGCGGGGAGCCGGGCCAACATGGGCCGTGCTGAGGCTCTGCCAGAAGGGCTGGGGGCTTCCTGGGCCCTGCTGCTGGGGCCTGTTGCGGGGGGCCTGGGTGGATGGGGACCCCGTCCTGCAGGGGAAGAGCTGGGGAGCCAGCTCCGGCCTCACTGTTTCCAGCCCACAGGCTTCCATAGACAATCCTCTCTGTGTTCCCCTCCCTCTGCAAAGCCCCACTTGCTGGACCTGGAGCCTCCACACCCCTCTGTCCCCTGGAAAGTGCTGCACTGGGGGGGGGGGGTCGGCCTCCACCAGGGCTGTCCTCACTTCCTGGGGACTCCAGCGGCCACGCTCTGGTCCCTTTAGGTAGGAGGGCTGCCAAAGCCACCAACCCCAGAGGACAGACCTCAATGAGAGGGCATGGAGATGGGGCCAGGGCCCCAGAGGGGTGGCTGGGGGTTCAATGGACCCAGCTCAGGCATGGCTTTAATGAATGAGCGGCCGCCGGCATGCAAGGGGGGCTCCATTCCAGGGCTGGCCCCTCAAGATGGTGAATCACACTGACCCGGTCTGGGAGGCTGTGATGTTTCCCAGGTCCCGCTGACCAGGGGCGGGGGCCAGGTCAGAGCCCGCTGTCTTCCTCTTCTCCTTAGTTGCCTGGGCAGTCTAGAAGGCTCCACAGAGCCTTCCCCAAGGCCAGGGAGTGGTTCAGCACTCTTGGGCTGCTGGTCACAGGGCCGCCCCATCACCGGCTGAACCCCCCTTATAGCAGTAAGAGCAAAATTCCCTCCCTGGCCCGCCCTCAAGCTGAACATGGACCATCCCACTGAACCCCCTGCTTCTTCTGAGCTGGGGTCTCTCATCGCCCCATTGTCTCAGTGGGAACACAGAGGCTCAGAGAGAGGCATGGGCTGCCCATGTCCCAAGGCTAGTTCGTGGGAGACGGAGGAGCTGTCTGGGGTCTGGAAGTGGCAGGAGGGAGTTGCTGAGAGCCGAGACCGAACCCCACCCCAGACCCCAGTGCCGGGTGGGGCTCCAGGGGGCCCGGTCCCCACTGAGAAGGGTGGAGGTCAGGCCACCTTGCCAGCGCTGTCCCGGTCCCCAGATGGTCCGCACACGGACCTGCGGGCTTGGGCACGTGCCTCCTCAGGGTCAGCATCGTTCTTCCCACGGGCCCCCGGGGGCCCACCTCAGAGCAGTGGGGGCCGGGGTTCATCCTGGATTTCCAGCGAGGATAGGCAGGCACAGGGAGGCCCACCGGGGCGGGGTCCTGCAGCTGGGGAGCAGGAGGGCGGGGTCTCACGCCTGACCCCGCAGCTTCCCACCCTCCTGACCACGGAGGCGAATGAAGGCCAAGACCCCGCTGCGGGCTCCCTCTGTTCCTGGCGACGGGCCTGCGGGCGGGGGCTTCTGAGGTCACTGGCAGACGGGGAGCCACCCGAACGCGGGTTTGCTCACCGCATACAGGGCTGGGCTGCACTGACCTGGCCCACGGGCATGACCCAAGGGCCCCCAGTTCTCCCTCCCTAACCTCCTGCTTGTGGTCCCTGCGCCTCACTTGTGGGAGGAGCTTGGGGTGATGCCGGGCTCCGCGCTCGGGTGCCCAGCGGTGGGTGTGTGTGACGGACCGAACTGTGTCCCCCCAAATCCACATGCTGAGCCTTGCCCCGGGGACCGCATCTGGACACCTGGAGGCGTAATGAGGGCGAGGTGCGGCTGGGGTCCACGGGCGTCCTCGCGCCCAGAGGAGGCTGGGTGCGGACCGTCAGGAGGTGGCGGTCCGTAGCCGGGAAGCGTCCTCACCAGATGGCTGTGCCCGGCTGTGACCATGCACCAGCGGTCTGCAGAGGTGTGGGCACCGAAGGTCCACGGCTCAGGCCGCCTGGTCTGCGGTGCTTGTTACAGCAGCACGCGCTGACCAATCCGATGGGCCGGCTGGCATGACGGGAAGCTGCCGTCTGGGGGGAAGGCGGGTGTAGGGGCCCTGGGGGAACGCCGAGCGCGCCCCCTGATGTGTTTCCACCACGAGACTTTCAGGGTGTCCTGTTGGAGTGGACAAGCACATGACCCCAGAGTCCCGAACGGTGCCACCCCATCTCAGCCACTGGCAAGGCCACTGAGCCGCCACCCGGTCCCGCCCCAGGCCTGCACCACAGGCCGTCGCTTCCGCCTCTGGTCGGCTCTGGCGCCACGCAGACCTTCCCCTGGCCAGCACCACCCCGGGCGGCTTGCTGGTCCCCTGCCTTCACTCTCCTTCCGGAATGTTCTCCAGACTGGGCGGCCATGGGTCTGGTCCCATGGTCATGGCCTCGTGAGCACCGACCCCATCAGACCCTCCCCTCCTGTCCGGGGCCTGCCCGCTCTCTGCCACGCGCCGCTGCTGCATTATTCCGCAGCCTGGAAAGCTGGGCTCGCCCGTCGCCCCCGGTGTGTGCTACATACCAGCTCTGGGTGTGCGACCTGGTGCGTGCCAACCCCCATCAGCCCTGTGGCCGTTCCCGTCCCCCACTTCAGGGCAGAGGAAACTGAGGTGCCCACGGGCATAAATGATGCCAGCCAGGCCGGGCGTCAGCTCCGGCGCCCCCACCCCACCCCGCCCGCCCCACCAGCCGCCCCCACAGGCTGCGCCCCAGCGGGCATGATCCCTCTGGCCCCTCCCCACCACCTTGTCAGGCTGCATGTCACGTCCCTGGGGCTACCACAGGGGAATGCCCAGGTGGGGGCCAAGGCAGGGGAGATGGAGAGGGGCTGCATGGGGGGTGAGGGTCTGGGGGGCGGGGCCCCTGGAACTTGGAGTGGCTTCCCATAGCCACACCCCTCCGTGCACCTGCCACGGCCTGTCCTGGGGACCTCACTCCTGCTGTGGACGTCTCTGACCACGGAGAAAGTCTGGTAAATCCTCGCGATGTGGATGCAGAAATCCCACTCCTGGAGGAGGGAACACCGCAGGGGACAGAGCCGTGGTGCCGGCTGGCGCTCACAGGACAGACCGTGGTGAGCGAGTGCCAACGGCTCCAACCCAGCCCCTGAGGACAGGGTGACCTCATTCCTCTGGACTTGCCCTCCGGCCATCTGGGGGGGGACACACGCGCAGCCCACGCACGCGCTAGGCTCTGGCCCACCACGGACCGCCACCCGTGTCCGCGAGCCCCTCTTCTGCACCACTGTGCAGGCACCCGGCCTCCCATCTGCTCCAGACACAGCTCTGCCCCAGGGCCTTTGGTCGTGCTGCCCCTCGCCCGGGAGCTCTCCTTCCAGTGACCTGAGGGAGCTGCTCCCTCCTTCCGCCGGGTCGGGTCCCTGTTGCTGCTGTGTGGTCGCCGATCCGGTGCCCGCTTCCCCTCCCTCCTCACCCCTTCCCGTGGGCTTCCCCTCCTCCCTGCCCTGCTCTTAGCCCCTCTGACCCCTCCTCTGTTGCAACCCCAACAATCACCCAAACCAGCCCCAGAGGAGGCGAACACAAGCCCGTAAGCCACCCGGGCCCCCGCCGACGGCGGGGCGACGGCTCAGACAACGCGCCATCGATTTATAAACAATTTTCTCGGTGACGATTAGGTTACATTTCCCCCAATAGCTGCTTAATTTTCTTGTCAAAAATACACAGTTTTCACATTTGTCTCGCTGCAAGGGTAATTAATTTCCAGACCATAAGTAAGAACTTAATTCGATACCTGCAAGGATTATAAACTATTTCAAGCTGTTGTTTACATGAAATCAAGAAAGATTCGTTCTGTTTGCAATTATGTTAATGAGGAAATAGAGAGGGTATTCCTTTTTTTTTTTTTTTTTAGGGAACGTGGCATTAGTTGCTGTTACCGATGAATTAGCCCAAACGCGTCGCCTGCTGCTGCGAACCCCGCCACGCTATTTTTAAGGTGACCCTGGCTGGTGAGGGGGCCTGCGACGCAGCCGTGCGCCCGAGGAAGGCTTCTGCGGGCTACGTAAGCGCTGGGGACCTGCGGGTGGCCTGAGCTGCCTAGGCCGTGACCCCTTCTGACGGTGGCGGGGAGAGGCCGAACGGAGAGCGGGCAGCAGACGCGCCCCTGGCTCCCCCACTGCTCACCCCACACCCATGCACAGAGCGCCCCGAGCTGGGCTCGGCACAGGCGAAGACTGGGTGTGAGAAGCAAACCGGGGCCCGAGAGCAGGGCCAGAGCCGAGGAGGCCTGCAGGAACGGGAGCTGGCCCTGCGGACAGGGCAAGGAGAGCCTTTGAGACGCCATAGTGTGGCCACAGGTGCGCGGGGGAGGCCGCTTGGGCCCCAGTGGGAGGGCCGAGGGCGGCCAGGGTCGAGGCTGGGCTGTGTGGGCAGCAGGTGCGGGTTTGGCTCAGCCCTGGGTGCTCTGGGCGGGGGCTTTAGGGGGAGACCGGAGCCAGCGTCAGACCATCCCTGGTGTGCACTCGCCCTCGGCACAGAGCTCTGCCCACCTGCCTGCCAGTGGGAGATGCAGGAGAAGAGGGACCGTCCGCAGTCACGGATCCCCCTGGGGAGGTGTTGTCGAGCCTCTCTGGGCCTGCCTGGCATGGCCTGACTCAGGGCTGCAGGCCGAGTCCTCATAAATCCCAGGATGATGGGGACAGCCCCGGTGAGGTCAGAACAATGTGCCACATGGCCGCGTGGGATGGTGTGCCACCGCCCACCACCAGCCAGGCACGGCAGACTCTCCCACGCCCTGAGGGGCAAGGTCCGGGACAGGCACCAGCCGGCCCCACACAGGAACCGTTCACTACCAGAGGAAGGCCTCTCAGGTCAGCACCTGTCCTCATGTCCGGCTGCCGCCACATCTGTCAGGGGCTGTGGGTAGGGACAGTGCAGCCATGGGCTCGTGTGGGGACAGGGACAGGCCCTGAGCTTCCCAGGGAACCTGCAAGGCCTGCCTGTTGCCCCAGGCCTCAGTCTGCCCACTATGGGGGGCCTCAGCTCAGAGGCAGGGGGACGGACAGCCCTGAGTCTGGGCTGGGGATCCACAGGCTGGAGGGACACTTCCTCCGTGGTGGGAAAGGGCTGTGATGGCAAACCCAGTGGGGAGAAAGCCGGGAACAAGCGGTGCTCCTCAGGCTGGGACTGGCCACGAAGGGACACGCTGGGAAGGCCCAGGGAGAGGAAGGCGGGGGGCGTCTCCCCAGCTCACCCGCCGAGTGCAGAGTGACCGTCATTGTGCAAAGTGTGGTTTGGGTAGGGAGCCCACGGGCGGGCCAGACAGGGGGCTGGGCTGCGTCCTCACTCAGGGCCTCCCAGGGACCATCACGCATCTCCTCATCTAGAAGATGAGGCAGTGGCCACATGTGGCTGTGCTGGGTGGCGCCGGCACGTGGACGTTCCTGAGTGGGGGAGAGAGAGGCTCCCTGGGGTTTATGGAACTCAGAAATCCGGTGGTTTTCCTTGTGGCTGGCTCTGAGGCCAGGGGGGCTGGGGGTCACCATGGCAAGAAGAAGCCTGAAGCCAGCAGGAGAAGGGCAGTGCTCTGACCTCTGATGACTCTGGTCAAAGCCCAGGTGAACCTCAGTGGCAGTGTCTGAGGGTCTGCTGGAGCTGGCCAGGACTGGGGTGGCGTGGACCGGCAGGTGGGGAGCTGGCCTGGACCAGGGGACTGCACTGTGGTGCCCAACTGTGCCTGAGGGTTCTCAGCTCTGGCTGTCCCCAGGTGCTGCTGCAAAGACAGGCAGGCTGGCTGGGCTGTGCCACTCCTGTTTGGGGAACAGACGGAGACGGAAGGGGACAGAGAAGCCAGGCCACCCAATCCTCCGAGGCCCTGTCGGTGGTGTCTCCAGCGAGTGGCACAACCCTCGATGGCGGGACTCGCTCCTCCTCCGGCCCCCAGCACAGAGAAGCCCTGCAAAGGGCACAGAGCCTCCCGTCCTGTGTAAGCTGCTTCTACCCAGTCCACGACACCCTCAGGGGGCAGAGAGAGCAGACAGCAGGACGGAGGCAGGGCATGGTAAGCTGGCTTGTGTGCCGGTGAGCCGAGCAGCCATGGGAGTGGGAGGTGACCCTGGCCCCTCCCTCCTGCCCTCTGCCACTCTCCAGGGTGTGATGAGTCACACCTTCCCAGGGCCCTCTGCCTGCCCAGGGGCATCTTCTTGCCTTTAAAGGAGAGCAGTACGTGGGCTTCCCCAAGTTTCCACCACCAGGAGAGAGGAATTTGGGAGGGACAGGTGTGGCACAGGCGTGGCACAGACATGGCTCAAAGGGTGGTGGCTGCAGAACTCACCTGCTCTCAGCCTCATCCAGCGCCGGCCCCAGGGCCTTTGCATCAGCCACTCATCCACCCCATGCTCCCCCCCGCCCCCCGCCTCATTCCCTCCTGCGGCTCCAGGCCCTGTGCTCCCTAGTCTGCCTGCTGGACTGTGTGCTCCACGGGGCAGAGATCAGCCCGTCCCACTCTGGTGACCACCCCTGCTTGTAGTCGGTGCTCAACGGACATACAAGGAACGGGAGCTCGCACGCACGCCTGCAGGGGTTCGAGACGCGTCCTTTCCTGGTTTCTCTACTTACTGTTCCCGTGACTTCTAGTCCCTCTGTCCAGACCAGAGGGGTCTCAATTTCTAGGACACCCATGGGTGCTGGACATGGTTCGGGGCTGAGAAGATACTCTCGGGGAGCTGCTAACATGATTTCCACCTGGTGTCTGGATGCGACCCTTCTTAGAAAAAGGTAATGTCACAAAGCCTTAAAACCAAGACCCCGTGTGTTGCCGGCGGTGCCCAGCCTGTGACCAGTGGCACTCTGCTGGGCCTCACTGCTCTGGTTCTTGGGGCCGAGAGCGGCCAGGTGACGAGGGTTGCCCGGATGTCTGTTATGCGGGCCAGGGCCTCACACCGCCCCGAGGAGCTCCTGCCGGGGGGTGGGTGCTGGTGGCCCAGCAGGGTGGGGGTGTGTGGGCCCTGCTGGATAGAGTGTCCCTGTGCGGGCGGCAGGCTGGCCGGCCACCTCGCTGCCCACACAGATGGCTCTTTATGTGTGAGATCTGACCTGTGGCTCCTGGCCGGCGGGGAACAGAGCGGGGGCTGTGCACGCTGACCAGCCTGTATCCCAGGGCGGGGGTGGTGGCAGTGGGCACAGCGGAGGGGTGGGAGGGGGCGCACTGGCCCCCGCAGGTCCGCCTGCAGCCACACTTGCCCCGTATGGGCTCTTCTCAATGAGCCAAGAACCATCGCTAAAAACGAGAGTCTGCTCTCTGCCCTGCTCAGCCCTGAAGACTCCCACCTCCCCCCAGCGACGTCCCAGTTCTTCTGGTGGCTCCCAGGGCCTGACGGTCGGCCCAGCCCGTTACCTGTGCACCCCTCACTCTCCAGTCTCCTCCTCAACCCACGGGTCAGGCCGCACTGCTGCTTGCCTCCCGCTCGGACGACCAGGCACGGCCCCACCGCAGGGCCTTTGTACGGGCTGTGCCCTCTGCCTAGAATACCCCACGCCTTGCTCCCTTGTCCCCAAGGTCTTTCCTGCCGATCAGCAGGCCCAGGTCCCACCTAGACACAGAGGGTTTCTCCCGAGTGGGAGGGAGATGTAAAGCCTCTCACGCTACCTGGGTGACTTCTGCCTTCCCAGGAGCGGGCCCCTTGACGGGCCTCGTGTGCTGAGCATTTTCCTGGCGCTGGACCCACGGGCTTCCCCACACACTGTCTGCCTTGTCTGTCCCACGGCTCCCATTTCACAGAGGGGGATCTGGAGGTCAGAGGGGCCCCCAGTCCGAAAAGGACCCCAAGGAGCCGGCCTGTCCGCTCCGTCTTCCCTCATCCTGCAGGCTCTTCCCAACTTGTAGAGGGGGTTGGCTCGAGGCTGCCCTGCTCTGGGCCAGCGTGCCCCCTTCCCCCCCAGTGCCGCCCCAAGACAGGGGGAGGGCGGGCGGGTGCCGAGGGCTGGGAGTGGAGGAAGGGGGAGGGGACGGGGAGCAGAGGCATGAATGGATGCTCGGGTGACGAGGGCGGGAGCCGCGGATGAGGAGCGGGGTGGGGAGGCAGCGCGCTGCCAACCCAAACAGCCCAGCGCGCCTCAGCCCCGTGTTCAATCCACAAAAATTTCCATCTGCCTCTGGAGCGCTCGGAACCCGGGCAACGAAAGGCCGTTCGCTCGGCAAAATAAACACGAGCTCCGCGCGGCGACTCCCTGCGTTAGCGCCCGGCCTGGAGGGCCCCGTCAGCCATTTTGTGGACTCGGCCTCCGAGGAGAAGGGTAGCCCCAGGCCGGAGGGTGCCGGAGGCCCGTGCGGGGGGCAGGCCGCCCGCTGCCCGCTGCATGTGGCTTTGCGGTTGGGGACCTGCTGGCGTCCACCTGCCACCCCGCCCCGTGGGCCAGGGCCACACTCGGGCCCTACCAGGCCCGGGCCGCCATGGCCGACACCCAGGTCCCACCCCTGGATGCTCCCAGACGTTCACATCCTGCCCCTGGCCTGGCCCCGGGACCCTGTGCCGGGCAGTGGCCCCCAGAGTGCCGGGCACGGGCTCCCCACGGCCGGCCGTCGGGGCCCACACGCCGGGGCCTGGGCCGGCTGCCCCCTCTCTGGGCGGCGGGACAGCCCTGCCTCCGGGCTGGGACATCTATTTTTGGTGGTGACCAAGCCACTGCTTAATATGCAGGACCGGCTGGGGGCAGGCTGTGCCCTGACCCGCAGGGTGACCAGTTTAAAAAAGGGCCCATTTTGATCAAAATACATGTTTTTCTGAGGTCGGCCAAGGCGGCTGGGCAGGGTTCGCCTCAGAGACGAGGCTCCGGCCGCCCTCACGCCTGGGCCCCCGCGGACGGCCTGCCCTCCCCGGCTCTCCCGGCGGGTGCTGCCGACCGTGCTCGCGGGGGGCCAAGGGCCGCCGCCCACCGCCTGCTGGCCGGCACGCCGTCTCTGCCCGCCGATCCCCGCCCCGGGCCTTTCTCGGTCAACGCACGCAAGCTCACGCGGACCGGAGCTCCGTTTTTTCAAAAAAATGTAAATTTCCTTTCTGGCCAATATTTGCGGCCTATAAATAGAGTCATTCAGGAGAGGCCTCGTGGTGGGCGGTGGGAGGGGTGGGGGGGAGGGGTGGGGGTAGAGGGGTGGGGGCAGGGCAGTACCGTCCGGGCAGACCGGAAGGGAAACGCCCAGGACAGAGGGAGGGAGGTGCGGAGGACAGAATGATTCCCAGCCGCTGCCGCAGCCACAGAAACAGCAGGCCGTGGTGTAGCTGGGGAAACTGAGGCTCGGGCCCAGAAGCGCACGGGGTCAGAGCAGAGCTTGAACTCCTGGACTGGCCCCTGAGCACTACTCCCTGCCCGATGGCCGGTCCACTCTCATGCCCCCTCTCCCAGAGCTCTGCATGAGATGCCCAGGTTTCTTGGTCCCGGAACTTGCTGTACTTCCGCACGCCACAGGGCCTTTGCACGTGAGGTTCCTCGGGTGCGGATGTGGATCCACTTAGGAATTCTCCGTAGCACTTGGCCCAGTAGCACTAATGTCACCCCCTCCGTTGACTGACTCATGGGGTTACAGAGGCCCTGGTGTGACTCACTGGTTCTCATGGCTGGTGAGCCAAGGGGGCAGGGCTTGAACCCAGCTGCTGGAGGCACAGGTGCAAAGGGAGGGCTGGGTTTTGTCCTCTGTAAGATGGGGAGGGGAGATGGGAAGGTCATTGGGGGCTTCCCACCTATGAGTAGGAGGCCTGGACCATCAGTCAACCGGAATCCAGATGTGTGCATGGAAGCCTGGCTGCCAGGCTCGGGTCCTGGCTCTGCCCCCGCTGAGGCAGAACAGCAGGGAGGGACGAGGCTCCGGGTCCATAAATTTGGTGAAAAGACCCAGCCCTGGAGGCACCTAGATGGCCTTGCTGTTGGCAATGTTCTGGGCAGGCGCTGGGCCTCTTGGGCATCACGGGAGACCAGGCCATGGATGGAGGGGAAACTGAGGCTCAGAGAGCAACAAGAGCAACTCAGAGATGCCCAGGGCTCACCTCCCCATGGGCTCCTCCAGGCCCATGCCTGGGCACCATGGCCCTGGGTTCCCAGAGATGGCGACTACTGCTGGTGCAGTGTCATACTGGGGATCATAGCTTTCCACAGAGCACCCCGAGCCCCAGGGCCTGTACCCGAGTATGGCTGCTGAGGGACTGCAGGTGTTCTAGACCTTTCTGTCCCCGCACAGGTGAGACTCTTTGGCCCCTGTGGGCCTTTCAAGGCCAGAAGCAGACTTCAAAAGCCAGCACTCACAGTTCCTACTGGGCAGCCAAGGGGCATCTGCTCCTGATGGCCAGGAGGGAGGGGACTGGGGTCAGTCATGGACTGACCGTGAGGTCAGCCTTCCTGCCTCTTGCCTTCACGTCAGACGAGGCCCAGGGCTCATTCTGGCCAACATGCTGCCCTGGGCATCAGCCCTGACGTGCGCTCCAGGGTCCAGGTCCAGGCCAGCTCTGACCTCCGTCCCACAACCATGGCCCCTTGGTGGCAAAACCCCTTAGATCCTGCCGGGGGCTCTGGTCTCACCCCTGATCGGGGGAAAGGCCGAGAACACCTGCAGCTCCCTCAGGGGCCGCCCTGACCAGGGCTTTCATTTCAGTGAGAGCAACTCAGCCCCACGGGGGTGACTGGGCCTGTCTGCCACTGGGTCACCCTGATACCCCTGGTCTCGAGGCCTCACCTGCTCCTCTGACCTCCATGAAGGGGCTCCCTTCAGTGTCGGCCTCCTGTGCCGGCCCCGTCGCCTGGACCACGGGGTTGAGCGTGAGGCGAGGAGTTGCTCAGACGACACCACGGACCCCACAGCTGACCACGGCCCCCTCCCATCACGCCCTCTTATCTGTTTTGTGCAAGTGTGCCTGCTGCTGCCTGCGGGGTGCCAGTCCCTGCTGGAGGGCCACACGGCCTGTCTCCGGGGTGTTTTCTATCCCTGCTGGGAACTTGAGCTACAGAACCAAGCCTAGCATGAGGGCCCTTGGGGACTGGGCTGTCCTAGGCCCCTGCCAGGGGCAGAGGGGCTGCTGCAATGAGCTGTGCATAGGTTAGGCAGGTGGCCGTGGAGGCCAGCACTCAGGTGGGCAGGCCTGAGGCATGGGCGAGTCTGCCGCCCCTGGAAGCCCATGGATGGTCAGACAGATGTCCTGACTCACAGACGGCTCCAAAGGCTCCTGCTCCTACCATCATGTGGCTGGAAAAGGGCTGCCCTGCTGGGACTCCGTTCCCCAAACTCCTCTGGGAAGGGCCAGTGACTCGTTCTCCCCCACGGGGTGGAGCGGAGGCCAGGAGTGTGTCCCTTCTGGGCTGGCCTTCAGGCCTGCAGGGGGCCGGGCCCCTGTGGACTGAGGGGAAGGTCTAGACCCACTTCCAAGCCCTAGAGGGAACTTGGAGGCCGGCAGAAGGGAGTGGAGGGTTGGAGCCCCGGGTCCCGGTGAGCGAGCCGCCCCCGCGGAAAAAGGGCAGAGCCCCAGAGTGGGAGGCTGCACCTGGGAAGGCGCACACGGCCTGGAAGGGGCATCTCGACCTTGGCCAAGGAAGGACGGAGCATCTCAGGGGCGCGCATGGGTGCCCCAGTCCCCCGCCCTGCGGTGCCACCCTCCCCACCTCCGTCGGGGCCACGCGCCTTCATTATCCCCGCCCTAATCATCTTCCTCGGCAGCTCGTGAGGGTCCCTCTTGCCGCTGGGGGGCCTCTGTTTGGTCAATCCCCCCCGCCCGTCCCGCTCCTGCAAACCGGGCTGTGCCAAGTGTGTCCCGTGAGACCCCCAGGCCCCGGTGCTCCGCCATCCCGGGAATGGGCACAGGAGCCGTGAGGGCACAGGATTCTCTGGCGGGAGCACATGGCGCAAGACTCCTTTCCAGAGCTCCGTGGCGCCGTGAACCGCTCCCCTCCGGCGAGGCCCGGGTGCCCCCCAGGGCAGTGCAGCCTTCCTAAACAGTGGCGTCGGCGTGGCCCCCCGCCACCCTGCCCACCCTGACAGTGGAGGGTGGACAGCCTCCCTTGGGAGACCGTGGGCCGAAGAAGCCCCCCGGGTCTGGATACGAGAAGGCCTGGCACGAGGGTCCAGGGGCCCCGAGGACTCTGACCTCAGGCCCCCCTGAGGAGCGCGGCCGCCCCGGCCCCGCCAGGTCTCCTCCACGCGGCTCGCGGGGTGCGGGACCCCCCGGCCGGCCCGCCCGCCCCGGCCCGGGAAGGGGGTTAGTGGCGCTCAGCGTCAACCGGCGCTTTCCTTACAGGTTTATCTTTGAAACCCTAGACAAAACACGGCTTGTGTGGTTTGACTGAAGAGCTCGCACCTCAGGCCCTCGCCGTCCACTAAGACGGCTCCTCAGGAAAGAAAAAATACACTAACCTTAAAATAACCAGTTCCCAGAATAGCAGCTAATGAAGGCTTCTGAAGGGGGCCCTTTGATCAGCCAGAGCCCACGCCTCCGCCTATTTACGGCCTTGTCACTCAAGAGCCAGTCACCAGCGCGGGGAGTGGGGGCGGGGGGGGTGCGGAGGAAAGTGGGGGGGCTCGGAACGGGGCGGGGGAGGGGCAGGGCTGTCCGGGGAGGCCCCCCACGCCCGACTTCTGGTGCAACCAGCCGGAGCTGGCGGTGAGGGGCATGATGGAGCCCAGGGTAGCCTGGTGCCTCCCGAGCAGCCTGCAGACGTGGCCTCCGGCCCAGACACGGCCCCTGACGGCCTCCTGGGAGCGGGAGTCAGGGGAGGCCTGGTCGCTGGGGGACAGAGGTAGAGGGAGGACTAGCGTCCCAGGCAGGCAGTGGACACGGAGGCGTGGGTCACGGACTCTGGGGGCTCGAGCGAGGGAATCCAGGGAACGTCCTGTGGGAGCTGAGGGACCCGCAAGGGCTTGCCCGTGCTGGGGATGTCGGGGCTTACGAGGTGGCCTTCATCTGCCTGTGTCGGGCACCACTCAGCAGGCGTTCCCCCTGTGGGTTGGGTGCCGGGGCGCCACACGAGAGCGGCCTTGTGCGATCACCGCTCAGCAGCCCCACGGGGTCCTGGAGCAGCTGATGTGCGGCTTGTGAAACCAAGGAAGTGAATTTTAATTGGATTTAAGTTAAGCAAATTCAAATTTAAATTTAAATATAGACCCCCAATTCAGGGATGGGAAAACTTGAAGGAGGTTTGGAGTGACTTAGGTAAGAGACCCTCCTTTTTTAACTGCACGTTTTGTATCTAAACGCGGACCGAGTAGCTCTTAGGAAACGGCATCCAAACTGAGACGCATGGTGAGTGTGAGACACGCCCGGCATTTGAGCAAACAATGTCGATCGTTCCAACGATTCTTTTCATATTTACTATATACAGAAGTGATAATATTTTCACTCTCCCGGGTTCAATAAAATATATGGTTAGAGTGAATCTGATCGATTTCTTTGTATCTTTTCGACTATTAGGAAATGTTAGGTTGTATCTGTGGTTCCCACTAGATTTCTCCCAGACAAACCCCCCAGCCTAAACTGGGGGTCAGCAAACTTTTCCGTAAGGGGCCAGACTGCAAATATCATAGATGTGGAGGCTGTTCAAGTTCTGAGTTCTGTTTCAGAATTTACTTATTTATTTACTTATTTATTTATTCTTGTTTTTTAATGTGAAAACAGGTCCGGCCCGAGATTTGGCCCTAAGGCCCCAGTTTGTGGGTCCCTAGTCTAGAGGGCCTTGGCTGAACTAGGCCAGTGGGCCTCAGTACAAGTTAGTGGGGGGATTCCTCCCTTTCTGAGGGGTGGGAGGCTGTAGAAGCAGTTCTTTCTCAGTCCAGCCTGCTGAGGACTGGCAGCCCCACCCAGACCCCCTGGAGCTCCAGCACAAGATCCATTTACGACTGAGACCCCAGGGACCAGGAAAAACCAGACCTGTCACTACCACCCAGTCACTCCCAGAGTTATGGGGGAACAGAAGGCAGCAGAGTTGGGGACCAGCATGCGGAGCTGGGACGCTACAGCCAAGAGACACAGGCTTCCCAGAAAAATCCCGTCTTCAAAATCCTGATTCTGCCCACAGTGCGAGGATGAGCGCTTGTCTGACCGTGTGCTGGCGAGACACTCACTGGCATGGATGAGCTCCGTGGGAGGTATGGTAGGTCAGAGGCTGGAAGTACAGTGAGAGTGGAAGCCACAGACATAAGACACCTGACGAGCTGAGCAAACATGACTCTCACAGGTGACGGATGGCATCCAAGGCCAGGCCTGCCCAAGGTGGGGAGTCTCGCTGTGCAGCCCTACATGAAGCTGGGACCTTCAAAGGTCTCCTTTCGGTGTGAGGGTTAGTGAGAAATAACCCACTTCCAGAAAAGGCTGTAAAGAGAACCATCTGCGGCTAAGGGCAGTGGAACAATGTTCGCTCCAAGATATTGCATCCATGCTCAGCTTGGAAGCCCAAACACACCCTTCCTGGGTGTGTTTCTGGAAAACTTTGAGCTTAGAATTTTAAGTCCAGCATGGTAGTACCCCCCACATGTATATCAAAGGAAGGGGGAGCCACAGATCCCCCTGAGACCCTCAATTCCGCTAGGCCTCAGGAATACCCACAGATAAATTTTAGGACATATACACTTCTGATTTTAAAGAAACAAAACCCTGAAAGGCAATGAAACACCATGAATGAAAACCAGTCAGGAAAAAACAAAGACCAGAGAAGCAGATTCACAAAGAGATAGGAAAGTTAATAGAAACAAAATGTAAAAAAGCCCCATTCAATGCATTTCAAGATTTTTCAAAGTTTAAATACACAGGTGAAGAGAAAGCCTATTAAAAATGACCAATCAGGTATGAATAAGAGCCAAATAGAAGTTTCATAAATAGAAAAATAATTGATATTAAAAATTCCCTGGATGGGTTTCACAACAGATTAGATACAGCTGAAGAAATAATTAGTGAATTGGAAGGTAGACCAGAAGACGTCATCTAGAAGACAGTATACAGAGACAATCTGATTTTAGTACAAGAGGTTAAGGAATGTGGTGGGGAGGGAGAGGGTCTGCCACAGGCCTCATGAAAATTCCAGAAGGAGACCAGGAGCTCATTATCTTTCAGCGTCCAGTAAGATCCAAAGAGCTAACGACAGAGAGTAATTCCGAACTCACGTTGGACGCCAAACCACAGATGAAGGGAACTCACCAATTCCAAAGAGAACCAACAAGAGAAACTCCATGCAGACCCTGCAGTGAAAATGCAGAAGACCAGAACCATAGGAGCGATCTACGAAGCGTCCAGAGAGAAGACATGTGCTGCCTTCTGAGGAGGAAGCACTCGGCTTCACCTTTGCTCTCAGGATGAGCCAGATATGCCAAAGAACAGTTGGATAATATTTCCAATGTGCGGAGAGAAAACCATTTTGGTAACCTAGGGCCTGGAACTGTATTCCCAGTGGAAATATTTTTTAAGAATGACGACAAAAGAAGTCATTAAAAAAAAAAAAAATCGGAGAAATTCTGATTTTTTTTTTTAAAGATTTTATTTATTTATTTGACAGAGAGTACACTGAGAGGCAGGCAGAGAGAGAGAAGGAAGCAGGCTCCCTGCTGAGCAGAGAGCCCGATGCGGGACTCGATCCCAGGACCCTGAGATCATGACCTGAGCCGAAGGCAGCGGCTTAACCCACTGAGCCACCCAGGCGCCCAGAAATTCTGATTTTTGAGACAGAAACTTTAATATATACATCATCTAGGAAAAAAGTGATTCCAGATGTAAGATCTGAGATGAAAAATAAATGATGAGTGACGAAAGAGGTAACATAGGCGAGTACATTTAAACACATATTGATTGTCTGAAGCATTATTATTCATGAATCATTCGGCTAAAAAAATAAACATGAGTGAGCTAAAATATACAACAACAAAGACTGTAAGTCAGCGGGGGAGTGACTGAGTCTAAAGTTTTCTAATGTGCTTTTATTACAGATGTGGGTAAAGTAGCAATTAACTGTTATACATCCATTTAAAACGTTCTGGGTTGACATCTACAAGAATGACAATAGAATATATAACTTCAAAACCAGTAGGAAAAAAAGCAGAGAAATGGTACTCAACCCAACACACGGAGCAAAATAAACATTAAAAATTTTAGTACGAAAGGAAAACACAATATACATTGCTAGAAGTCAATCCAAACAGATTAGAAATTACTTTAAGTATAAATGTGTTAAATGATTAAAAAAAAAACCTCTCAGCCATTAAGTGTTTGTAAAAGATATCCAAAATGTGTATAAAGGATTGAAAATAAAAGAATTTTAAAACCAGACACCAAAATCAGAAAAAAAAATCACAAGAAAACTACAGATCAATATCCTTTATGAATATGGATATATTCTTAATAAAATGTTAGCAAACTGAACATGGCAATGTGGACAAGAGACGATCAACCCTGCCCAAGTGGGAAATGCAAAGTTCGTTTAACTCCCCCAAACCGGTTATTACACCACATTAGTAGCATAAGGGATAAAATTCGTTTGACCATCTCAAAAGATGCAGAACGGGCATTTGAGAAAATCCAATATCCATTCATGATAAGAACTCTGAAAATGCCAAAAGTGGAAGGAAAAATCCTCAGCCTAATAAAGAGCATGCATGGGAAACCAGCAGCTAACAGCACACTGGACAGGGAATGACTGAGTGATTTCTCAATTCGTCAGTGCCTGGCTACTTCTAGTCAACATTTCCCTGGGTGTTCAAGGCAGCATAAATGGGCAAGAAGAGAAATTAAAGGCACCTAGACGGGAAGGAAGATGGGAAGGCAGGCGTGCCCTTCTTCACACCTGTCGCGATTCTGCATGTTGAAAATCCTAAGGAATCAACAACAATAACAACAAAACTTACTGAAGTTAATAGCAGCAAAGTCACACCTTCCAAGTCTGACATAAAATATTAATAGTATTTTCAGACACTGGTAGTAAACAATGAAAAAATGAAATGAAGGAAACAGTTCCCTTAACAATAGAACCAAAGTCATAAAAAGTTTAGGAGCAAATTTAACAAAAGCTGTGTGAGAACTGTACGCCAAAGATGACATCACTGGAAGAAACTGGAGCAGACCAAGTAAACGGCGTGCACGAGCTGTACGCATGGGTTAGGAGACTCTGTGGTTAAGACGTCAGATTCTCCCAAATAGATCCATAGGTTCAACACAATCCTTATCAAAATCCCAGCTTTCTTCTTCCCTCCCTCTCTCCCGCTCTCTCTCTCTTTCTTCCTTTCGGTTGAAACTGACAAGATGATTCTACAATTCGTAGAGAAATTCATAGGACTTAGAATGAGCAAAACAATTTAAGAAAGAAAAAAACCTTAGAAGACTCATACTACCTGATTTCAAAACATGCTATAAAGCTACAATAATCAAGATGGCGTAACACAGATTTGAGGATGGGCAGACAGACATAACAGACTTGAGAATCCAGAAACAAACCCATATAGGTAGGCTCAATTGATTTCTGGCAAAGGTGCTGCGATAAATCAATGTGGAAAACAGCATTCTCAACAAATGGTGCCGAGGCCATTGGATATCTATAAGCAAAAAATAAAAAAAATAAAAAGTAAAAGGGCGCCTGGGTGGCTCAGTCGGTTAAGGCCTCTGCCTTCGGCTCAGGTCATGATCTCAGGGTCCTGGGATCAAGCCCTTCATCGGGCTCTCTGCTCAGCAGTGAGCCTACTTCCCCCTTTCTCTCTCTGCCTGCCTCTCTGCCTACTTGTGATCTGTGTCTGTCAAATAAATAAAATCTTTAAAAAAAAAAAAAAAGGCTTCATAGTATTTCAAAGGACTGATGCCACACAACCAATTTCACTGACAAGTGAGCAATTAGAAAACTCTTAGAATTCTAACAATGACAAAAATCATGCTGGAAAGAGCTGCTGGGATAAACAAGAGGTCATCACGGAGATGAGAAAGGTGTGTAAGCGAGGAGACGTTGGAATGAAATGCTACGTATCAAAACTGGGCGATGCACTGTAAGTGGTCATTAGATGAAAATGGAGAACCTTAAGGTCACACTTTAGAAATCTAGAAAGTCTAAAAATTAGCAACTGGCACTTAGCTACAGATAATACAGACATTAAAATGATAATGCCAGTAAACTGGAAAACGGAGAGGAAACACAGATTTCTAGAATATACAACTGAACAAAACTGACACGAGAAGAGATAGAAAGCCCACTGTCCTATAGCTGCCATGTCCTTGACTCGGACTGTGAAGTCTTCCCACAAAGAAAGCGCCAGGCTTGGATGGCTTTACCTTTAATGTCACCTAACGTTCAGGAGGGGAAGAATTCCAAATCCGATATGAAATATTCTAGAAAGTAGAAAAGGACAGAACACTTCTGCACTCATTCAGGGAGGTTCATGCAAATTTGACCCCACATCCTGATGAAGACGGTGTGAAAAAGGAAAATGAGGTTGTGTGTGTATCGCACACAGAAATGTCAGTGCAAACATTCTGAAGAAAACATGAGCAGGTGAGTTTCAGCTGCGTCTAAGAAATAACACAGACTTTGAAGGGCTGGTGGGACTGGAGTCCACATGGTTAGGTGGACAGTGGTCACAGAGGGAGAGGACCAACGCCTAGACCCATCAGGGAGGGCATGGGGCCGGAGAGATGGGTGAGTGGCATCTAGGTAGCTCTTGGGGGTGAGCAGGGATGGGGCTGTTGGATGACCAGGTCTCAGGCCAGTTGGCAGCTGGGGGGATGGAGGAGTCCCTCTGGGCTGAGGACAGAGCAGGAGGAGCCGTGTCTGGGGCAGACCCCAGGTCCTGGGTAACTGGGCTTATCTGGTACCAGTGAGGGGCAAACGTGTGCTCAGCAGGGGGGTCCAGGGCCAGTGTGCTGTGTGTGTGTTGGGGGTGATCTCCCGGGCTGGGGGCATTCGTGTCCAGGAGAGAGGTGCGCCTGGCCAGGGTTTGAGGACAAGAGACTGTGGAAGGAGTGTCTATGGTGGGGGTGAGGGCCCCGTCCCACCCACGCCCTCTGAACTGGGGCCTACAAGCCCAGGCCTTCCCTGTGTCCAGCTCTAAGCCGTGAATATTTCTGGCAAAAACAGAGAAGAAAGAAATCCTCCCAGCCCACTGTGCCCCTCATATCAGCAAAAGCAAGACGAGCTGAGTTTGCAAAACACACAGGGCTCAGCATCCACCCTGCAGCCTGTCCTGGGGGCTGAGCTAAGAACATGCATGGGGGCGGGGGCTGGAGCCGTCTTCACGGCTCCCCAGAGAGCCAAGGGGACGCCTGCCGCCCGAGCAGCCCTCGCAGGGTCGGAGGTTGAGCAGGGGCCCATGTTCTCGGGGCTCCCGTTCCAGGTCCTGGTCAGGCCCCTCTGGCCTAGTCTGTGCCGCTGCTCTGGCTGGTGCAGCCCATGGGTTTTCCGGCCTGGCCCGACCCTCCCGGTCCCCAGCGTGGCCCACCCTGCTGCTACGTGGCCTCTTTTCGAAATGACCCTGAGGTTTCGTGAACATGAAGCACTTTGCGCTCGCCTCCAGCTCTCCACCGCGGCTCCTCACCTGCCCGCGGCCCCTACGGGGACCAGCTCTTCGCCTGACCCGCTGTGTGACCTTGGGACACTGCCCAACCTCTCTGGGCTCAGTTTCCCCACATGCAAGGCAACATTTATTGGTGCGAACGAAGGTCCTTCCTTCCCAGAAGGACAGCGGGAGGGAGCGTGGCCGCTCCGGGCACTTTTACCAGAAGCGTGCGGGGAGGGTCTTTTCCTTTCACTGCTAAAGGGCGGCCAGGGCGACGCAGGCTGTCGGCCGGCAATGCCAGTTTTGCTCATCACAGCCCTGGAGCAAGGTGGGCCCTCACAGCCAGGCCAGGCCTAGACAGGGGTGCTAGGTGCTCCAGGAACAGGCGGGGGGGGGGGGCCCTCTGAGGTGGGGGAGGCCCTCTGGCACACAGGAGCTTTGACAAGGGCTCTGGGGAGCGGCAAGTGCCTGGGACCCTTCTCCCCTTCAGGGCCAGGCCTGCACATAAAGGGAGGGGTTCCTTGCAGGGAAACCGAGGCACCGCTGGACAAGCCGAGCTGGCTTTCCCTGGCAGCTCCCTGCACGTGGACACTCCAGGCCCCTGCTCCTCAGAACTGCTCTGTTCCTGAGAACGGGGGCGAGCAGCGGCACTCCCCAAATACCCTCCGGTCCTCCCGTCCTCTCTAAGCCCGGGTCCTGCAGCTGAGCGCGTGCGCCTGGGACAGGAGCGCCATCCTAGCTGCGGCCAGAGCCGTGCATCCCACAGGAGGGCCAGACTCCTTCCCTGCCCTCGGCCAGCCCAGTTGGGTCGGGGAAGGCCCAGGGCCTCTGGCCGGCTGGCACTGTCCAGGCCTCCTGGGCCCCTGAGGGCCGGTGGCTGCTGGACTTCCTGCCTCTAGCTTCCCGCAGTCAGCAGGACGGCTCTGGGGTTGTTTATGGTCCCAACGGCCCCAGTGATGACTGCGATAATGTGGGGCCTAGGACGGGCCACCGTGCCCTCTGGACCCGGCGAGGCCCTTTCCCAGGGTCTGTGGCTGAGGGGGCGCAGGCCAGAGTCTCAAGGGACTGCCCGGTCTGTGACACGGCCCGGAGCACCGGCTTGCGCGCTACCTGGGAGACTGCGAGCAGCTGGGTTTGGCTCAGACCGAACAGCTCCCTCCCAGCAGAAGGGGACGGAGACAGCACAGGCCCCGTCTCCCCGGTCACCCCTCACGGTGCAGTGGTCTCCCCTCTCCTTTTTGACCAAGCCTTGTTCCCAGGGGTCAGGGACTCTGGAAGACACTTTGCTTTGTTGTTTAGACAAACGAGGGTGCGTCCGTACTTCTGTATTGTGGAGGCAAGTGGGGCCCCACCGCAGCCCGCCGTGCTGCCCGTGGCCAGCCGGGCCATCCTGGTTGTCAGACCGGCACAGGTGGCTGGATGTCTGCTTCTCCCGCCTGGGCAGGGGCGCTACTCCAAGAGACCCTGTCCCCAACCCACTGTCATCCCGAGGACACCAGGTTCTAGTCCGAGCTTTAAGGGGTGGCCTGGCCTGAGAAGCAGAGGGCAGAACCATAGGAAAACTCGAACACCAGGGCAGGGAGAGGGGAGCGCATCTGGAAGCTAGTGCAACAGGGGCCACTGCCCGGGTGCCCTAGGGCAGGGAGGCCTGTGTTCCCAGGGACCACCGTGATTCCCATCAGCAGTGGAGGTTGGTCAGCAAAAGCCTGCTTGGCCAGGGTGCCAGGGCTGGACGAGAAGGTTGGAGAAAGGGGCCCGGCTCTATCTCCTGGGCCTACCTCTGCTTCCTCTGCTGTCTAGAAGCTCCCCCCGGGGTGCCTGGCCTGCCACACCGGGGGTGGCCACCAGCCGCTCTGGAGGATTATGCCAGCCCTGAGCCCCTGGTCCCCAGCACTGGAAAAGCCAAGGATACCCTGGCTCCATGGAGGGTCCCCGGGCCTCTGATATCTGCCGCCTGGGGACGTGACCTCTCTTGCTCTCTTCCTGCCAGACAAGGTCATCTGCCACCAGGCCATCTGCCCGAGAGCAGGCCAGGTACCAGCCTGGCTGGGGCCTGCACCGCCCGGGGGCCAGACCCTCCAGCAGGCCGGATGTTGGGGTTGCATAGTCAGCTGGCCAGGCTGAAAGTGAGGACCCCCGTGGGCACCTGGACAGCGGCCCTCCCTCTCCTGTCCTGGTCCCGTGCCGTGTCAGGCCCCGTGGCCAGCCCAGGCCAAGGCGGACGGTGCCCATGGAGAGGGTGTGATGCTGCGGGCCGCGGGGCCCAGGGAGCCGCACCCCTGCCCCGCCTGCCCAGCGTCAGCGGGGATGGAAGCTGGCCAGAGCCCGGCGTTGCCCGGGAAACCGAACGGCACACACAGGTCCTGCCCAGCGAAACCCGCTATTTTTAGTCTCCCGGCTACTTTCAGATAAAGCCCGTGTAGATGGACGAGCTGTCGTGCACGATAATGGCCCCCTCTGAACCCCAGAGACTTCACAGGGCGGGCCCCAGCCCGAGAAAGACCCCCTCGGCTCCCCAGGACACCCTGGGCAGAGGATCCTGTACTGAGAGGCCCGCAGGCCTGCCGGCGGCGGGGGCGTCCCGGTGGCCGAGGGCCCGTGCTTATGCCAAGGACCCACAGGCCCACGTCCCACCTGGAATGCAGTGGGGCCTTGGTCGGCCCGGCACTCCCCGAGCGTGGTCTGCACCCCACATGGAGGGTCCTCGAGCCCACAGCCCCAGCTCCCCGCGACGCACCCCTGTGCCGCTCTCAGCACCTCTGAATTCCCCGAGTGCACACGGTGGCGGCACAGACGAGCCCTGTCCCCCGTGCCCTGGGCAGCCTCAGCTGCTCCCGAGAGGGGCCTCGGGGCACCAGGTGCCACGCATCAGTAAAGACACCACGTGCCAGAGTCCTACAAACCAGGGTCCTGGGGACCGACATCTGCTTTGAGTGGGGGAGTGGACGTGAGCCCCAGGGTAGGGAGGCCCTGAGCCCAGGCCGGGGTGCGGGGCGGCCCGCACACAGCTTGCGACGCTGCTGGGGGGATCGGCGGCGGCTGCGGGCACCTCCCCCAGGACCGTGACCGTCCCCAGAGCCCGCGCGGCCGTCACCAGAGCCCACGCGGCCCGAGGACCGTGACCGTGACCAGAGCCCGCGTGGCCCGAGGACCGTGACCGTGACCAGAGCCCGTGCGACGCAGGGCTCTGGTGCCTACCTTGTCTTCCACCCGGTTCAGGCGGGCCCCGACGGTGTTGCTGCCGCGGTCCTTGGTCTTCTCTGCGGGGTAGAGCGCCCAAGTCAGGGACACAGTGCTGGCGGGGGAGGGGCCGCCTAGGGTCAGGGGCCCGCATGTGAGCACCTCCACGTTGGGAACCCGGGAGGCGCAGCAGTGGGCTGGGCGGGGGCTCCTGCGAGGCCCCCGAAACCCGGCCCTGGAGGACGGGGCTGTCCCCGTGGGGGCTGCGGGCGGCGGGCAGGCGCACCCACGGGACTGGGCCGTGCGGAGGCCACGAGCTGTGGGAGGGGGAGGTCGTGGCGAGCCCGTGGTGGGCGAGCCTGTGGGCGCCGTTGCCACAGTAGCGTGTGCTCCCTTCCCGCCTCCGTGTCCCACTCCGGTAACTTGCGCCAGGGCCCAAGGGCTTTCGTTAGCCTTCGTCGTGGGGACGCGTCATCCGGCCCCGCTGACACGGGGACGGTCCGTGCTTATTAGCAACAGGGTCCCGCGGGGTGAGGTCTGCTCCTTGCTTTGGCCAGACTCGGAGCTGCTGCATGCAGTGGACCGTGCCACGGCCTAACCCTGGCTTCTGTCTGCGCTGGGAGGCCCTGGAACCGCTTAGACCTGTTTCTCCGTGATGCAGAGGCCTGGGATGTGCCCACGTTCTGCGCCCCCCGCCCCGGCCCCCTGTGTCCTGCTGGCCTCTCCAGCCGCACTGCCATCCAGCCCCCGCTAAGTCATGGCTCCCACCGGACTCGGGCTGGGCGACCCACAGGACCGGCCTGGCCTTGTCCTCCCTGGAGGGAGCTGTAGCTCCGGTCCAGGGGATGTGAGGGGTCCGGGGAACACGAGAGGTCAGGGCTGGAGAATGGCTCCCGCCAGCTGCTGCTGCTGCTGCTGCCGGCCCCTCGGGTCCCTCTGGGCTGGCTCCTGGCCCCGCATGGGGTCCTGAAGATCACACTCAGATCTCTGAGGGCCTAGAAAGGCCCCCCGTTTAAAGAGATCCGGTACAAACCAAAGATTCCTTTAAAAAGCACATGTCTAGGCCCTTGGCTGGGCAGGGGTGTGGGGGGGGTGTCCACCGGCATGTGGGCCTGTCCTGCACTTCCCAGGCCCTGCTGGCCCGTTCTGATGGGGAGAGGCGGGCCTGGGTGGAGGGGAGGTCGAGGGTCTGGTGCGGGCAGCGTGTCTGGATGAGGAAACTCACCTGAGACAGAGATGAAGAGGGAGGGCTTCCCGATGGACTGGTCCAGCCTGGGAGGGACAGAGGGAAACGGATGGAGACCGGCTTGTGCTTGGCCCGGGCTCCACACACACCCACCCAGCCCACCCAGAGTGGACAGGTGAGGTGCCCGACAGGGCGACGAACAACTCACCCGTTCTGGGGACACCCACCACTGCCCTGAGCCCGCCACGGTCCTCCTGGGCCCAGAGGCCCGTACTACTTCCGGGGCGTGCTCAGAGGCGAGGGGCAGTGGCAGAGTCCCTCAGCTTCCTCCTGGGGCAAGTGCCCCGGGTCCTGTCATTCCCTTGTAAGAAGCGCAGGCCAGGCACCTCAGCCGCGCTCAGAGAGACCGGCGGGGAGCGGGCCCTTGCAGGGTGAGGCCCCATTGCCGAGCTAGGCCGGCTGCACATCCCTCCAGCGGGTTCGCCGTGGTCGGGGGCAGCCTGAGCCTCTGGCTGAGGTCAGGATGGACACAGTGTCCCAGCCATACCCTAGGACATGGGGTGTAGGTTCCCAGGCTAGTCCACTGGAGAGGTACAGCCAGTCTGAGCCTGCACAGGCCCTGGGGACCGTGGTGTTTCCACGGGGACAAGCTCTTCCGGCTGTATGCCGGAAGCTGGCGACTCCCACTAGTTAGTGTTCCTGATTCCAGGCCCAGGATGGGGAGGCCTCAGGGGTGCAGCCCAGGGGGCAGGACTCTATGCTGGGCACTGGGTGTGTCCTGGGCAGGCCTGGCCCTCCTGGCTCCCAGGTGGTGTGGTTGGTATAGGGGTAGCTGGAGGGTATCCGTGGCTCTGTGGGGGCAGCAGGCTGGCTGGGGAGCCCCCAGCCCAGCCACCCCTGCCCCTCCCCATGCCCATGCCACGTCCATCACGCCCCCACCCCGTTCATCTCCCCCACCCGCGCTCGCATCCGTCATGCCACCCCCCACCCCTGTCCCGCCCCCGTTCATGCACACCCCTGCCCCGCCCTGCCCCTCCCCGCCCCCGTCCATGCACAACCCCGCCCCACCCCCGTGCCCACCTTCTCTGCAGCTCTTTGATGCGCACCATGAGGTTGAGGTGGCCCTGGGAGTACTGCTCGATGACGTCCCGCACATCATAGGGTTTCCGGGCTTGCTGTAGGCCACAAAGACTGTCAACCCCTGTCCCGTGCCCTGTGCTACGCCCTGTGCGCCCAGTGCCACCGGCGACAGTGATGCTGCATGGGGCCTCTCAGGGACCTGAGGAGGTCACTGCTGCTGAGCAATGAGCAATGGGGCTGTCTGGCCCAGGGCACACACAAGGGCCCCCTCGGCCCTGGGGCTGGGTCGCTGGAGCTGGGGGACCCTGGGCTGGCAGTTTGGCCTCTCTGGGCCTTAGCTTCATGCCCACCCACCACAGGGCCCCGTCGCCGCCCCTCTCCAGGTTACCAGGCCCCGTTCTTGGGAGGAACCCATCATGCTGCGGGGCCAGGAGGGGCCGGGCTCTGCGCAGCCACGGTCTTCCCGGCCCCATGCCGAGCCCTGACCCAAGCACCATTCTCAGGGTGGGGGAGAGGCCAGCAAAGGAGGCCTCGGGTGACAGCCGCAGCCTGCTGTGCCCGCTCTCTGGGGCCACGCAGGGCTGGGCAGCTGACCCCAAGGCCCCTGGGCTTGGTGCCACCTTAGAGCCCGTAAATGCACATGGGGCTCAGGTGAAACCACCAGAAACCACCACCAAGTGCGAGGCTTCTCACGACGTTGTAGAACCTCAAGCCACGTTTACGGCCCCGTTCCCAGGAGCCTGCAGGCCGAGGTCTCCCCCAGGTCGCAGCAGGCCAGTGGAATGGGCTTTTCCTGGCCCAGAGGCCCTGCACCGATGCAAGCCAGCCAGAGCTGCGTGGGAACACGACCCCTCTATCCAAGGGGCCACGGGTCGCCTGGGCGGGTGAGGCCCCGAGTGGGGCTCAGCAGCACTGGAATCCACGTTAGCAATGAGCCTGGGGCAGAGACCACGAGGAACGAGGTTCAGAGACCCACCGACTGTCCAGGCTGGGCGTCTGCCCTGGGGTCCCCTGGAGACATGTCTTCCCTGGCAGCAGAGCCTACCCCTCCTTGCGGTGGCCCCGTCCCCCAAGACTGGGGCTCCCCTAGTCTGATGGCACAGCTGGCCCTGTTTTCCCAGAAACACGGGGTACCCCGGGGTCACCTTCTTCAGATCCTGGACTGTGTTTCTGATGGGCCTAGGGGCTCTGCCAGCCACGTGGGCAACTCGACGGAGTCCTGGCAGCTCCCCTGCTAGGGTTCTGGACTCTGGGAGTTCCACGGCAGACGCCTCCTTCCTCCCAGGGGCCGGGCCCCGAAGTCCAGGCGGTCCCTGTCTCCCCGCATGACCTAGCGGGCGGGGCCCCTGGCCCTCACAGGCAACACGCAGCCCCTCTGTGGACCCCGATGAAGACCCTGAGATGGGGGGGGGGTGGGATTGGACCAAATCGTGCCCAAAGCACAGCTGCACCCTGCACAGGAAGACTCGTCTCCCTCGGGTCTGTGCTGGGCTCCAGAACCACCTTGTGAGCGATACCCAAGGCTTGTCGCGAGACCACGGGGCGGGCATGGGGGAGGACTCGGGGTGGGCCTCCGGCTCCCCGCTCGGTCGCTGAATGACCGCCATCACAGCAGCATTTAGGTACGGGCTGGGGATAACGTGCCAAGACCTAGGTCTTCCTTCTGGAAGATGGGGCGTGAGCTTCCCTTCTGGAAGAGTCTGAGCTCCTTTTCCGTGTGCCTGTGGGAGGAGGCCCTGGGTCACGACGGTCAGCCTCCTGAGGGCCCCAGGGCTCCGGGGGGCATGCCTAGGCCAGTGAAGTCTGGGCTGGGACATGGGTTGCGTTCAGAGCTCGGGGGGGAGCGGGCCTGGCCTGGGGAGGAGGGAGCACACCCCTGGGATGGGTTCCCAGAGAGGCTGGAGAGCATGGACCGTGGTGTGCAGGTGGACGTGGGCACCCGAGTGCGTCGGGATCTTGTGTGTGCGCGCGCGTGCCTCTGGGAAGGTGTGAGAGTGTGTGTGAGAGAGAGAGGGAGAGTAGGAGCACGTGCCCGCGCGGGTCTGCGGGACAGGGGTGCTGCCGGACACGGCTCTGGGGTGGAGGGTGGGGGGCGTGTGAGCCCCGTCTCCCTGCGCTCAGAGCCCAGACCACAGAAGGGTCCGTGCCTCCCGGCGGGGCCCCAGGCGCCCTGAGACTTATCTTGGAGCTGCTAGGCCCCCAGGGTCTGGTCCACACTCCTGGAGGCCTCCATCAGGGGCGGCCTGGGGCCCCGCCGGAGAAACCATCTCAACTTTCCCTCCAGAGCTCATTTCCTCTGACGGCAGCAGCAGAAGCCTGAGATGAGCCAAGATAATGCAGGGCTGTCCAGACTGACCGACGGTGGACACGGGAGTTCAAGGCAAACTCGAAGGGCTAAGAGCCTCTGGCTCCTCTGGCCAGACACAGGGGCGGCCCCCGGGGCACTTATCGGCTGCAGCGAGGCAGGCGGGGGGCCACCCGCCACGTCGGCAGCCCCTGGGGCTGGGGGGTGGGGTCGGGGTGCAGGCAGACAGACCAACAGGCTGTTGTGGGGGAAGGGAAGGCCTCCCTGACAGCTGGGCCCGCAGACCTCCTGACGGCCAGGCACTCCCTCCAGGCTGCTCCCCCGGGGGTCCCTCCTCCCTGTGGAACGTCGCCGCTGGCAACACGGCCCGGCCGGTGAGGCTGAGGCCGCCCCGGTCCCCTGCCTTGCTCGAGAGCCCCGGTGCCCCACTGGGACACACAGGGAGGCTCTCGGAACATGTCCATTCAAAGGCCCCCACCAGCTTTGTTTGGGGGCCCCAAGGGTCCTGGGCACAGACGTGGGGCAGAAAGCAGGGAAGGTAGGGTGGCCCGGCCTTCTTCTGGGGGCCACTTGCAGGGCCCTGGCCCGTGTCCTGCAGCAGGAAAGGGGGCCCCAGCCTAGAAGGAAGTAGGGGTCCCTGCTGATACCCCCAGGCAGTTTCTTGCCTGCCTTTCGGGGATGGGGTGCTCCCCAAGTCAGCTCTCGCCGCAGCGGGCATCTGTTTACCAAGGACAAACTCTGTCCCAAGCTGGAAGCTGCCCACATGACACTAGAACTGGGCAGTCAGAGCCTCAAGTTTTTGCCTGCTGTGCTGGGGGCCCCTCCACCCAGCAAGCCCCCTGCCCACCTGCATAGCCTCCCCCCAGCCCCGTCTTATAGGGCCCTGCTTGGGAGACTCAGCTGCCTGCTTCTAGGGTGGGGGCCATCCCCATTTTAGAAGATTCTCCACTGACCCCCACCCCTGCTCTACCCGTTTGATATCTGGGGTCTTCGCTGTCACCGCCAGGCTGCTGGCCAGTGAGGGGGCTACATCCCGGCCCTTCCCAGGACCTCCCCCGTGCTGCCCAGAGCAGTCCCCTGCAGGAGCTCCGTGCCCCTTCCCCACCCAGGGGTGCTGGTGCTGCTGGGAGGTGGGCCCCTCCTCCTCCCGCGCCCTTCAGCTCCCTGCCTCCCATGCTTCCCCTCTGTGGGAGGGAAGCCAGGGCCACCAGCTTCAGATACTCTCCGCCTCTGGGGCCATCACGTCTTCCCCAGGATCTTGCCAGGCAGACCTCCGGCTGCCAGCCAAGAATGGCACTTACGATGCCTCGTGTGTTTGGGCAATAAGAAGTCCCAAACCCTAGTGGGACCCTTTGTGTGACTTGTCCCAGTTTGGCGGTGAGCAGCCTCCCTGTCCGGGAGTGTCGGGCACACGGGCAGCAGAGCGCCGCCAAGGGAGGGTGTGCGCGGGCTGCCCGAGCCCGGCCGGCTGCGAGCCCTGGGGCTGCGTGTGACACGCGTTGGGCTGGGGGAGCACAGTTGCCAGGTCTTCTGGAAGGAGAATAGGCACACCTGAGGGTCCCTGTTTTTGCGGTCCACATGCTCTCAGAGTGGAGGCTGAGCCAGGGACCTCCTCAGACCAAGGACTATCCGCACAGCCGAAGGAAGGAGCTGAGCCTGCTAGCGGCTGGCTTTCTCTGGGGCCCTGTGGCTCCAGGGGCTCCGAGGGGTGGCTGCCGCAAACCTGGCCCTGGAGGGAAGGGGATGGGCAAGGGCGCCCCTCTGGCTCCGGCCCCAACAGAGGAGCCCTTCATCTCTCTGGAAAGGCGGCCCCCCTGGGATGCCAGGCTACCCTTCTGTTCTGACCCCCACAGGGGCGGGGGGAAGAGCAGGGCCAAGAGCACTGGCTACTGGGGGCTCCCGGGGACAGGGCTCTGGGGTCGGGGAGACCCGACTTCCCACGCAGGTGGTGTGGGGCAGACTCAGCACCTCTATCACTCCTGCGTCATCTGCCGGTCAGTTTTGGGAGAGGAGGGTGAGTCCCCGAGGCTCTGTGTGCGTCCAGCTGTAGGCTGGACCTCAGCACAGAGTCTTTTCAGGGGCATGCTGTCTTACAGAAGAAAGTGAAGTTGTTTCGGGGTATTTGGTGAGGGAAGGGTCAGGTCTGGGGTGTGGCAGGGTACGGAGGCCTTGTAGCCTTTGCCGCGAGTGGGAGAGGAGTTTCTGGGCCAGGGTGGGAGGGCTCAGTGTAGGACTCACCTGGAATTTCTTCTTGGCTACAAAGTACTGCATACGCCGAATGACCTTGATGGTGGCCCGGTGGTGTTCTCGCAGCCTTCGGGGGAGAAGGGAGAAGAGGTGTGAGTGGCCCCTGTGGCCCTCATCCTGTGCCCAGCACCTCAGACACTTGGCGCCTTCCCAAGTGTCTCCCCTCTTAAGTGCCTTCTAGAAACCTAGATCCTTCTAGAAACAAAGATCCTTCTAGAAACATAAAAATAGGAAACATGACTGATAATGTGTATAGAAAAAGCCTAGAAGGAAACAGATGCACGTGGGAGGGGTGGGGCTTTGGCTGCCGAGACTGCACGTGACCAGGCCTCCGCCAGGAAGAGTGCGCTGTCCTGTGGCTTGCACATGCCACGGGAAAACCAAAATGATCTCTAGGGACATAGTATCACGGAGCCTTTATGTATTTTTGCACTGAGAAGTCGGAGAAGCAAGGGAAAAAAGAGACCACAGAAACAGATCTTGAGGTGCGGCGGATTCAGCGGCTCCGAAGCTTGGAGCTCCTCTGTCAGGAGAGAGAGTTGGTTTTCCCGCTACTTGAATTTGGGCTGACCTTGACACTTGCTCTGGAAAAAGAATGCTGGGAAGTCACACCGTGTATAACTGATGTGCTCTTGGAACGTGGCCGCATGGTCCAGCCTGAGCTGGGTGGCTGGAGAGGTGGCTCGGAGGAGAACAGAGGTGGCCCAGTCGAGAGCCAGGATCAGGCAACAGACACGTGAGTGAAGCCACCTCTGACCATCCCGCCCCAGAGGACCGCACAAACACACACACAAAGCCAGCAGAACAACCTCCCCACGGAGCCGACTGCAAACTGCAAATTGCTGACCTCCAGAATCGTGACCGAGAAAACAAACTGTGGTCTTGACCCACACCATTGAGGTGTGGTTTCCTAGGCAGCGACGGATTACAGGTAGAGAAATTAGGACCCAGCCAGGGGTCTTGTCGCATCAGAGTCCTCAAGCGCATGGTGCTGGTTTGCATGGAGACTGGGCACTGGGCAGAGGCTGGGGGAAAAAATGGTGGATCCTAAGATGCTGGACATAGAGCATGACACCGTCATTAACTGGATGAGACTTTGAGGTGAGCGAATTTTGTGCTGAGAGGAATCAAAAAGTTACGGCCCGAGGGCTGCCTGCTGTGGATCAAAGAGGAAGGCAGGTCCTTTGCAGTTCCCCCGAGCAAGAGGCGGGGTCTGCTCCCCCCACGGCGGAAGTGGACCACGTGTATGAGCCGTGGTCTCAAGAGCCCTCAGAGCTCCCGCTGTCGTCTGTCAAATGCTGCTGTCACACAGACGTGTCTGAGCGGGGCTGCTGGAGGAGCACCGTGGAGGAGAGCAGACCGCCCGGTCCTGTGAGCCGCCAGTCGGACGCGCCCAGAGGAGACCACCCCGATGAGCCGCCCCAAATGCGGACCTTCAGGCTCGCGAGCAAACGGATGGCTGTGGTTGGCTTCCGAGCTTTGAGACAAAGACTTAAAATAACCCTGATTAATTTGTTCAAGAAGATAGATGGAGTGTTTCACCCGAGAAATAAAACCTTAAAAATAATAAACCGGAAATTCTGAAACAGAAAGAGCAATCATGGAAATTAAGAACGTGGCAGACGAATTTGATAGCAGAGGAGATCTGTAAGGGAATTTCCAGGTAGGGGCAGGGAGACAAGATAGAATCAAACATACAGAAAACCTGTAAGATGCGGGAGACAGGATTCCAAGACACATGAAATCCCAGAAGGGGAGCAGGCAAGAGAGAGGCTCAGAGGCTGAGAAGGTCCCAAATATGATGGAAGACATCAGACCGCAGACGCCAACAGGCCTTTCGCTCCCCGGGCTTCTCAGAGTCACGCTGCCGAGACCAAAGGCACAGGGAATGTCACAGAAATAGTGAAGGAGGGGTTGGGGACAATGACGCGTTACCCTGATGACCGGCTTTTCAACAGAAAGGGTAAAAGCTGGGTGACGTCTTTTTTTTTTTTTTTTAAGATTTTATTTACTTTTTTTGAGATAGAGAATGAGAGAGAGAAAGCACGAGCAGGGGGACGGACAAAGGAAGAGAGGGAAGCAGGCTGCCTGCGGGTGAGAACCCCGCCTGGGGCTCGATCCCAGGACCCTGAGATCATGACCTGAGCCGAAGGCAGAGGCTTCACCCACGGAGCCCCCCAGACGCCCCGCCAGGTGCCATCTGTAAACTCCTCAAGGAAAATCATGACCAACCTAGCATCCTAGACCCATCGAATAGACCCTAAAAATGAAGAAGGAAAGTAAGTAAATCCCGTACAATTCTCCTCCGATGAGGTCCCTAGAAGAGGCGGATTCAGAGGGACAGACAGCAGGATGGTGGCAGCCGGGGCCGGGGAGGTGGGGGGGGGGCGGTTAGGGTTTCATGGGTTCAGACGTTCAGTTTCCTAAGATGAAGCAGTTCTGGAGACAGAGGCTGGGGACGGCCGGTGGCACAGCACGTGAGTGTGGTTAGGGCCCCTGAGCTGGGCACAAGCACGGTTGAGATGCTGTATTTTATGTTATGTACATTTTGCCGCAGTAAAAAGGAGAAGGGAAGCTGAAACCAAAAAGCAAGAGAATTCACGGCTGGGAGAGCCGCCCTGGAAGGCGCGTTCAGGGGACAGGCTGGGAAAACTGATCCCCGGGGGAAGCGTGGGGTGCGCCGAGGGGTGAGGATCGCATAAAAGGACAGATTTATGAGGACCTTTCAATTTGTGTCGACTGAAACGGTAGCACGTCATGAGGTTTAAACATGACTAGAGACAAAGAGGGACATTTCATAATTTTCCGCAACGGCCGGCTCGGGAGAAAGACCTCGATCTGACCCTGCATGCCCCCGAACCCCACATGCGTCCCTGCGTCTGTGCGCGCAGAACGGAAGCGCAGGACCAAAGACCGCACGAGAAGCGCAGGGCACGGAGGGCGCCGCGCGGCTGCCAGCACCACGGGCCACCGGGGCCACGGCCGACCGGCCGATCCAGGCCGACCCGAACGAGTCAGCCATGGTGTGACGGCGAGAGTACGTCAATGCAACAGAACAAAAGTGAAGTAGGATCAACATTCGATTGATCCAGAAGGAGCAGGGAAGGAGATCAGAAAGAAGGCCGCGCGTAAGGCCGCGGGGTGTGCGCACCACGAGGGGACAAGCGTGCCGGTGCGCGGACAGACGCCGCCAGACCGGTTCAAAAGGCACCTTGCTGTTGCTGATGAATCTGTACAGGAATCTTCATACAGACGTGAAGACGTAGAGACGTTGACAGCAAAAGGACAGAAAAAGATAAAGCCCAGGGGAGTGCGGGGAGGTAAAGCAGAGCATCCGCGGTGAACCGTGGGTAGAGCCAGGGCCGACCGTGGGTGTTTCATCCTTTAAAAAGCCGTCGCTCTGGGACAAAGATACTAATGCTAAGTCTGGATGTGCCTGGAAGCATGACCTCAAACACACAAAGGAAAGCGGCAGAAGAAAATGTGAGAGAGAAGTGACCGACCAGGGCCGGAGATGGGGGCTCCCCTGCGCCAGCCGCCGGCAGAAGACGCGGGCGAACCATCGGCAGAGGCGAGTCTGGGTGACACGAGCAGCGACTTGACCTAATGGACAGACAGGATGCCGCGCCCGGTGGCCCAAGCGACACGGAGCGTTGCCGCGAACGGACTGTGCGCAGGGCTTGGGAAGCGAGGTCCCACGGACTTCGAAGAAATTCAATCACATACGTACGTTCTCTGACGGCGGGGAAATTAAACTAAAATCAGTAAGAAAAAGATAACCAGAAAGTGCTTAAGTGTTTTAGAAATTAATTGAAATGGCCCGAGGTCCAAGCAGAAACTGCTAAGAACCAGAAAGTATTTTAAATTGGTAAAAAAAGTCCCTTGTCCCGGGTCAATCAGTGGCCAACGCGCCATGAAGGGGAGCGAGCAAGTGTTTGGAGAAAACCTGTGACCTTGACTGTACACATCAGAGGAGAAGGAAGCCAAACTCTCTTTCAAGAAGTTATTAAAAAAAAAATTAAACTCTGAGAAAGTAGGTAGAAAGAGATAATGCACAGTACAACCCAACGAAATAAAAAGTGAAGATTACATTAAAAACATCACCAAAGCCAAATTATGATTCTCTGAAGAAACTAATGAGATTGACAAACTTCTGGTCAGAGTGACTGTGTTCGTCACCCTCGGTGACAGGAAGTCACCAATGTCAGGCACCAGAAATAGAACATCTTGGGGCGCCTGGGTGGCTCAGTGGGTTAAAGCCTCTGCCTTCGGCTCAGGTCATGATCCCAGGGTCCTGGGATCAAGCCCTGCATCGGGCTCTCTGCTTGGCGGGGAGCCCGCTTCCCCCTCTCTCTCTGCCTAATCTAAAAAGAAAAAAAATAGAACATCTTTACAGATCTCAGGAGTTACAAACTCTATGCAGAGGACATTACGTACAAGAGTAATTTTGACAGTTTGGTTAAAATATATGCCTTAAACATAATATATAAAAACAGACACAAGAAGAAATAAAACCCAAATTTTCCAATATTAATCACATAAATTAAATTAGGAATTTTAATGATTTTTGCATAAAGCAAACTAACAAAACCTTAAGTCTAGGTGATTCTTCTAACCATTTAAGGAAGAACTAATATCATTTTATAGAAATATTCTGGAGGATTTTTATGAAGCAGCATAGCCTTTATATCAAAACCAGACGGTATATTGCAAGACAGAAAAAACACTGGCTGATCTCTCTTGCCAACACAGAGGCCAGAATCCTGCCCGTACTGCAAACTAAACCCAGTGTTGTCTCCAAAGACACGTGACTGATGACGTTTAATTCAGTTACCCAAGGCTGCGTCAGCATCTGAGAATAAACATCCATAACCGGCCACAGAATAAATTAAGAATAAATTATACTTGTGGGGCACCTGGGGAGCTCAGTGGGTTAAAGTCTCTGCCTTCAGCTCAGGTCATGATCTCAGGGTCCTGGGATCGAGCCCCCCGTCGGGCTCTCTGCTCAGCGGGGAGCCTGCTTCCTCCTCTCTCTCTGTCTGCCTCTCTGCCTGCTTGTGATCTCTCTGTCAGATAAATAAATAAAATTTTTTAAAAAAAGAATAGAATATACCTTTTCTATAATCACAGAATAAAGTCCACACAATAACCCTAAGGAAAAACATATAATCAATTCAAAAGATGCATAGAAACATTTGATAAGACTCAAGAGCTGTTCCTAATTAGAAACACGACTCGAAGGAGAGCAGGAACAGAAGGGAACTCTATTATGTAGAAAACACACAAAAACACAAAACAAGACAAAGCCCTGTGGAGCGGACGTCACACTCAATGGTGAAATATTAGGGGGTCTTCCTTCTGCGAGAGGGAGCAAGGCAGAGTTGTCCGTGGTCACCCTTTTTTAAAAAAAAAAATAGTATTTATTTATTTGAGAGAGAGAGAGAGCACGAGACATGGGAGGGGCAGAGGGAAGCCGACTCCTCACTGAGCAGGGAGCCCGATGCGGGACTTGATCCCAGGACTCCGGGATGACCTGACCTGAGTCATCCGGGATGACTGACCCGAGCTGAAGGCAGATACTTCACCCACTGAGCCCTGCAGGCGCCCCGCGGCCGCCCTTCCTATCGGACGCTGTCCTGAAACCCTCAGCCCGTGTGACAAGCGACAGGAAAGGAAACAGAGACAGAATCACGGGACAGGGTAAAAATAAAACCACTCTCACTTGCAAATGACGTCATCACAGATATTAAAATCTTCAGAACGTTCAGATAAACACTTTGATTGATCTGTGAATTTAGCAAGAACACCAGCTTCAATAATGACCGGTATTTCTATATGCTAGCAACCATTAGGAAATAAAACAAAAAGATGCCAATAACAGCAGCATCCAAAATCATAAAATGCCTGAGAATAAACCTACTGGAGATGAGCAAATTCTCTGCACAGAAAAGCTCCAAACCTTCGTGAAAGAAAAGAAAGAAGCCGTACATCAACTCGGGATGCGATGTTCATGAGTTGGAAGGTTTAATAGGTGCAAGGTGCTAATTTTGAGGTAGGGATTCAACGTGGCTCCAATCAGTCTTTGAATGCTTTTCTTGTTTAGTATTTCTTGGGGGGGGGCATATTTCAAGCGGATTCTGTGGAGAAGTGAAAGGCTGAGCGCGGACAAGGTGATTTTGAACAAAGTCGGAGGAGGTAGGCCGCCGAGCGCAAGGCTCACCGTGAAGCGTCGGGGATGGACACTGGGTGTCACTGGAGGCGGTCTGGGGTCGCCCTCTTAATAACGGGCCACTAGACTGGATTGATGAATGCGTCCGTGGAAAAGAATGGACCATCCGAAGGTGAAAATGTAAAATGTATGTGTGTGCGGTCACCTGGTTTATGACCAAGGCACGGTTTCAGTCCACTGGGGAAAGAATGTTCTTTTTGACAAACAGCCCTGGGACAAATCGGACATCCATATGGAAAAACTTGAGCTCTGGGTCCCTGCTGAAACCAGTTACAGAATGATTCCAGCGAGGGCAGAGACCTATAGGAAGGCAGAGGCAATCGAGCCTGGAGAGCAGAACAGCGGAATATCTCCGCGTCCTCGGGAAAGGCCACGATTTAACGAAACACAAGAAGCCCTAACTGTAAGAGAGAAATATGTGACAGACGGGGTTTCCTTAAAGTCGAGAGCGTCCTTCCATCGAAAGATCTCTTCGAGAGAACGAACAGACACTCTACAGGCTGAGAAAGGACATTTTTGGGGAAAGGACTTGTATCCAGAATATATCTAGAATTCCTACAAACCAATAAGGAAAAGACCACATGATTAAAAAAAAAAAAAAAAGACCACCGATTTGAACGGCCCCTCACGGACCAGGGATGGCCACACGCCCACGAACTGGCGCTCCGCACCTTTGCCCCTGGTCCACACCACAATGAAGTTCTCGCGCTCGCCCGCTGTCATGGCAGATGAGAAGGACTGACAATGTCATGCGTTAGGGACGACGTGGCCCAACGGACCCACGTGTGCTGCTGGTGGGAGCGTGGACCGGTCGGCCGCGCCGAGAGCTGCCCGGCGGTAACCGTGGACAGGTCCGTGTCCTGGCCCGGCACCTGTCCTTCCAGATACACACCCCAGAGACGTCCGTGCACACGGCCACCAAAAGGAGGCCTCGGAACATTTACAGCAACTTGACTCACGGGAAGTAAAGCCCAGCGTGACGAACGTCCAACTACAGCGCACAGAGAAGCCCACGGAGCTGTATTCCTGTAACGCACGAACATGCGGCACTACGGGAGAACACACTGCTGACGCTCACACAGGACACCCCCACCCTGGCCACTGGGGACAGCCGGGAAGCCCCTGGGGGCGGGCACCTGGTCACCGGGCAAGGACCCCTTGTGCCACCATGAGGCTCTGGCGGGGCAAGGGGCCCTCTAAAGTCCAGGCGGTTCTTGTGGCCTCAGCAGAGAGGGCGTGGCACCCATGGGCAGGAGAGGACACCCAGCCGAGGGTGACGGGACTCTGAAGCTCTCTCGGCTGCACCCTGACTGTCGGGCTCGCCCCCAGCCAGGCCCACAGGTGGCTCCAGCTGCAAAAAGGGTGGGTCCCAGGGCCACAGGAGGCTTCACTGCACCAGGACGCTGGGGTACTGCAGGGCTAAGGCTGAGGCACCTTCCAGGTGGCACTGGGGAAGGATATGCGTCTTCTTGGGGTCGTTCGGGCATGGGGCCTCATGAAGACGGAGGCTCAGACACACCCAGAGCTACTGTCCCTCCTTCCTCCTCCTCCCCAAGCATCTTCCAGCCCCGACAGGGTGCAGGGCCCATGCTCAGCCCCAAACCAAACGATCAGGCTGGAAGGCCTCCGGGGCTGAGCTCCCAGCCGGCGGGTGGAGAGAAGGCCAGCCGACTGGGGGTGCTGGGGACCGTGGGGCCCGGTGAGGGGGCATGTCTGCGCCTCCATGGTGCTGACAACACAGCAGGGAGAGGATGGGGGTGTGACCGCTCTGGGGGACTTTCAGGACCTGAGGGGACCCTAGCCTTGCCTATGTCTGGGTGTGGGCAGCCTCGGTGGCGATGGGCGAAGCCTGAGGGAGGACCCGCCAGCGGCAGGCTCCGCCCCAATGCCGGGTGACCCCTCTGATCTGCAGGTGACGTTGGCTTGGCGGCAGGGCCAGCCGGAGTTCGGTCCCAACACAGGGGCCCATCGGTCACCCCAGCCCTCTTGGCTTTCTGCCCAAGGTTCCGGGGGTGCACCCCAGGACAGAGTGGGTGAGCCCGGGGACAGCGGGACAGGGATCCGCAGACGCACAGGCCGGCCTGGTGTCAGTCTGGACCCCGGCACCCACGTGGCAGGCACTAAGAGCACACGTCCGGGCAGGAGGGCACGCAGCCAACACCCGCACTCACACACGCACATGGGTGCGCATTTGCGCAAGAGCCGGGGCTCGGAGGCCTAGCTGCCGCTCCAGAAGGCCTGGATGCAGGTTCCCCTGCTGGGCTGGGGGCGGCTGGCCCTTCGAAGCCCCTCACCCAGGCCGGAGATGGGAGGGGACGTCACCCAGCCACACGTCCCTGCCTCTTTTCAATCACCTGCAGTGCCGTGGGAGCGGTGGAGGGCTGGGGCTCCAGCGCCCCTCAGGGGGAGGCCCTCACTGGCCAGGCCTGTGCTCAGCCCCCACAGACCCGGCTGTGCTCAAACCAAAGACCAGGCTGGGGACCACTCCAGCGTTCTGCCAGGGATGGGCCTGTCCGGCTCCATTCGGGGAGGGTTTCCCCTTCTCTCTGGGCTGGGCTTGGCCCAAGAAGGGGGGAGGCCTCGTGCCCCTTTCTGGTGGCTCTGACACAACACAGCAGGTGGACAGGTGACGGGATGGAGGCCTGGGGACCCCTGCAGGACACCCTCGGGTCCTGGGCCCCGCGAGGTGCTGAGGCTGCAGGTTGGGTGCCGGGCTGGGCTGCCCTCCAGGGACGTCCGACGTCACCGTGCACGTCCCCCAGCAGTGTGGCAGACCCTGAGCCCCCACAGCGCCGTCTGCACCCCTCAGGGATCGGCCTTCCTCGCTCACACCAACAAAACGAGTGTGAAATGGGCCTTCATGCTCCAGCTGGCCCCGGGCACTCGCTCCGCCGGGAACGCGGAGCACGTCTCGGGCCACGTCTCTGTTGGGCTCACGTGGGCTCTTCCAGATGAGTTAGACGTAAGTCGTCTGTAATGTCTACATACCTACCCACCACTTTTTTTTTTTTTTTAAGTATTTATTTGAGAGAGGACCGGGGCACAAGCAGGGGAGGGGCAGGCAGAAGGAGGAGCAGATTCCCGCTAAGCAGGGAGCCTGAAGCGGGGCTCAATCCCCAGACACTGAGGTCGTGACCGGAGCTGAAGGCAGACGCTTCACCGACTGAGACCCCCCCCAGGGGCCCCCCTACCCGTTCTCTGTCAGTTTGCGTGCGGGGAAGACCCGCTCCCAGGGCAGGCGGAAAAAGCTGAGCAATGTCCTAGGCCTAGAACCTGTGACCAGGCTACCTTATGAGGCGACGGGACCAGAGATACGACTGAGATTAAGCACTGTGAGATGGAGAGATTATTCTGGGTTCTCCGCCCGGGCTCATGAGGTGCTGGAACCCTTAGAAGAGGAGAAATTCCTCAGCTGTGGCTAGAGGGAGCTGTGGCCCGACGAGGGCAGCCGCTCGGCTGTGCAGGAGGAAGACGGGGCCGCTGGCTGACAGGGTAGGTGTCCCCGGAGCCGGATGGGGCCGGGCGATGGCTCCCCTGCCAGGAGCGACCAGCCCCACGACCCCTTTCGGACCCGTCCGACTGCGTCCGACTGCGAATCTGTGCACCCAGAGGCCATGAACGTGGCGGCCCGAAGCCACGAGGTTTGGGGTAATGGATTGCCACGACACCAGCAACGCAGGCGAATCCCGGTTTCACATCACATCTCCGCCTTGTGGGCACATTTTGAGGGAAAGAAGCTCTTACTCTTTTGCAACAACTTTCTCCGTTTTTCTCTGTCCTCGCCAACGCACTGGGGTCCCGACCAAGAAAGAGCTCCGAAGCCGAGGTCCGGAAGATACTAAGGAGCCTGCGTGTTCTGAGAGTTGGGAGGATTGTTTCTGAGCTGATGTCCGCGGGGTGAGGGGCTTCTTCACCTCTTCCCTCGCGGATAACCCCGAGGCTGCGGTCGGCACAGCCCAGAGCTGCCCACCGGGGCTCCCGGCTCGGTCCCCCGGGCGGAGGGTCGACGCTCACACCCACATCCCAGCCTCGCACGGGGTCCTGATGCCTGGAGGGAAAGGCTTCCCCTGCTTCCTCGAGAAGGTCGATTCCTCTTGTCTCTGCAGAAGTCCCATGAGAAAACCTGTTGGGGTTTTTACCGGAGTTACAGTAAGTCTATCGATCAAGCAGGAAGAAACGCATCGACATCCGCATAGCGTGGAGTGTCTGGAGTGTGGTAGCGCGTTCCTTTCATGAAAGTCTTACTGGAAAATCTAAATGCAGCAGAACTTGGTTCTTAAAAAAAAAAAACAAAACTAACAACTCAGGAAAAACTCTGGTAAGATTGACTGAGACAGGGTCAAATAAAAACAGTACCAATTAAGTTAGAATTGACCACCAATAGGGCTAAGATCGATGATGATCAAGAATATTCTCAACAACTATATGCCAACAACTTTGTAAAACCTCGAGAGGATTGGGCACATTCCTAGAAAAAATTCTAACTCCCTAGAACTGACTAAAGATGGGATAAACTGTCTCAACCAAGCTTGCAACTACTAAAGGTACCGAAGGGGTAGTTAAAGACCTTCCTGTAAGAATACACCTGGCCCAGCTGGCCTTCTCCCCGATTCTGGCGCGCTTGCACAGCACACACCCTTCCAGCCACAGGCGAACAAAAAAGGAAGACAAGACATATCAAAACTCAAGGGGTGCAGCTAAAGCAGCTCTTAGAGGGTGATTTGTAGCGTTCCAAGATTCCACTAACACAAATGGAAGGTCTCAAACCAGTGATCTCAGTTGCTACCCCAAAACTAGAAAGACACCAGCCCCAAGCAAGCAGACGGGAGGGAATTAACAGCAGTGACTGGAAATGACTGAAACAGAGAGCGGAGAGCCCCCCCCCCCCACCCTCGTCCGAGACAGGCTGCTGTCCCTGGCACAGCCTGAGGCCAAGCCCTGTGCGGACTGTCTCTGAAGGTCTACACCCAGGACCCCTCGTGGGGCTGTGGGAACATCTCTGTTAACCAGGCTTTGAGTCTCCCAGAGGCCTGAGGGGCCTGGGGGAAGAACCTCTCAGTTCAAACTCAAAGACCATCTGCCACCCTGGTCAGTCATGTCTGGTGCTGTCCCTGGCGTCACCACACTGAAGGCAAGAGCACCCGCTTCCTGTGGGTCCCAGGGCCGGGCGTGTCCCTGAAACCCCTCCGAGGCTGGTATGCCAAATCACCAAGGAAGCTTTCCGCACAAGCCTGCGGACGGGGACTCGCTGTAGGGCCCGGTGGAGGGGGAGGTTCTAGTCTCTCTCCTTCTCATAGGCCTTCCCACAGAGGTTGCCTTCTTTAGGAAAAACAACCTATGGGTCCAGCATCCCTTGTCCTGTCTTTCTCCTTTCTCCGTGGTCTGCCTCTCATTCCCAGGCCAGAGCGCCGACGGACCAGGCGCCTCCTGCCGCCCCACGCGATGCCAGGAGGGCACTACCCTCACTGATTTTAACCTCGGGACGACGGGGAGGCTGTGGTCAGCCACGCCCACATCTCACAGGGGACGGAGCCAAGACGGGGGACGAGTCTCTCCGTCAGCCGTAGTGCCAAGTCTCATGCTCAGATGTGTGGCACCCCCGGGCCTGACCCGCCACAGCGGGGCCTCCTCCCGGCCTGGCCTCCCGTACATCTGGGACTCCCAGGGGAACCCCCAGCACCACTCAGGCTGCCGGTGGGACGTGGCTTGAGGGACAAGGGTCTGTCCCCAAGGGAGCCGGGTCACACTCCTGCCGGGCTCAGATTCCCATCTGTGGGGGTGGGTGTCCAGGCCTCCCCCAGCCCGTGCTGGGCTCTGTGTCCACATGCCCTCCACCTGGGCCCTGCAGTACCTGCCCCCCTCCACCCCGTGACCTGCCCTCTGGGGCAGCTCCTGCCTGCGGCTCCGGGTACAGGCGGGAAAGTCCACGGCCCAGTCAGGTGACTTCACAAACAGTATCCCGTGGGCCCCAGTTGTGCAATCCCAGTAATTGGAACCAGCAGCCTCCCCGGGCATGGCCCTGCCTAGGTCAGAGAAGCCACTGTGCTCTGAGGTCAGGTGAAACAGGGGGCACTCGGGACACTGTCTTCTGCTGCCCCTGAGCTGACCCGTGGTGGCTCCGGAGGCAGCCCACCATGACCACCTCCGGGCAGAGCCACCACAGGGGGAGAGGGCCCAGCCAGGCGAGGTGGGGGGCACGCTGCCGGGCTCTCCTCCCACTGCGAACCCCCTGCCCCGTCCTCAAAGCCTTTCCGTGCTGGGGGCTGCCGTCGCGCCCACGGCAGGAGCCCCTCACCCTCCTTCCCGGAGCCCCCATGCCCCCACGTCTGGGGCAGGAAGGCCTGAACGTGCGGCCCCCTTCTCTGTGGACCAAGGGGGCCTGGCACGGGGCTCGGGCCTCGAGACGTGGGCGCAGACCAGGAGCGGGGACGGGGGCAGCTCGGCCCTGCCCCCACCGCCCCCAGGCCCTCAGGAAGCCGTGGAAACCGAGCTGCTGAGTGGGCCTTGGGCTCAAAGCCCCGTGTCCTGAGCGGAATGGCTCCCCGTGGCTGGACGCCCTGGTTCGGAGATGCAAGTCCTTTGGTTTTACCTCCTCTTGTGCCTGAGGGTTCACTGCCTTGGCGGGGGGCACACTGGGCCCACAGACTTCTCTGCCCTCCCTGAGTCCTGCCATGACGTATGTGAACCCCAAGACCAGCCCATGAAGTGAGAGGACACAGCCTGGGTGAACGTCTCTGAACACACGAGATCTTGGAGACAGAAAGCTGATTCATGTTTTCTTCCCAGGGGAGGGGGGGCGACCGCTCAGGGGCACTGGGCTGCTTTTGGGGGTGATGAGAATGTTCTAAAACTAGGCGGTGGTGGTGGGCGTTCCATCCTGTGAATACGGGGGTGTGGAGAGTGTCCCAGGCCGCTCCTGAGAGCAGGAGCTGGGGAGGCGCCCAGAGGGGCTGGGTGCTTCTCTGGTGGACAGGAAGGCAGGGGAACACACCCAGCTTTGCCCAGGGCATGGCCCTCTTTGGGGTTCTTTGTTGGGGGGCTCAGGGCCCCGGGCAGGCAGCCTCAGCAACACAGCTCCCTCCCCGGGCGGAGGCCTCCGAACTCCCCAGTCTGGCTGTGCCTCTCCCTTCCAACCCGTGGACCACGGTGTGGCTGCCATGGGGGCCTTCCTGGGCCAAGAGACAAATCGCAGATCTGTGACACCCCCTGCCCCACCCCAAATCCTGCCATGGCCCCCTATTGCCTGCCCAGTGACGTCCAGACTCTGAGGGTGGTCCGTGGCCCCCTCACGACGTGCCTGGACAGACACACGGGATGCAGGCGCTCCGGGCGGGGAGCAGGGTGACATGCGGTCCTGTCCCCTCGGATCGCTGCATCACGAGTCACCACATGTACAGGGCTCCGAGGTTGTTGTAAGATTGTTTTCATACCGATGATCCAGAAATCGGAGCGATCCCATGCGGGCCCCGGTTGGCAGTAAAATTCCTCGAGGACCTCAGGACAGGTGACCAAGACAGATTTGGCAAGGGGAACTCGCCTCAACACGTCCCAGAACCAAGGGAAAGGAACGCATTCTGTTTCCCCAAGATCGGGGCTTCCTACTGTGCCTCCCGAGACCACCTGACACAGTTCACACTCATGAGCCACTCACCGCAACCTCCCACCTTAACCTGGCCCCGGGGAGCTCCGGTCCACCCCGCTTCCACCCAGCTCGCGGAGCTCGGGAAACGCAGGTCCCTCCAACTCGGCACAGTTCAGGGCAGCCCACGGCGAGTCCACACGCCTCCCCCCGGGGCCCAGGCACCCGCTGAGAGCAGGGCCTCTGGTAGGAGCGGGACGAGGAAGGAGCAGGCCCCGCCTTGTGTGGCCTCTCAGGACTTGGGGTGCAGAACAGGGAGTCCCAGAGCGGTGCCACGTGGCGGTGCTTGGGCGCACAGCACAGAGACCCCAAGTGGGGGCCGTCCCCTGCCACCCACCTTGCCCTGGGAGCTCGAAGATGGGGGGGGAAGCTGGCAGGGGGCAGGGGGCTTCCTGGGGAGACGACACCAGCTGGGCAGGAACGTGACCCCTGCCGGGGACGCCCCAACCCTGAATGGCCCTGCCCCCACCCGGGCCGAAGCAGGGACAGGGACCGCAGGACGGCAGCCGGCCTGGAGAAGGGACATCATATAGGGAGAGGAGGGGGAGAGATGGCGGCCGGCAGGAGGACCCCCAGGGAGGGAAGGGGTCACGGACAGAGAGCCGGTGTGGCTGATGGTCCAAGTGAGGGCAACAGGGGGCGCACAGGGGTGGCCGACGACGCGGACAGCATCGTCTGTGGCCCCACCAAACGTCACAGGGTCCATGGCACGTGCAAGGGGCCGAGCGGGGCGTGACCCTGGACGGGCAGCTCCGGAAAGTGTGTGCATCACACCCTCCCCGCTGCCCCCGAGTCCCCCCACCAGGGGAGGGTTCCTGGGGGTGGGACCCCGCGGCTCTGGCCTGTGACCCGGGGCCTCTCCCAAGTGCTGGGGTCTGTTTCCTCCCAAGAGCCTGAGGGTCCCCTTGGAAGCAAGGGATGGGAGATGGGAGCTCGGAGGGGGACTCGCGAGAACCCCACACCCGTTCCCAGGCTGGGCCGTGTCTGGTTCCGGAAAGTCCCACGGCTTCTGCGGCCAGAGACCCCACAGCCAGTATGGACCAGGCTGTGTCATAACCAGGACGTGGCCTTGCAGGGACACGGAGCCCCGGGGCTGGCACGGCCACGCAGCTCCGAGCTCCCAAGAAGGCACGGTGGCCAGGCTCTGGGCTCTCTGGGGTGGGCAGCAGGGTCCTCGCGCCCCCAGGGGGACGTTGGCCTGAAAGCCCGATGCTGCCCGTGCAGGTCCCAGGAAGGAGCCGGCAAAGAAACGCATCTTTGTGCCGCCTCTGTCCCCGGGAGGGGCTGGGCGTGCAGACAGAGGAAAGGGTTGGGTGTGAGCGGGCGGCTGGGAGGACCCCATTTAAATCCCGGGAAGATTATGAGGGACGTTTGTTGCAGACTGTCAGCCCTCATTAAGTTAATGGAACCGGCGAGCTGGCCTGCTTCCAGCACGCTGGAGAAAGAAAACAAGAAAAGTGTTTTCAGCGAAAGAGCCAGGGGGTCCCGATTCGCCCGCAGCCCCGGGAGATTATGAGCCGTGGGTAATGGCCTTGCTGGAATGACTTACTGGGGACTTGTTGATTAAAACAAGGGAAGAAAACCCCTCATGTCTAAGAAGAATTACATGGGCTTCTCACTGATTTTCTTCTAGAAAAGTGATTTGTGTGCACTTCCTTCCAGATGCCCCGGCCCCGGCCAGCGCCGCCGCAGACGCCCGCGCTCCCTGGGCAGGACGCAGAGACCTCGCCCGCTGCGGGCTTCTCTCAAGCCCTCCTCCAAGCTCCCATCTGCTGCCCACGTGGATGCGGGCAGCAGGGGCTCGCGGGCTAGGTGAGCCCTGGGGGTCCGGAACCAGGAGGTTCTGCCAGGCCCTCTGGGGCCCCTCAGGAGGGGCAGAGCCGGCCCCACCTTGCAGAATGGAGGCCCCCACCCTCCTCCTCGCAAGTCGCCCCACAGCTGGCGTGGGACTCTCACGGCCCGTGGGCGCCCTTCTTGGTGAAGGGAGTGGTCTGCCGGGGGGCCCTGGGGCTGAGACTCCTGTGTCTGAGGACAGAGCCCCTCTGGGACACTGCCTCTCTCCCCCACCTCCAGATTCTCTCACCTGCCGGGCCACCCACGTGCCCCAAGCTGCATCCCAAGCTGCCATGACCACAGTCCTGGGCCCAAGGCCATGCCCTTCCCCAGACAGCTGGACTCTGGACCCACCAAACCTTGGGTGGGGTCCTCGGCATCCCAGCGAGACACGGGCATGACGGCCCCTGCCTGGCCTTCCCCACCCCACCTCCCCCTGCATGAGGCCCAGGCACCTACTGGAAGCCCGACCCTGGGCGTTCGAGTGCGCGGTGCCCCGATTCCCTTACTCCCACTCCCCAGAAGGAAGCCAGCAGGGCTGGGGTGGGCAGAGCCACCCGCCTCCAGACTGCCTGTTCCCGCCAGACGGGGAGACACCGCACGGGTTCTGGGGATGTGGTCTCTGCTCACCTCCCGTCCACCTCGTCACCTGACCCCACCCGGGGCCTCTCAAAGACCCCTCGTCCCCTGCTGTCCTCCAGCTGGAAGCCCCAGGCCCTGCAGTCCCGGCCTGACGTTCAGGCCGTTTTGCTTTCGTAAAACCCGCACCTCCTGGAGACTCGGCGTCCGCTCACCCGTCCTGCCAGCGTGCTCAGCGCACGGGCCCCCAGGTTGGGGGTCATGTGGCTAAGCTGGGGTCCCTGTGCTGCCTGGGCCCTGAGTCTCCTTCCTGCTGGAGTCCCCTTCACCCTAACCCAGGGGCGCCGGGCCTGCTCTGGATCTCCCAAGTGCTTGCTCAGCACAGCCCACACCGCTCGCCCTGCTCTGCAGGCCTCCCCCTGCAGCTGGCCAATTAGCCCATGTCTGACACAGCACAGAGGGCCGAGGGCTGGCCCCTCAGCACCCTGCCGAACCCAGGGACAAAGTGACAACTGCCAGGAGAGGAGCTCACAGTGGCGGGGGGGGGGGGCGGGAGATCTCAGCCCCCGAGGCTCACGGTGAAGGCTTTGTGTGTCCCTCTCATGTGGCAGGTGACGACACAGAGCCCCAGCGAGGGACCGGCCAGGGCTTCTGGTGATACCGATACGGGGCTCTGGGCCCCAGGCCTCTGCGAGGCCTCTAGTCGGGCCTTCAACTCCCCTGGGGCGAGGTGCGTGCGGGGTGATCCCTCAGGACCCCACACGCCCTCAACACACACACACACACACACACACACACACACACACACACGACCCCTTCCCCAGGATCTGCGCCAAGAACGAGGCAGCCTGGGGTCCGTCGTGGGGGGCGGGTGCCGGCTCGGCCTGCGTCCAGAGGGCACTTTCTCCTCTCCCCACCCTGGGTCTCGGAACACAAGGGGATGGCCCCATCCTGAGCTGGGGGTCAGGGCAAGGGTCATTCTTGTCGAGCGGGGGGCCGCCCGGGGCTGGCGAGGTCAGTGCTGGGTGTCCGGGAGGGTTGAGCTGCCCTCTCACCCAGGCCCAGGGGCCGAGCACGGGTCTCATGCCGATTTCTACAGATCAGATACCGTGTGCAGCGCCCCAGGCCTGAGCAGCCTTCCCCGAGAATCCTCCTGTGGGGGGTTGGGAAGAAGCTGGGGCAGTTTCTGAGATGCGGACCTTATCAGTGCTATCGGATGGAGGCTGGGGAAGTCACCTGCCTCCAGCTTGGCCTGCCCTGTGCGCTCTGTCCCCTGCCCCCCCTCCCCGCCATGCCCACTTGCCTGGCTGCCCTGCCCCCCCCACCCCCGGCTCACGTCCCTGCTGCCCTGTCCTCTTGCCTGCCCTGCCCGCTCTGGCCTCGGGCCTGCGCCTCCCCGAAACTGTGTAACTTTCTGTGGGGGCGCCTGTGTGGGGCCCCAGCAGAGTCCTTGAGGCCCTGTTTTTCTCACGGCTGCATTCCCGGCGCCTGACCCACAGCGAGCGCTCAGCCGCGCAAGAGCAAGGCCACGGCGCAGGGCTGCTCCGGCCCAGGCCAGCGGGGACAGGGTGCCGCCGCCGCCGCCGCCGGGGGGGGGGGGGGGGGGGGGGGGGGGGGG
>NC_081557.1:1921027-1963218 GCF_022355385.1 Mustela nigripes | reverse complement strand
GGGGGGGGGGGGGGGGGGGGGGGCTGGGCCGCGGCCGGTCAGGCGTGCGGGGCTGGGGGCAGAGCGCGGGGCAGGGCTCTCCCGGGGCCACCACTCGGCCCTCCGCCTTTCCCTCCCCCCAAAGGAAAGGAGAGGTTAATAAACCAATTACTTTGGGCAACGAAGCAAAATAAGTCCCATTAAAGTAATGAACGCCCTTCGCACAGCCCCCGTTGCAGAAGACTAATAAATTGGGGCTTTGTCACCATCCGGTAATTCCTCGCTGGGGCGTTTCTTCATCCCCGTCCAACAGCACAGTTTAAGGCTCTGTTAATACTTTTAAGACGGGCTCGATGCCAGACTAATTAGATTTGCACTTCCACCATGGGCCAGGCGAGGCTCGGATGTGCCCGATGAAAGAGGCCCAAGGACCCCGCGGGGGCCCCGGGGACAGCACCCGCCTTTGAGAAGGGGCCATGTGCGGATTCCCACGTCTGGCCTGACACTCCGTCTGCGGCCCGGCTCCCCCGCCCCCCACGCCAGGGCACGGCTCTGATCTGAGCGAAGGCCGGGCCTCGTTCTCCTGAGGGTCTCTTCCTGAATCTGCCCACCCCGGGGACTCTTGGGGGTCAGCCGGCTGATCCAGGACCCCAGAGCCAAACCCGGGCGGGTCCACATAGACAAGGGGGAAGAGAGAAGAGGAGCCAAGGCAGAGCAGAGACACCTGTCGGGTGCGCCCTGGACAGGGTGGTCCAGGCCAGCGCCATGGGCATGGGACGCATGGCCACACCCAAGGGACACATCCATCAGGTGTGTGCCTGTCAGGCTGAGGCAGAAGGGTGGGTCCCCTCTGTGGGCTTCCTCCCCAAGACCCACAAGCCCGCAGGCTGTCTGAGTGCATGCTCGTCCTGCAAAACACCCAACTCGTCCTCCTCAAAACCATCAAGGTCGTCAAAAACAAGGACATTCAGAAACTGTCACGGCCCAGAGGGGTCGAGGGAGACATGGCGGCTGCATGGCAGGTGGGGTCCTGGAAAGGACCCTGAGACAGAAACAGGATGGGAGAACCGGGAAATCTGAAGGAAGAAGGGACTCGAGTCAGCCATGGCGTCCCTCCAGCGGTGCGTTGGATGTGCCTGACGCTCTGTCCTGACCCATGTGTTAGCAGGGGAAGGTCGGGGAGGAGGCATGAGAGAGCTCTCCGCAAGATGCTCATCATCTCCCCGTAATTTGAAATCTGTTCTACAAACTGCCCCGGCCTCTGGCTCCCGCTCTGTAAGACAGGCACTGTCACCCGGCCCGGCCTTGACCACAGGACCACCGTGAGCTCTGGTGGCACCGCAGCCAGGTGAGGCCGGGCAGGAGCATGGCTGGGGGGAGAAGGGAAGAGCCAGCAGATCGGCCCGACTGCGCGCCGAGCGTGAGCTCGGGGAGCCCGGCGTCCGAGGACAAGCGAGGCCTGCACCCCGACCACGTCAGGTTGGGTCTCGGTGTCCCACGGCTGCCAGCCCCCCGAGCAGGGCACGGCCCATGGTGGGAAGGATCGGCGGTGCCAGGACGGGCTGGGCAAGGGGGCACGAGACAGGGCTGATGGCTGGGCCCCGTGTGCCGAGACTGGCCGTGGAGCGAGTGCGTGTGCGCACCTCACAGGCTGCCGCTGTGCTCGGGACGCAGGGGCTGCCCGGGGCTGGCCGCCGCATCCGCCGGCCTCGCAGAACATCAGGACTTGGCTGTCACCGAACTATTAGTGATCTCTTGTTTTTTCCAACCTTTCCTACGGCCCATACCAAAATAGGAGGCAGGTGTTCACAAGCCCTTGGTACAGACGGCGTTTCTTAAAGTTCCAAAGTTAAATGAAAATTCCCAATGCGTGGGACTGGAAAGGAACTTCCTTAATTCGGTCAAGTTGGAGACTGAAAGCCAGGGCAAGGCATCCCAGCCGTGGAGGAGACGCTTCCATTCGTGTCCGTCACTTATTAATTTCTAGGAAGACCTCCCTAAGACAGGGCCGCCAAGGGGCCCCACGCTGCGTCCGGCAGAGTCCACTTACGGCCAAAGAAAAGAAAGATGGAGGCACGAGGGCTGGGAGAGAAAACGGTCCTTATCTGCAGCTGATAAGATCGTCCACTTAAGAAATCAGCAAGGCCAACAGATCAATTATTGCAAGTGACAAACGTGTCCCGTGGTGGCCAGGGAAGGCCAGCCTCTTCCACCCCAGCAAGAAGCTCCGAGGGAAATCAGTGCCCAACTGGCCTAGAGAAGGGGCGTTGTCAGGGGTCATAAAGCAGCCCCCCGTGAGAGGAGGCCCCTCGCCGCGCTCCCAGACCGCAGGGGAGGACTCAGGAGATGACCCGAGCCGCTCAGAGAGACGCCTTGACTCTGGGGCCAGAGAACACGATCCGAGTTTCCATTTCCCCCACGTTCAGCCTGTAAATCCATGCGACCCCAAGCAAACTTCCTATTGAAATTAAGGAACTTAATAATGTCCCCGTGAAGGAACAAATGTCCGGAACAAGCGAGTCAAACTTTAACAGAGGTCACGTGCGGGGCGATGGTGCCTCTTTGCAAACCAAAGCAGCAGGTCCCCGGGGCACTGGCGTGTCCCCCGGAAACGAGACCACTGGTGCAGAGGAGGGACCCCGGTCACGCTCCTCGTGATCTTGGGGACGGGGCTGGCCGCAAAGATGATGTTGCCCCCCCCCCGCCCCTAAGAGACGGGCTGGAGAGGCTGGGAGGTGGGGGCTGCTGCTGGGAGGGACATGGGACGGGCTCCCCGGCCGGCACCCTGGAAGGGACGGAGCCCTACGTGGCAGAAGGTGCCTTAGAACTGAAGTGAGAAGACAGGAGAGTATCTCCTGACCGACGGGCAGTGAGGCCAGAGGCGGACGTGGGGGTTGGGTCCCCATTTGCAATGTCACTCATGGACGGTTCCCCCGAGCCACGGGGCTGCCCGCCGGGACCCCGCCTCTGCTTGTGGAAACTCCTTCCTCCCTGCCGCGCTCTGTGGGTGAGCCTGTGTCTCCTCTGTGGAAATCTGTATCTTCAGGGTCTGGGACGGGGCCTGGATGGTGGGTGACAGGATCTGCAGTGACAATGCCACAGCGAGGGCAGGTCGAGCACACGTGCTCGGGCCCTGTGCCCAGGAGCGGCTCTAAGCTGTCGCACGGACCGGCCTCCGCGGGGGGCCCCCAAAGCACCTGCGGGTGTCAGAGGCTCGTCAGGCCTGGAGTGGGAGACAAGGGCATGCTCTGCTCCCCAGGCCCAGAAGAAGCTACGTGAACTCAGCTGTCCCAAAGGGCTCCCCAGGTGAGGAGCCCGTCTGGGGTCAGCCTGGCCCAGAACCTTCTTTCCTGGGAAGGTCCCAGCGCTCACATCCGAGCGAGGTGTTGTCTTCTGCTCTGGAGGAAACACGTGCTTCGACCCGTGACCTAAGCAGGGGGGATGCAGGCTGCAGTTTCTGGCCGAGTCCCCGGGGGCTCCTTGCTGGCTGCACGACGGGCTGTGCTGATGGACGGTGACAGGCCTGTGCCCGCACTTCCTTGAACAGAGAGCTGGGACCTTGGTCCCTTGTCTTCCCATTCCTTCCCATCCCTGGTCCCTCAACCCCAGGGCTCCAGGGAGGGGCTTTCAGTGAGTAGGAGGGGGGACCGCTCACACGCCCAGTGGCCTTCCGCTCCCCTGCGGGTCAGGGTGGGTCTGCCGCAGAAGGCGATGGCCCTTGGGGGCCCCAGAAGTGCCCCCCGCATGCCGGGCTCATGGTTTGGAGGAGCAGTGGTGTGTCCCAGAAGGGGACACACATTGGATCTTCGATGGAAGACCCAGCGGAGGAGGGGCTGCGGGTACACAGAGCAGGGCAGGCGCCCGGGGCCCAGAGCCCAGGCCTGGGGGCAGGGGAGTCAGGGGCGGGTGAGAACACGCAGGGGCGGGTCTCCCGGCCGACCAGGGCGGGCCTGCAGCTGATGTCTTGTGAGGACACCTGTGTGATTTCCCCTAAAACATCCTGTCCCTCTGGAAGGACCGGCCACGGGTAACATTCCTTTCCTGAGGTGGTTTGTAGGCTGAACAGGCAGCACCGGCCGCTGCTGGGGACAAGTGGCCGGGGTCTCTGCACACTTGGGCCGTGGGTGGCCGATGGTCCAAGAGCTTAGACAGAGCCCCCAGGTGGGGGAATCTGATCCACGGCCACCCACGACACGCCGTCTTAACCCCAAAACTACTCATGTGGACTGATTGCCTAACCCTGCCGTGTAGACCAAAGTCCCGTCTGCACCACCACAGCCCTGCGAGTATCTAGAACTTCCAGGCTTTCTCGTTTAGGTGGAAAAGGACTTCAAGGCCCTTCCATGGGGGGAGCCGAGCACAGAACTCTCCGGAACCCCGGCAGCACCTTCTGAGCCTCGCTGCCGTTCGACCCGAAGCACCCGCACAGAATCTTCCCAGACTTTCCGGTGAAAGTCGCCACCAGAGACGAGTCCACCTCTGTGAGCGCGCCCTTGGGCCCATGAACTTCGCCCGTTCACCACCACAACACCCACCTGGCTGGCCCCGCGGGGTCCTAGTGGGGGGCAGGTGTCCTGACGGGGGAACAGGTGGGCCGGAACGGGAAGTCCAAACCACAGGCCATGAGAATTGTTACAAGTAACTAAACTAATAATAGTAATAACCATTGTTATATCCCACATTTTCTTGATGGTTCATTTTCTACGCACACATGATATCTTGTGACAAGCACAGACATATGTACCCCTATTATCAATAACATAGAATTCTGTAAGACAGAGTAGAAGCAGCGAGTGGAGAACATCACAGGACGTGGTGCGTGTGGGCACTCGGGTCTGGTCCGCCAGGGAGAAGAGCCTGGCATGTGGGCTGTGGCCAGAGTGTGCTAGGCACTTTCCGAAGGGCGTCTGGGAGAGGGCCGTGGGGTGGACACGGTGGGCAGGGGGTGTCGGTTAGGAAACTCCAGCTCTACTCCCCCCTTGAGCACCACGGTATGCAGAGCCCTGGGGCCCAGCTGCGTAGACAGCAAGAGAAGGTCAGGGAGGCTGCTCTCCTCTGGGACCCTCCCTCCCGGCCCTGAGAAGGAGCTCGGAGGGGGTTGAGGACAGACGGACCGCAAGGGATCTGCCACCTGAGACCTGAGTGCCAGGCAAGAGCCAGACTTATTTCAACCTCGAGGTCAGCCCCTGAGAGAGGGTGAGAGGCCAGGTCCTGGAGGGCAAGAACACTTCAAGAGGAGTGAGGTCAGATGACCCACGGAAGGTGGAAGCCCGAGCCCCAGACCTCCCCCACTCGAGGACCACGGAGTCTTGGGGCTGGGAGACCCTGGAGACAAAGATTGGCCCCCATATGGCGAGGGGGAGCCCAGGGAGCCACGGGTCTAGTGGAAGGATACACAGGCTTTTGCGAGGGTGCCTGTTTGTCCATGTTTGCTGGCCACACCGGTTGTCCCCTAGTGACCGGTAAGAACGTCCCCCTCCCTCTCAAACGTCATAGGGGGCTCCGGTCCATTTCGTGCTGCTGGAGGGCTGCACTTCTGCTGGAAATCGGGAGACCCCACCTCCGGGTTTGGGCAGGGAGCACTCTCCCGGAACACGAAGGGACAAACCATCGCCGACCCCTGAGGGCCCATCTGTGATGGGAACTGCGGAGCGTGTGTTTGGCCCCCAGACCCACCCGGAGGCCTCAAAGCTGTGGGCTTCCTCACTCCGTCCCCTCAGGGCCCCAAGGCCCTTGGTTGGGCCGGCTTGCATTTACTCAGACAGGAGGCCCCGGTGGCCCCCTGGAGCAGTGAGGGGAGGGGAGGCCTCCTTCCCTCCCGGGGCTCTTGTTTGCAGAGCTCCCGAGGACCTGGCAGGACAGAGCCTGGACAAACACAGAGCATCCCCAGCAGAAATGCCAAATCAGTAAACACCCCCTCCCCCGCCGTGGCATGTTGCCTCTGATCTAGCCGCAAAGTGCAAACTGCCCCTAGAAAGGGGGGGGGGCACTGCACATGGCCACACCAGGCCCCGCTCCTCCGCGGGGACCACAGCCCCCAAGGCCACCGGCCACCCGCCAAGGGTGTCTGAGCCCCAGGAACCCGCAGGCCCGGCTCCAGGCCGCTCTGCCCATCATGGGGGGCTCCAGCCTGTGTGGGGCCCGGCTGGGGTTCCTGCTGCCGCACGAGAGGACGACCACTCTGTGCGAAACCTCTACCGGCTTTGAGTGCGGGCCAGGGTGGGAGAGCCTGGTTCTAGAGCTCATTTTTCTTCCTTTTGCCTTTTAGTGTAAAAAACCCAACAACGTCACGGTGCCCAGCACCATTCACTGCAACAGTGAACGGTGAGGACACACTCGAGACCAGAGTCCCAGGAGGTGATGAAGTGGCCGGAGGGGAGCCGCCAGGGGCCTCTGGGGGGCCCTGGACCTGCCCAGCGCGTGGGGCTGAGCGGGGAGACGGGGTCGTCCCTGGAAGGGACCCCAGCTGGACAGTGGGCCCCCGCTGTCGGTGTGCCCAAAGCCGGCTGCTCCTTCGCGAAGCCTGGCATGTTCTATGGCCCAGGACCTCCTCTCACAGCAATAAGGTGGTGACTGCAGGCAAGACACAGCACGTTCTGGAACGTTTTATCAGTAATGGAGGAGGCTAAGAGGAGGAGGGCTAGGACCTGCCAGCGAGCCGTGTCCCTCCTTAGCTCCCGGGGCCCCGGCCTCTCCCTGAGAGCCACCTCCATGCCCTGGTCTCTGAGGGTCCGAGGTCCTTCAATTCCCATCTGAGGCAGCATAGCCCAAGCCGGCCCTCGGGGGGCTGCAGGGGGACCCTAGGGCTCCATGCTGAGCTGGACAATGGCCCCCAAAGATGCCCACGTCCCGTGCCCTGGCGCCCAGGGACAGATTCGACTCCGCAGCTGGGGGGAAAGGCTGCCGAAGGAATGAGGTTTGCCGAGCAGGTGATCCTGACGTGGGAGATTCCGCTGGGTTATCTGCAATCACGAGGATCCTTGCACGGCCTGTGGCAGGAGGGGTAAAGTCAGAGGAGGAGAGGTGACTCTGTGCAGAAGGTCAGAGAGACGCCGGGCAAGGATGCTCAGCCGGCCTGGGCTGCCCACACGGACAGAGGACGGGGCCCACAGCCGCAGGATGCGGGGAAAAGCCCAGCCGGGCCACACCCTGACTTCAGCGCGCTGACACGGTTGTGACCCCCACAACTGAGGGATGAATAGTCTGTACTGTCCCGAGCCACCGAAGTTGGTAATTTGTCACAGTAGCCACAGGGGACCAACACGGGCCTCCAACAGGACAACAGGCGGGAAGGGGCCCCGTGTCCGGAGCCTGAGGTCTTGGGCTGAATCCTGCGTCAGCTCAAGGGACCCTGGACCTGCCACCCACCTCCCGGAGCCTGGGCAGCTACAAGTGTGGGATGGGATCACGCACCCCCCACCATGGACACAGGTCACCTCCCCAGCCTGGGGAGGGGCCCTGCTGCTCCCATGGTTTGTCCCTTGCGGTCACCCAGGAGGGCAGGCTGGTGTCAACCCTGCTTCTCAGGGACGAGGAGACGGCAGGGAAGTCCATGCTGAAAAAGGTGGACGGTGGGCCAGCTGTTGAGTGGCAGCCCAGGCTGTGCCCGCCCCCCTGGCCGCGGCACCCAGTCCGCACCTGGAACAACAGGGCTGGCCCAGCGTCCGGTTACAGCCCCCCTTGCGGGCTGTTCTGGATTCCTGTGGCCGACCGGCGTGCAGAAGCTGGGGCTGGAGAAGGACCATCCTCTCCGGGGTCTGGGCGCCCGGAGCCCGGAGTATGGTCTGTTCAGAGGACCCCGGCCCAGCTGGGGCCCCTGGGAACATGACAGCCCCCCCCCCCACCAAGGCACACACACACTTGGAAGTCACGTAGGCCCCTTCCAGGCCAAGCCCCAGGGCCTCCCACTCACTGGGGACCCTGTGGGGCTGGGGTGAGCAGAGGCTGGCCTCCCCTGGACTCCTGGCTGCAGACTCCGCCCACAGCTTTGGCTGGGTCTCTGCACCGCACCCCACCCGCTGGCCGGAAGGGGAGCAGAGACCCCGGGGATGTCTGAAGCAGATCCACAGGCACTGGTGTCCCTGACCCCCGTCATGTGTCACTCTGGCCTTCAGGCTGGAAGTGGGGAGGGGAGCCTTCTGCTTCTCTTGTCATGTTCATTGCAAACGTCACCTCCTCAGGGAGCCCTCCCTGATCACCCCGGCCTCGTGACCACACTGCTGCCCACCACTTGGCCTAGGAGCCTGCTGTGAGGGCCTCCACCCCAGATCCTAGCCTCCCCTGCCTGGGGGCTCCCTCCTGCCCCCTGCTTTCACCCCCTCCTGTCCCTGCTGTTTGAAGGGTTCCTTGCTCAGCTTCTTCGTGTTGAGTTGTTTCCCACACTGACCACAGGCCATTGGTCAAAGTCAGGCTGGGACACTGCCCCCCGCCATGGGAGGCTAACGTGGTTCCCCTCTGACCCCTGAGAAGGCCCCGGAACATCCTTCCTCTGGATGGAGTGAGAGCCAACCCCTGTGCTCCCCCCACCCCAGCTGGCTTCCATGGGTTTTGACCGCGGCTGTAGGCGCGGCTCGTAAAGACGTGCAACAGGCTGGCTGTCCCCCCATCAGGTGCCTGTCGACTCCCCTCAAGGCCAGCCTCCGACCCTACAGCGGCGAGGAGACGCAGAGCGACGGAGCCTTCCCAGTGCCCCGCGCCCTCCAGTCCGGACCAACCCGCTGCGCTTTATAGCCTGCTGGGGCCGAGCAGGCACGCGGGCTCGCCGGCGCTTTACACGAAGGCTCTTCACCAGACGGAGTCAGGCGGATTCACGCTGGGATCATAAATGTAGTTGGGATATTTTTATTTTCAAGTAGCACTTGTGAAATCTATAAAATTAAGCTAATATACTGATTTTTAAAACAAGAACGTTATAGCCCCGGGAGTCAGTTTGCCAGCTGATGGGTCCAGGAGTTGGCTCCCGCTCTCGGCATCCGGCAGGCCTGCGGGGCCGCCCCGGGGGGCCTGGGCCTGCTCCCCCACTATGCGGTGGATATGCAGGGGGAGACCAGGTGTGGGGCTCTGGACCTCCACCCACACAGCAGCGGCAGAGGGGCCCGAGACCTCCCCTTTGTGCCCTACCTGAACTCACCCCACGGCACCCCTCCTGGGGACCCTGCCTCTAGCATCTCACGGGTACTGGGTCATTGTCCAGTGGCCCCACCCTACCCGGTGCAGGCACCAGCCCTGGGCGTGGCTCAGGAGCCCCCCGAGGCCGCCCTGTGCAGGTGGCTGATGCCCCGGGAGGCTGCTCTTTGCTCCCAGGCACGCCCACATCCCCTGCCCCGCAGGGCTGGCCCCGTGAGAGCACACAGAGGGGCCCCTGGAAGGGGCCGGGTGGGGTTAGGAAGCCTGTAGCTCGGGGACCAGGAGATGGCCACGGCGGGGACTTCACATGGACCACCACCTCCCAGGTCCAAGCTAGGGGCCTCCGCTCCAGGTAGCTTGCAGCTGGAGCCCCCGACCCCAATTCCTGCTCCCCGGCGGCCCAGCGTTCCAAGGACAGCCGCTGGCCTCTGACCCCAGGGCTCCCCGGGATCATCGTGCTCACAAGCCCAGGGCTTCCGGGGAAACTCAAGGCTGTTCTTACTCTGCCGTTCCCTGGGTCCCCCCCACCACCCCCCGGATGCTCAGGGATTTTAAGACTCAAGGCCCCCCTCCTGTCCAGGTTCTCAGTACTCACAAGTACCCAGTACTTCCCCAGTCTCAGTGCTCCTCAGTCCTACGTAGTCCCAGGAGCTAGAATGGGACGTCAGTCTGTCCCAATCCCAGCAGCCCCAGGATGGGGGACATGGAAGCCTGCATTCAGGAGGGGCACTGGGGGAGCCCCGGGGCAGGCAGGAGGGCTGGCCCGCCAGGGAGCCGCTCTTTGGCACCTGGGGTGCACAGGGACCACCCTGCCCAGCACCAGCCCTGGGCAGCTCACAAGCCCCCCTGCCCCGGGGCAGAGATCACCTCTTTGCCAGTGGTGGGCCTCTAGACCTTGAAGAAATGGGGTGGGCTTCTCCCGTCCATGCCACCCTGCCTCAGAATGTTGCCGTATCTGGGCCTTTAGGGAGAAAATCAAGGTACCATGAGGTCCCCGGGGTGACCCTGATCCCGTGTGACCAGAGTCCTTACAGGAAGAGGACATCAGGAAACAGACATGCACGGAGGGATGAGCCCATGAGGACCCAGAGGGAGCACGGCCGTCCGCACACGAGGGGAGAGGCCTTGGGGGGACCTGCCCTGCCCGCTCCCGCATCCCAGGGGTTGGCCTCTGGCACAGGGGACAGGGAGCATCTGCGGTGTTTGTTACGACGGCCTGAGCCGACTGATGCGGCCGCTAGCTCACACAGGGACCTGCGGAACAGCCGAGGAGGGCGGGGAGGGCCGGCCGGGCCTCGGACCCAGGGTGGGATCTGCTTACGGAGGGAGGAAGGGACAGCATTTCTGCAGGAGGGATGATGGCGGTGGGGGTGGGGTGCTGGGCGCCCCCGACCCGCGAGGCTGAGGTCAGAGGCAGGGTGAGGAGGGAGCGAGGCGGGCGGTGCTGGGGGTGCTCTGGACAAGGCTGGAGGAGGCACACGGGCTGCGCAGGGAAGGCAGGAGGGGGTGGCCCAGGTCGCCGGTCCCAGAGCACGGGCCTCAGGTGGCAGGAGCCTACGCGCCTCTCGGGCCTGTCCCCTCGCCCCCGGCGCCCGGGCGTCCTCGTGCCGCGGCTGGCCCTCTCCCAGCATCTCCCCTTGGAGGCGGTGATCAAGGGGGACAGCTGAACACCCCTTGCCTTCTTGCTGCTGTCCTGCGTCCAGACCCCGCCCCAGCCACGGAAGCTGTGCACTGCAGAGTTCGGAGGAAGCCAGGTGCCCCGGGACAGGTGACAGTGAGGAAGGGAACCCATACGTGTGGCCGCCCCCAGCATGCTGTGTCTCCATGGGGCCTTCCCTTTTTGGTGGTTCCTGCCTGGGGCCGGGGGACCACAGCTTTGTCCACAGCCCAGGGGCCCTTGTTCTGAAGCTCAGACCATGACGCCTTTCATGGGGGACCGCACACCCAGACCCAAATGGGGAGTGAAGTCCCTACTTCACTGTGGGGGGAAACCGAGGCTGGAAGTGGCGGCACCTTGCCTGGGAACACACAGCTCCTGCCGGCAGAGCACTCCAGAGTAGCTTCTAGAACTGCCAGCTCCCTGTGCCCGGCCAGAGATGCTCAGCCAGGACAGCACACCTGGGACCTGGGGCTCGCCAGGGAGCCCCCACAGTAAGGCCTGCTCCTTCTCTGGCGGTCCTCGCTTCAGGGACATCCCTGCTGTCTCCCCATGGAGGAGCCTGACCGTGGCGTCCATGGCCCCCATGGTACCTGCCGGTGAGCCGGCCTCCACCCTAACCACCGGGCCCTGCTCCCCGCACCGGGGCCCGAGCCAAGCCTACTGCTCAGCCTTGGACTCCGGGTCACCCTCTCCTCAGCCCGTGGTGGCCGGCAGGGCCGTGACCCACTGCTTCCCGGCCCTCCACCTGGAGCGAAGTCCACTGGCCTGGGCGGGATCACGGCCCTTCTCGGCCCCCCTGCCCAGCACACTGTGGGCCGGGGCTCTGGCCTGACCGAGCTGCTTTCCGGTTCTGAAAGCTGCCAGCCCTCTCTTGCTCAGGCCCGTGTGATTTCTCGTTCGCTTGCTTCCCAAACGTTCATTCAGGACTCTCACGCACACATCCGGAGACCCCGGGGCCAGAGCAGTGACTTCCCCTGCCAGGGACCCCCTACCCCAACTCTCAGGGGGATCCATGCGTGAGACTAGCCCCTCAGTGCACGTGATCAGAGACCAGAAACTCTACACGATGAGGCCAAGATGGAGAAGCCCACAAGGGGATGGTCCATGGAGGCATCTCAGGGCAAGCGACAGATGAGGCGAGAAGACTAAACAGGACTTAGCCAGTGAGGAGTGTGTGCGCATGTCTGTGAGCGGAGAAAACCGCCCAGGGTGGGGCAGAGGGAACAGCACGTGCCAAGACCCTGGGGTCAGTGGGAGCGATGGGGCTATAGCCTGAGATGGGAGTGGGGGGAGGGATGAGGCGGTGCCCAAAGGGTCTGCGGGAGCAGGGTCCCTAGCAGGAGGAGGCACTCTTTGGACTCGGCGGGGGCGGGGGGGGGGGGGGGGGGGATGACCCAGGGATCTGGCCTGAGCCCCCTGGAGGACAGGTGAGCCCCGGGGGGCCTGAGCTCTGGAGGCCGGGGCTCAGGACAGGGAGGGTATCTGGACTCTGCCCTTCAGGTCCCTTCCTGTCCTGACCTTCTTGTCTCTCCAATTCCCTGGGCCTGGAAGTCTCCTGCCTCCCGTGGCCCTGTGGCCTCTGCCTCTGGTGGGTCTGTGGTTCAGCTAGCGGAGCTGCCACAGGTCAACGAGGGGAGGGAGAGAGGGCGCCCGTTCCGGCCCCTCCCTCCGGGGCTTCCCTGGCCTCTGGCCCTTCTCTGCTGACGCCCAAGGCCTCCCTGCCCCCCTTCCCCAAGGGCTGCTGGTGAGCTGGGGGTACTGCCCTACCTCGTGTGGTCCTCACGGCCGGCCCACACCTCTGAGCCAGGACATGTCTGCTGAACAGGGGTCACCCAGGGTCCTGGGGCATGCGCAGAGAGCCCAGATCTGCCTGTGGTGGGGAGGACGGGGGAGCAGATAGGGGGGCTGAGGCAGAGCAAGGCCAGGGGGCCGCAGCGGGAGGCCCTGTGATGGTCTGCGAGCCGGAGTGGGGCTGACCCCGGCACTCAGGAGCGCCCAGGAGCCCCTCCCCCTCCTGAGGCATCCTGCAGGATGTGGGGGGCAGCAGCCCAGAACAGCACGAGGAACAGGGCCCAGGAGGGGCGGGCGGGGGGCTCCCCAGTCTGGCTGCTGGGCAGGGCTGTCCTGCTGATGCTTCCCATCTTACTGAGGAGGAGCCTGAGGCCCCGGGGGAGGGAGAGTGGGGGGCGGGCTCAGGTGTGGCTGCCTCTGAGACCCCTCCCCCGCGCGCCTGTGGCTCAGCAGCTGGCGCGCTGCCCGTGGGTGGTCACAGTCACAGAGTCCCCTCGGGAGCGCCAGCAGTCTCTGGGGAGGGGGTGGGGGGGCGACTGGAGCCTCCCTGCCTGGGGCACAATGAGGCTGGAGCCTGCAGGGCTGGGGACCCGGTGGGGGAGACCGCCAGGGCAGGGGTCCCCTCCCTGGGCCCCGGTGGGTGGGACGGAGGCCCCCGGGCTCCGGCTGTGAGGCGAGGCCCTCGGCGGCGGCCACAATAAATATGTTTGTTCAAGGGAAGCCAGGCTGGGAGCTGTGCGCGCTGGCCTGGCGGGGAAGAAAAGGCCGCTTGTGCCTCGCACACTGGGCTGATTGTTCGCGCTCACGCAACTGCTGCCCCGTGGCCGGAAAGGTCAGACGCCCCTCGGGCCCCGTCGGAAGCAACTGGTGCCGCGGGCCCCTCTGCCCGCTCCCAGCTGTAACACCCGTCCGTCCGCATCACCTCGGGGCCTTGGCACAGGAGGGAAGGGGCCAGGCGAGGTCTGCGAGGCGGCCCAGCCGGGAGTCTGCCCGCCGCTGGGGCGGGCGTCCCGAGTCCGGCACAGAGGGCCCCGCGGGCGCCTGGGAGGGATGGGCGGGGAGGCCACTCTGGGCACGGGGGGCTTCACCATGGGGGCCCTCTGCCCTGGGGTCGGATGGAGCCGTGCAGGCCTGGGTTTGGATATACGGGGACGCCACGGTGAGGACTAGGGAGAGACCCCCCCGCCGGCCGCCCCCCACTCCCACCCGTGAGGCAGGACCAGCCCACCCCCTCCCCTGCAGCAGGAGGGTGGCTCTGCCTGCTGACAGCCCAATTTCTAGAACGGTGCCTGGACATGGGGCTAGTGGCCGTGAGCCGTCTTTGGGGCAAACACATCTCAGACTCTTGGCTTGCTCTAATCTCAAGACCCTGAAGGACAAAAATCTGGAATGTGAACCTGGTCTTCCTCCCCAAAACCAAAGCCCTTGATGTGCTCGCTGCCCTGCCACGGCCCCCTCGACGCTGCCCGAGACGGGGCTGTGCAGCGGTGGGGCCTCGGCCACGGCCCAGAGGCAGGGACAGGTGGCCTGCTCGCCTACACGTGCACACACACACCCGGGGCAGCCAGGACGGCTCAGGAAGGGGATGTTTTGGGAAGGGGCTGGAGGCTGGCCTCCCAGCTCGGGTGCCTACAGGTCCGGGCAAACGGCCATCCAGGTGGTGATGTCTGTGAGAGGTTGCCATGGCAGCCCAGGGACCTTAGGCAGAGTGAGACCCCCTCGCCCCCAAAACTGCTTTTCAGTCAGAAGACTAGGCGCTGGGAGGTGGGCAGAAGAGGCCCAAGGGCAGAGCTTCTAGAAGCTTCTTCCAAAGAGATGGTGCCACAGCCGGATGCCCAGGCTGGGGGGCCAGCCCGACCCCAGCTTGCTGCAGACCCGCTCATTCAACGGGGCTGGCCAACAGCCCGGCTCTGTGCGCTGCCCGGGGTGACGCCAGGACCCTGAGCCTCAGGACAGCAGTGTCTCCAGGCAGATGGGCTGCACAGGCCGGTGCAAGGTCTTCTCTGGGTCAGAGCTGTGGAGGGGCTTGCCTAGAGTTGGGAATGGGACACAGGACGAGGAAGGGAAGTCCACGTCCCCTACCAGGGGACACCCCCTCGCTGAGGGTCCTCACTCCCCGTGCCCAGCACCACGGCGAGTGTGGGGGTGGGCAGCCTTGGCTTTCTTTTCCGGGACTCTCCCACGGACACACAGCTGGAATGTGCTGGGCTCACCAGGGCCTGAACTCCCCCGGGGCCGGGCATTCCGACCGTGGGACGAGGACATTCGGTATTGTCCTTTCTGGACAGCACCAGGGAGCATGGTTGGGGACACCCCTCAGGACTGAGCCCAGCCTTAGGGAACTTGGCAGCCCTCTCACCGGGGAGCCCCGGGCTCCCCTCTCTGGGACGCCCCCCACTTCCTGCCCGGCTGGGCCTTGCACAGGGACCGAGGCTCCTCTTGGGGGGGGGGGGGGTCCCAGTGGGGGTGGGATGGCTTCCTGGCCCACCTCCCCTTCCTTTCCACCAGGCCCCAGGATCTTCCTTTGGTTCTGCTTCGAGCCATCAGGTGCTCACAACACCAGGCCGCCGCCCTCGCCCTGGAGAGCCGCTGAGCTCCCAGAGCCACAAGAGGCCTGGCCAGGGTTCTGGTCCCTGTGGCCGATCCCACCACAGCAACCTCTGGTCCATCTGGCCAACAGCCCAGCCCAGTTCCTGTCCACAGCCTCCCGGGCCTGCCTCCTCTGCTGCTCCAGCCACGGCGGCCACAAACCCATGGTCCCAGCCCTCACCCGCCTCCATGGGGATGAGGCCTGGAGCAGAGAGGCCGTGGCCTTCCCAGCCTCCTGCCGGCACGTGCTGCTCAGGGACAAGGTCGGCCTCTCTGCTGGGGCCTCCCAGGCCCCGCCCGCCATGCTGCCTGCCTCTGGCTCCTGCAGGGCACCCTGGGGTTCCTTCAGGGACGACAGAGGTGGGAGCTGAGGTCGGGGCACTGTGAGGAAGGGGCCGCAAGCCCCTGTGGGAGCTCCGGGAGCCAGGAAAGCAGGAATGGATTCCTTCTGGAGCCTCCAGACAGGAACCCAGACCTGCTGGTACCTTGATCTGGGTCCCGCGGGACCCACTCTGGGCTTCTGTCTTCCAGAACTACCAGGTAATAGGTCTGTGCTGGTTAAAGCCCCCAAGTCTGTGCTCCTTTGTTCCAGCAGCTCCGAGAAGCCCTGGGGCCCACCAGTCTCTGCCTCCCCGCCTGGCCCAGCCACTGTCCGCTCTCGCCTGTACACCCTGCTCTCTCCCAGGCCCACACAGTCCCTGGGGGTGGGGGCTGTCAGGGTGGGCATCCTTGGCTCGGCGACCGGGTCACGCCCCACTAAGAGTGAAAGCCAGGGTCCCTGTGGGACTCCCAGAGTCCTGGCCACATCGGCCTCCTCTTGGGGGCCCAGTCCACAGCATTCTGAGCCCCCTTCTGCGGGCCAGCCATCTGCCTTACCCATGAGTAGCAAAGCCCTAAATGCGTTTCCTTAGGTCTCTGGGGACGGTCGCAGCTTTGGGGGTAGAGGCCCCTCCAGTATGTGCCAGTTCTGGGTTGGTATGTGTCCGTCCTGACCTGCACCCGGAGTGGCTGTTCCAGGTTTGTATCCGGGGAATAGGGCGCATGCGTCTCTCTCCGGGGCCTCACGAGGTGGGTCTAATTTCATGGGCTGGCAGCGCCACGGGGGAGGAGAACTGACTCTCCCATTTTGCAGGTGCGGCTGCCGAGGCAGAAGGATCGTGTCGTCTGCCCTGTGGCTCCACCCCATGGAGGGCCAGAGGGAGAAGTGCACATGGGTTCCCTGGGCCGCCTCCCCGAGGAGAAGGGGCTCCGGGGTCTGGCCAGGGCATGCCCTCTGACTGTCCCGGGCCAGTGCGGGGCGGATGTGGCACGGGGTCCACGGGCTCCTGCTGGGTGAGTGCTGTGACCTGCCTGTGTGCAGCGGCTCCCAGAACCGAACAACGCCTCATCGCCAGCACTCATCACCCCGCTCTCGTCCCCAAATCAGGCAAACACTTCTGGGGAGTTCAAACCCCTGACTTTACAGAAGTTTCCGAGTAATAACAGATTAAGTTTCTGGCAGTTCAACGGCATCTGCAGAGGCCGGCCCTCTGGGGTGGCGAGGGGCTGCCCAGGGCCGGTGGACACGCTGCCCACCCCCCTGGGACCCCCAGGATGCTCCTCCCCAGCCTGAGACCTCTGGGGCCAGACTGGCCATCTCCCTTCCCTTGGGCTGGCCTCTGGGAGGGTGCCGTGGGTCCTGCCCAGACCTGGGTCGCCGTCCCCTGCTTGTGCCCTTTCCAAGGCCTGGCTAAGGACAGGCGGCCTCAGAGGGGTTTGAGAATCTCCAGGAGGAAGCGACCTGATCCCTGGCAAGCAGGAACCAGCGTCCCCGCCCTGGGCTGAGGCTGGCTGGAGGAGGCACGGTGCCCTGCGGTGCCCTGCGGGGCATGGGGAGGGCTGTGAGGGGCGGCCATCAGGGTCAAAGCAGGAGGCAGGAGATGAGGAGACAGGAGAGGCTGGGAGGGAGGGCGGCACCATGGCGAGACCTGGAGAGAACATGCGCAGAGGCCCGGGGCGGGCAGAGGCCCGGGGCGGGCCGGTACTGGACGAGGCCGAGGGAGAAGAAGGCCAGGGGGCCTGGGTGCGGGGAGGGCTGCGGGGAGGGCCGGAGGCGGGAGGTGAGCTGGAGCTGGTCTTGTGCACCTCGGCTGGACGAGAGCCGCGCGGACGGGGCATGCCCGGGGCGGGGGTCCCACGGGACGCGGGGTGACCCTCCACCTCCCCGCCACGCGCTCCAGGGACTGCAGTCTCTGGCTCCTGACAGCGCGAGCGCCGTGATGCCCGTTTCCCACCGACTCTGTCCATTCACCCTCCAGACCACACAGCCCGCCCCCGCCGGCTCCCGCGCTGGGTCTCCCTGCCGTGGAGCCCCCCAGGGCCAGCTGTGACTCCCCCATCTCCGGTCCGTGCCCCTCTCCTCCGGCCGGGCCGCTCCTGCAGCCTCCACCCTCCAGGGCTGTGGGGCTCCTCCCTGCCCCCCTTCCTCTGTGCAGCTCTGCAAAGGACACGGGCCCTGAGCTCCGGTCCTGTCCTGGACACCCCACCCCCACACGGGTAATCCCAGTGCCGCCTGCTTTCTCTAGGGTCCTGCCCTTTATCATCTCCGCCATACAGACAGGACCTGAGATCCTGGCGACGCTGTGAGCCGGCCCCAATCTCGGCACGCCAGGATCTGGGTCCTGTGTGTCTGCTCCCAGAGCGCAGAGCCCCCGGCAAGCTGGGGCCGCCTCTCCGGGAGCCCAGGGTGTATCTCGTGCTGACGTGGGCAGATGTGCGCCTGGAGCTCAGAGGTACAAGCTACCAACAGCAGAAAACAGGCACAGACCTTTCTGCCAGGACACTCTGAAGTCAGCGCCGGGCTGGGGGGCTGGGAATACCCAGCCTGAGTTACGACCCAGTGGCTCAAGAGGCCTCTGCCCCACCCCCAACCACGGCAGACCTCCAGCCTTGGGGGTAGAGCGAGGGGAGCCCCGTGCCCAGGGGTGCACAGGTTCTCTCTGTCTCTCTCTATGGAGCTGCTGGGAAGGGCCCCTGGAAGGGTCCCAGCGTCTAGCCCGGGGACGGCTGCCCGCCGGGAGGGGGACGGTAGGTTCCAGCAGCAGCAGGCGCGTCAGTGCCTCAAGGTCCCCCCTCCCCCTCACGCCGAAGTCCTTTCCCACTCAGGCCGATACAGAAGTCTGGGGTCTGGGAAGGTCCCACAAGGCCTGTCCCCGCCGGGAAGGGGCCATGCCCACCTCTGTGGCCGCGCTCACTGGCTTGTCACTGCCTTCCCACATGCTAGCCCCTCTGGGCTCCTGGCCACGGTCCTGTCCCAGATGCCATGATGGGCAGCGGTGGGGAGTTACAGGGCTTGGAGGGGCTCGGTACTCTGCCCTGGGCCTCAGTTTCCTCAGCTCTTAGAGCACAGCAGTGGCCCCTGTGTCACGTCAGCATCCTTGGAAAACCTGTCACCCGCCTGAGGCTTGCCTCCAGGGAGACCCTTTTGCTCCAGGGTGCTGCTCCCCCGATGCCCATCCCCCCTGCCCTGAGGACACTGGCAGCCCCCCCCCCCAAATCCATCTGGAGACCCTGTGGTTTGTCAGGCGGGAAGCACGAGCGTCTGTGCAGACCCCACCCGAGCCAGCCACGTCGGCACACACATCACGTGAGCGGCCACGGCCGGGCCTGAGCCACGGCCCGGGACCCGCCCTGGGCCTTCGCTGCCCGGGCCAGCAGGAAGCAATCTCCCCGGAGCGGGCAGGTGGTCCTCCTTGGCCGGCCCCTGCGAGGCCGTCCCCAGCCCCGCACCCACGGCCGCCTCGGGCCCCTTCCCTGCCGGAATGAACCAAGCGCTCTGGAATTCGTGAAGAAATCAGGGGTCTTTGGCCTGCTGTTTTTCTTGGCGAGGCCTTATCACAAATTAGTGGGGAAGCCCGAACGTTAGGGTTTCAGTTAGTTCAGCAGAATCTGAGAAGCAGGGAGTTGGCCTCCCGCCTCTCCTTGACCTGTGGGGCCCCAGGATGATTAACCAGGCAGGTGACCTGCACTTTGGGCGGGGGGGGGGGGCAGCAGCGTTTGCACAAGCTGGCGGGTTTCAGAAAGCCCAGCAAACCCGTGTCTGCCCGCAGGCCCCCTCGGCTGGGAGGGGGCATGGGCCGTGGGGTCCACGGCCGGGCCGGGGGCTCTGGGCACAGGAGGAAGGACAGTGCGGTGGGCTCATCCAGGAAGGGGGTGAAGGCAAGCAGGACCAGGGCCAGCCCTTTGACCTTGGGGTCCCTCTAGCTAGGCCGCTTCCTCAGCCACAGGTGAACATGAGGCGGCTCCATCCACTCAGGGAGGAGGTCAGGGACCCCGACAGACCAGCGGCGGGGTGTCTCCGCTGCAGAAGCCATTCTTCTGACACAAAAGGTGGGCTGCACCGCCTCGCCTGAGGAGCCAAGGCAGGGGCGGCGAGCACGTCTCCCTAGCCCAGCCCGCGGCTGCGGCCACCCGCTGGGGCCCCATGCCCACCGGCGGCGGCCTTTCTCGCGGGCGCCGTGCTCCTGGCCGTCCCACAAATTCTCAGTGCCCCGCCCCAACCGAGGTTCCCCAGAGCGGAGACGGGGGGCACCGATGGGCCTAGCCCTGGTTCAGGAAACTCCTGGGTCGGACTTGGGCAAACGGCATGCTCGACTGTGCGGCTCGCTGTGCCTGTGGGGCAGCAGAGGGCGTGGGACTGGGTGCCGGTTCTCGGCCCGCCGCCTGTCCTGCGCTGCACGAGGCGCTCAGCTCGTCGCTCGGCACAGATGACGGGATCAGGCGACGGAGACCCCTAGGCTCCCACTTCACAACTGAGAACACTGAGACCCAGGCCTTTAAGGGTCTTGTTCAAGGCCACACAGCTGCAGAGCAGCAGGACAGGCCACAGCCAGCTCCGTGCCAGGCCGAAAGCTTGATCCTACAGGAGCCCTCTGTGTAGGGCGGGCGCCCCGTCCTCCCAATCTGATGTGGGGGCAGGGGGAGCACGAGCGGAGGGCAGAGCAGGAGGCCGCGCCGAGCTCTGAGCTCCGGCTGCAAGCAGGCCCCACCAGGCTCCTCTGCCCTTCTCCTTGAGGGAGCCATGTTGACATTCGGGGGGTGGGGGCGGCCTTCCTTCTGCACTTCCCCCCCTCGGAGGCCGTCTCCCCCATCCCCTGCCCTTGACGGGCCCCTGCGGTGGGATGGGGACTCTGGCGGCCAGCGGGCAGACTGTCCAGGCTCGGACCCTGCGAGGAGGCATGTTTCTCTGTGTTTCCCTCCTGAGCCCCTCGTCTGGGGCCCCCCCAGTGATTTTGCTGGACGGAGGGCCCGGGGAACGGAGCAGGCCCCATCACACCTGCAGTGGGTGGCGGGCACGGGGACCAGCGCCCCTCCCCCCCGTCACGTGACGCACCCGGGCCACCGGGTCAGGAGCAGGGAAGCACTTGAGCGCGGGGCCGTCCTCTCTCATGGCTGGGAACTCGGGGGCCACCACCGTGTGAACCGCCTCCGCCAGTCGGCTGGAGAGGCCCAGCCACCAGCAAGGGCCTGACCCTCGAGTGAGACCGTTGGAGACCGCCCAGCCCCCACTCGTCCCAGGCGGCCTGCTGGGCCGTCCCCACGGAAACACGAGCGGGTTTGAGGAGGGTTTGCTTCTCGGCAGAGCTCCCCGCTGCCTGCTGGAGCCTCAGCCTTGCCCCGAACAGGGTGTCACTGTTGTCAGGCACCCCTGTCGCTCTGAGACAGATCCAAGAATGGGACCCGGCCTGGAGCTGTCTTCACGGGGCCCCCAGATCGCCACAGACAGACAGGAGCGCACGTTCTCACCCTCGTGCCTTCCCCACCCCGCCCTAAGGCCTGAAGGACACTGTGCTGTTCCACCAGACCAACGAGGACACTGAGGCACTGAGGGGAAGGGCTTGCTGGGGCTCTCGGAGGCCAGAGCCGGGACTGGTCTGGGAGCATTCCCGTACGTGCACTGTCCTGAGAGGCCCAGTGTCCCTTCAGGGACTGAGAGTCTTGGACCCCTCGCATGTCCCCCTCAGGCGGGGGTGTCCAGGTGTCATAGGCATCATAGGCATGTGGCACCCCAGGCTCAGTGGCAACAACGGCCCCTGGCAGGGCAGAACTGGGGTGCGCCGCAGCGGGGCTCTCCCAACGGCCGACTCCTCCATCGGCCTCGGGGCTGCCCAGACACTCATAGCCTGGATGCCGCGGCTTGGCCTACTCTAGCACTCTCTTGGGGCCATGCGCCCTCCCCGGCCCCAGAGCACCCCCCTACAGCTGGCACTCCCATCCCCAGCATGGCCTCCCTTGGCCCTGCCCGCTGTCACCCCATGGGGAAGCCATCACCCCCGGCTGAAGAGTCACTCCCAGCCCCACCCCAGCCCCACTATCCTCTCCTGCCCTCACCCAGCCTGCTTTTCTTCACCTGTCAAACTGCCTGTCACGTCCTCTGGGAGCTCTGGGGGACGGGGTGTGTTGGCTTTGCAGTTCCCCACCCCCCATGCCTGACTTGCCCGGGCCAGCCCACGCAGGGACCTCAGGAATCAGCCCTGTGCGGACGGGGTGTGGGCCTTCCTAAGGCCTGTGCTGCACTGGACCGCAGGGGGCTCTGTGCCCCCCACACGCAGCGGCCGTGCCTCACGATGTTGGCCAGGAGGACCTGTGGATGCAGAGGCGGTCACTGATGGGGTGTCCTGGGGGGCGGGGAGATGACAGGTATGAATCAGGACCCCTCGGGCTTATAGTGAGAGTGTCCTCGAGGGGTCCTTGACCTGTGACGGGTGCTGGACAGCAGAGCTGGGTCTCATGAGCCAGCCCGAGGCACGCCCACTCTGCGGCCTCCCTGGGCTGTACAAAGGGACAGAGATCTCGGAAGGACCTGGACGGCAGACAGAAGGGACAGACCGAGGGATGAGTCCGGGTGGGCTTGGTGCCCCCTCAGAGCCTCCGCCGGGGCCCCGCCGGGGCAGCCACCCCAGTGGCTGTTGGGGAAGACAGCCCGCCCCGGAGCAGACTGCCTCGCATTGTTTGCTGCCGAGTGGAGGGGGTCCTCCTGATCGGTCCGTGGGGACGAGGATGGTGACCCCCGAGGCCCGCCCCCGCCTCCCCCTGGCCCAACTCTGCAGGGCGCCTCCCACCCCTGCACGTAGGAGAAAAGCCACGAGAAGACTCTTGACCACCGGAATGTAAATCCCTAGAAATATTTCTTGATACAATCTGCTAATTCCACTCACACCGCGGACGGGGGTACGCTGGGCGCAGCCTCCATTGGCCGGCACTTGGGAAAGGGGCGGCCGAGCCGGGCCCTGGAATGGCGGCCTCAGGCCCTCAAAGCACCCAGCGGGAGCCAGCTTGTTAGCTGCCTTGAACAAAAGCTGCAAAAGCTTGGGGTCCCCTTGCACGCAGACCCCCGCGGGGAGCCTTTCAACCCCCAAAGTACTGCCTTTTAACTCAGGCCTCCTCCGCAGGACAAACAGGGGAAGAAATTAGTCGTGGATGCTGCTGGATGTTTTGTAACTTGTCCAGTTGTCTCCCTGGAGTCGGCCTGGCCCAGGCAGCTTGTCTCTTGACATTCAGAGTAAGAACCTGAAGCAAGAGGCCCCTGCTGGCCCCTCCCTGCCTTTTTAACTCCTTACAAGCTTCCCGAGACAAAACGCCTTCCTGGCATCTGGATGGGGCCTCTGCGAGGGCCCAGGACAGTCTGGGAAGCACCGAGGCCAGGCGGGGGGACCCTGGCTTGGTCTCTGGGGTGGGGAAACCCAGGAGTACCCCCTCTTCTCCCTCGGTACCAAGTCCCGGTGGCCGCGGGGTCTATGCTGGCCTCCAAGGCCCAGCAAAGGCTTCTCTCTGCACCTGGACCCTACTTAAAGAGGAAAATGAGGGACAGCCACCCCCAGTGTCCCAAGGGCGTGACTTCCTGCTAGGAGCTCCCCAGAAGGCCTGAGGCCCTTGGGTTCTGGAAGCCAGGCCTGCCACCAGGGAGTGGCCGCCTCTGCTCACTGCTCAGCTCCCGTTTTCTGGGACCAACGAGAAGCCCCTCTTGTCCCTGACAGAGGCGACTCAGAGAAAAGGCCCTGCGGGAGCCTGGAGCTCTGGCAGGCAGGGGTTAACCAACGACTGCGGGCGCTGGCTGGCCCCGGGGCCCACTCCCCTCGCAGAGAGCAGCCAGGTGACCTTCGAGGGGGCTGCCTCTGCTCTGGGAGGCTCTCCCAAGGCCAGTGGCCTCCTCCTGGCCTTCAGCTGTCCCCACACAAGGCCAGCGTGGGCTTGGCCTGAAGGAGGCCCGACCTCAGCTTGGCCCCGGAAGGCAGCTGAGTCAGGGACGGTGTGCCTGCGTGGACATATCCGCCGGCTACGCAGTCCCGCCGACACCCACAAGCCTTTCTGGACACCGACCCTGTGTCACGATACTCCACGACAGGGACCCTTGCTCTGTCCTGAGCCACTAAGCTCAGCACACACAATCAATGTGAAAGAGCCCTGTGCCCTCCGAGGTACCAGGAGGGTCCCCTTGCCAGCCCCTGCCACCCCCACGGCTCTGCGCGGCAGCCACCCCCAAAGGGTAGCGACACGGGTCATTTCAGGAGCAAGTTTGGGGAGGTCGTGGGGCTCGGTGTGTTCGGGTGGAGAGGCTGTCGCCTCCGAGGAGCGTGAGAGGGATCAGGCACCACGCACCCGCACACGTGTGTGACCTGATCCCACGTCTGCGCCAAGAGTCCCATCTGTGTTCACATCCGCCCTCCCATGACTGGAGACATAGAACATTCTCATGCTTCCGGAGGCCACAGCCAAAGTGGGGCTGTGTGCTTCATGGCCTAGAGCTCCGGGTCCGGCCGCCCCAGCTGTGGGGGCCACCGGTGGGCCCCCGAGGTCACCAGGCAAGGCCAGCCGCCGGGCAGTCAGCATGTCAGTGCAGGGTCGGCAAAGCCATGACCGCCTCCCAGGTCCGTGTCCCCTCAGCTCTGGGAGCCCGTGTACCAGGCGTGACAATGGGGTCAGTCACTGTCGCCTCTCGGGAAGGCTACCTCTGTGTGCTCATGACCTCTCTTCTCTGGTCACGAGTCTTGTCAGCCCGCCTGAGACACGGAAGCCGAGCCTCGGGGAGTCGGTGTGACGTCCCAGGGTGCCCGGCATTGAGGTGGCCCCCATATGTACTCAAGGAGGGGTGACTGCGTGGACGGCACCTGCAGATAACCCTCCCAGGGCTGGGTGGGGTCATTACCGGGTGGGCAGCCCCACCTCCGTGTGGTCCTCAGTGCAGCTGCCCTTCCGGTGACAGACCCCACAGCCCTGGACAGTGGCCCATGTTGGGCACATGCTCGGAGATGCTTGGGCTTGGGGTCCCGAATTCCCCTGACTGCTCCTAACAGGCAACCTCGCAGCGTAGCAAGCCAGCCCCCAGAGCCAAGCCATCCCTGCCCTGCTTCCCTGGCATCCGTGTTCTGGGAGCTGAATCCCATAAAGCTTGTGGTGGCAGTTGGTGGAGGGGCAGACACGGAGGGGTGAGAAGGGGCCTCAGTCCCAAGGCAGGGAGGCTGAGCACAGGGCTGCGGGGCCGCAGAGTGCTTGCGTGAGGGAAGGTGGTGGTGGGAAGGGGCAGGGGGCTGGACGGCAGCTGGGAGCCCCACCCTGCAGGCTGGGGCCTTTCCTCGGCCTGTCGGCCTGTCGGCCCCGAGCTCACCGAGAGCCCGGACCAGCCCGAGCCGGAGCCGCTGGGGCTATACCCTTGCCACAGAACAAAGTAAGAAATGCTTCTACTGAGGACTCGCTCTTCTCGGCCGTCTGCCCACAGGAGCAAAGTTTCGTGCTTTCTCTAGGACCGCAGAAGTGCCACGAGGAGGTGTGCCCTACTCTGGGGGGACTCAGACCCACAGGTCCTGGGCCCCCAGGCCACAGACAGGCTCCCCTTCCTGTTCCCTGGCCCCTCAGGGCAGCGTTCCTGCCTCTCCCCTCCCTGATGCTGTCCTGGGGGACCTTTGCCTCTGCTCTTCTGAGAGCCTGTGGTTAGAACAAAATAAGAAGCCAGTCAGTGGGGCCTGCGGAACTTTCCTGAATACAGGGTGGGGGGAGGGCTGTGACTTCCTGGAGCTCCCCTCCCCCAGCCCCAGCCGCCTCTAGCCCAGGCGGTGGGGCCCAGTGGGGCTGTGGGGCCCGGCGGGGGCCGGTGGGGCCCAGTGGGGGCCGGTGGAGGCCGGTGGGGCCCGGCACAGGTAATGGCTCTTGAGAAGGCCGGGGGAAAGGGCCGGAAAGCCTGGAGGGAGGGCAGAACTCCACCGTGGCCCCGGCAGAGTCTCCTTTCTGCTGGCTTTTGAATACTGAGTGTTTTGGAGAAACAGAGTAGAGTCAAGTGGGAGCTGGAGCCCAGCTGCCAGGCTCTCCGAAGCCCCCTCCTCCTGCACAGCCTTGAATGCTGCTGAGGGGCCCACCTGAGCCCCCGGGTCTGAGGGACAATGCTGGGAGTGGCCCCTGCAGGGTGAGGGTTTGCTGACCGGAGGGGGTGAGTGGGAAGAGAGGGGCGCTCTGTAGGACCCCTCCTGCCTCCTAACCCCTCCCCCGTCTGTCCTCCAGGCCCCCCTCACTCCCCCTCTCCACCCTCCGAGTCCCCCTCACTCCCCCGTCCGTCCTGCCAGCCCCCCCACCGCACCTCCCCCACCCCCTCCCCCACACTCTGAGCCCCCAGGGCTGCTTGGTTCCCAGTGGGGCTGCGTCACCAGCCAGCAAGACTGCCGGTGTGGGGCGGGGACTCCGGCTGACCATTAACTTTCCCGGCCGGTGCTGGAGTCTCCACACCTGCGGGGCCGTGAGAAGGTGCCAGGGAGGGCAGAGGCCACGGGGCTGGTACGTCAGGAACAATACGACCCCCAGGACATGCGAGTCTCCACGCTCACAGGACCAGCCTCTCACGGAACGGGAACAGGAGCGGGAGCGAGTCTCTTGGACGCTTCCCCACAGCCGGGCACAGGAGGGCTCACGCTCCCCAGGCTGACCCCCCCCCCCGGGGACACTCCACGTCAGGCCTGTGGGCGAGGTGGCAGGGTGTAAACTCGGGGATCCCCACAGTGAGCCGCGTGGGTCGGGGTGGTTGGGGGCCACGGGCCAGCTCAGCCTCGGGACCAGAGCCCCTCTGGAAAGCCAGTTTCAGTCCTGATCTCCAGGTCCCCCCTGCATAGACTGAGATGTCACGAGTTCCCCCAAGTCCCTCCGCTCATGCCCCCGGGCTCGCTGTTCCTGCTGGCACAGTGGCCGGAACCCCCGTGTGCACGCACCCCGCCAGCCCACGTGGCTCGAGCGACAGGAAAGCAAGCCTGCGCTCAGGGATGTTTGTGAGTTAGCGAGGTCCTCTGCCACGCTGACCAGTCCGGGTTCATGGACTCCTCTGACATCAAGACCGGGGAATGGCTTCAGGAGCCAACCGTTGACTGCCGGCCTGCCTCACTCCGCTGTGGTTGGGGCCAGCTCGCCGCGTCCCTCCAGGGGGACCCCTGATGAGCAGCGGCATGTCTAAGGATGTCCAGGGGCCCCCGGCTTCCCTCCCTAGCAGGAGACCCACCCCAGCCCGGCCCCGCATGGACATATCCTCCCTCGGGATTGCAGCAAGGGACAGGGGCTCAGCCACCAAGACAGACAAGGTGGCTGATGGACGGGAGTCTGACCTCCGCAGGCCAGTCCGCCCTGGCCGACAGACACAGCCGGCCCAGCCCTGCCCGGGTCCCCGGCTCCTCTGGGAGAAGGCCTGTCGGCTTCGGGCTCCCTTGAGCTCTCGAACGTCTCTGTGTCAGTTGGGCCTGGTGCCGCAGAGCGCCCTTGCCAAGAGCTTCCCAGCAGTACCCGTGAGTGCGGGAAGGTCACCAGCTGCCCGGTGTCACCGTCGGCCTGTCCCTCCCGGTACCTCTCACCTGTACCAACCACGGGCGCACGTCGGGGCTGCCACGCCTCACGGCTGTGTGTGCAACACAGGCCCGGGCTCCGGGCAAGACTCGGGCAAGCGGAAGGACACGTGTGTGTGGGCACCCGAGCCTGGGGCCCGGACTTCTGGGGGAAAGAAAGGCACATCTGTCTGCACTGTTTTCTTGCTCAAGAAGGGAATGCTGCTGTTGGAACGACGACGATGGGACTCCTTCGCGGGCCTTCGAGGCCCTCTGCCGCGGACCCTGCCCAGGCCTTGGGCCCCCACCCCGTGCTGCGCGGGCCCCGAGCCTGCTGCCTCTGCCTGTTCTCTCACCAACCACGCTTGGCCACGTTGTGTCCGCCCGCACTGTCTCCCCCTCCAAGAATCTGTCTCTGTGGAGCCGTCCGTGGCTGACGCCTCAGCCCCCACCCGTCTGCCTGCCCCTTGCCCTGCTGAAGCCCTTCCAGCCACACAGAGCCCTCATGGGGTCAGAACCCCGCGCCTGGCCAGGGACCCTGACATGAGCAGGAACAGCACAGAGCAGGCCTTCATCTCCACTGATCGCAGAACGGCCCCGGCTCCCAGACTCCCAGAGCTTACCAGAGGGGCCACGGGGGCGGGGGGGAAGCCTAGCGTCCATGGCCCAGCAGGCTGCCTCTCAGGGGCTGGGCAGGGCACCTGGGGGCTGGCCCTGGTGCTTGGGCTGCCTGTGCGGGGTGGGCTGCAAAGGCGACGAGGCTTCCCCATCCCAGTCAGGTGCAGAACGCCAGCAGGCTCCTGCCTGATGTACCCCCGTGGCACGGGCGGGACAGAAGGCCTCCTGCAGCCCCGGCATGGGTGGGGCCGGGCCGGGGCTCAGTGGGGCCGGGCCGGGCCGTGGCCCTACAGGCCTTGATGATGGGACAGGTCAGGGACGAGGTCTCCGCGGCCCATGGCGAAGGCTGTGTTACCCGAGTCTCTTCAGAGGCTCTAGCCCAGGACCTCGGGCCTGGCACCCCCACCCCCAAGTGATCAGGGACAGAACAAAGACGCGGTGGTGAGCGGCACTGGGGCCTTAGCATCTGCGAGGGCTGGGCTCTGAGTGGGTGTTTGCCCATCTGGAAGCAATACTGCAGAAACGTAAGACAGCCAGAGTACGGGATATTCTCTGAATACGTGAACTCTACAGTGGGGAATATGGATTTAATGGATAATCTTACCGGCAGCCAAGAGAACCCAGACTCCTCCCCAGGCTTCACCCTGCACTTGGCTTCCACGGCAGCCGAGCCCAGCCAGGGGCCAGCAGCGCCTGTGGCCACGGCCTACAGAAACAGGGCTGACCCAGGATGGGAGCTCACTTTTTTCTCGCGCTGGCTGGGAGCAGGGGAACCAGAGACCTGTTCCAGCTCCCTCCTTGACACGCCCACAGACAGCGGGGAGGACCGTGCGGAGGACACAGGCGTGTGTGTGCGGTGGTGGTGGTGGGGGGAATTAGTTAAAATCTACGATGGCTACGACTTGTTCTGGAATCTGGGGGAGAAAAAACCATTTCTGTAGCTCTTCCCAACTTAATATAGCTGGAATAATAAAATAAAACAATAAAAACCACAGCGGAAAAGGTGACTGCAGCGTTTTTATGGCACTCAGCAGAGGAAGAGCCCAGAAGGGCCCGCCGGAGCGCAGCAAACAATGTGATTCAGGGAGCACTTCCAGAAGGCGGGAGGAGGAGCGGAATGCAGGTCCGGCTGGCCCCGGGCGCCGGGAGGAATGGGGGCTCTGCACGCTCTATCCACGGAAGCCACGTCTCAGGCAGGGTCCCGGTGACTCCCGGATTTCAGACGCTTATTCATCCCTCCCTAAAGTGAAATCCCCAAATGCCAAAGCTTTATGATATGGCTCCTAGTGCGGGGAGGGGGGTGGTCTCGGCTGCCCCCCGTTCCTGGGACCGCACAGGGTAGGGCCTCGGGCTCCTCATCCCCTCCCGGATCCCTCAGCCCGACCCCACTGACAACCAGGGGTTTCCGAGGGAGCTGACCTCACGCTGACCTCACGCCTCACGGGGTGGCAGAGGGGGTCCTCCCACGTTCCCATAGCCTCCTCTCCACGTCCAGCCGGAGGCTCTCCAAGGGACAAGGAGTGCACATGCCCCACACGTGCCAGGAGGTTGCAAGAGAGTCCCCTGCGGAGAAGCCCTGGGAGCTCCGTCCCTCTGGGGTCCTGGCCACAGGGGACGGCTGCTGAAGCGTGAAGAAGGCCTCGGGCCCGGGTGGTCACGGCGGGGAGCCGGGAGGGGCCGACGCCACCGCGGGCCTCCTTCCACACCATCTGCACATGCCAAGAGGAGCAAAAGCCCTCAGAGCTCCTCGATGTACCCCCATCTTATGAGGTGGGGTGAGAGCCTGTGGGCGCTGGGGCAGGGGGCTGTGGGCTGACCCGTAGGCCTGGAGCCCTGGGGGAGGCAGCCGGGCAGGGAGCCCTCTTCTCTGTCCTAAAACACCTCCCTATGACTCCTGGAGGCCTACTCTGAGGTCCCCCCACTACTTTGGGGTGCTGCTATCCCAATTCTGGCTGGGGCCCCAGCCGGCCTGTGGTGACATCCCTGAAGCCAGGCCACCAGCGCCCCGCCTGCCACACCCAGCAGAGGGACTGGCTCACAGAGGTGCTCAGAATGCAGAACCCATGGACGATCAAGGAGAAGCAGGAGTACTCATGGCTTGAACCAGATGACCCTGGTCCCTCCCTAGGCACCACAGCCCTCCCCAGGTTCCCAAAGGACACAAGCCACTGCCTCCCAGGAGCTGGCCTCCTCCCTAGCTTTTGGGTGGCGGGGAAGACTGGGAGTATGTCTCTCATTTCTCAGAGGGGAGAGAGCCCCTCTGAGGCTGGTGGATCCCAGCTGTCTGTGACCCAGTTTGGTCTAAACAGCTTGATCAAGCCTCAACAAGGGCTAGACGCGGGTGAGCCTTAACAGCCTTAGCCATGCTACCACAAGCCAGTTCTGCCTCCCCTCCAAGGCGCCCTCCTGAGTAGCAACCCCAGGACCCTCCTCTCTAGGGTCGCTATAGACCAGATTTGAGAGCTTTGAGTTGAAAGGAAATTTGAAAAATCAAGTTCCTTTTGTAAGTTGCCAAAGTCCTCTTTTCCTGGTGTTGAGGCCCTAAGATGCCTCCCTCGGGATTAAGGACCGTCTCTGCATCAGGACGAGGGATGGTGCTGGGGAGATCTTGTCCTGGAAACCGTTTAGTTACTCCTGCAGACCTTCCGGGGATTCCCATGCCCCGTGCCTAGTCTCAGGGGGCAGAGCAGGTGGGATGGTAGAGACCCCCGGGCCTCTGGGAGCCACAGTCTGGAGGTGGCCCTCTCACTGGGGGAGAGATGACCAAGGCATAGGAAGAAGAGAGCTCCTGGGTGTGGGGAGTGTGGGGGACAACTGGGGAACCGCCTGGGACACGAGGACGCTCCAAGAGCGGGGAGGGCAGTAGGTGCCCCAGACAAGGGTGTGAAGAGACTCTGGCCTGAGAAACACATTGTGCCCAGCACAGAGCTGGGGCCACGGAGTATCGCTGGAGCCCAGGGAAGGGACTCAGGGCCAGAAGCCGCGTGGGAGCTTTGGGGAGTAGGAGTGTGGGGGCTGGCCAGAGCCGTGGGTGGGAAGGGGGGACAGCAGCTGGTCACTGCTGCACTGGTCACTTCGGAGCCTTCCTGGGATGGGAGCGGGACGGCAAGAGGGCGGAGCCACGGTGGGAAGTCGCCGGGCAGTCCCTTACGCGCGTCCAAGTCAAACTCCCGTAGGACCCGCAGCACCAACAAAAGACGATGTAAAGAGAAAGGAAAGATGTCCCATGTTCATGGACTGGACGGCTTCATGTGGTTGAGATACCAACAGTCCCCAGGATCATCTACGGGGCTTGTCACCCCTCTCAGAATCCCACCTGGTCTCTCTGTAGAAGCTCACAAGCCGATCCTAGAGTTCGTGGGAAAACTCGAGGGACCCAGAACTGTCCGTCGGTCTTGACAAAGGAGGAACAATCCGGTTCACGAGGTTTGGCCCCACCCCAGCTGAGGGGACAGGCGCAGGCAGCGAGCCGCTCACCTGTGGAGACTGCGGGACTCACGCTTCCTGACTTCAAAGCCCACCTACAGAGCTACGTGACCAAGACAGTACAGTAGTGGCCTAAGGACAGACATACAGATGAGTGGGACAGAGCAGGCTCAGGAGGAAACACCCCGCTTATGCCAGTGGTGGCTACATGGTGTCAAGGTCATTCCATGGCGGAGAAAACAGCCTCCCCAACACACGGTGCTGGACAGCTAGATCTGGCTGCCACGGGGTGAGCCACGGTCCTACTTCGCACCCTCCACAGAAGCAAACTTGCCTCGATCACAAACTCAGAGGTAAAGGCTAAAACTACAGCTCTCAGAAGAAAGCAGAAATAAATTTTGGTGACCTTGGATCTGCGCATGGCCGCTTGGTTACGACACTAACAACACGAGCCTCCAGAGAAGAAATTCGTAGGCTGGACTTCATCCAAGCCAGAAATCATCGTGAGTCAAAGGACACCACCAAGAAAGTGAAAAGACAACCCACAAAATGGGGGAAATATATGTGATAAGGAGCTTGTGCCTAGAATACATCACGAACTCTAGTTACCCAATAGTAAAGGGATCAATAAAAATCGGGGGAAGGATCTATGTAGACATTTCATGAAGAGATACATGTGACCAAGGAGCACAGGAAAAGGTGCTCAGTGTCGCTGGCCATCGGGGAACCACCCGTCAACTTCATGAGATGCTGCTTCACACCCGCTAGATGCCCAGCGTGAACCTGACCCACCGTCACAGGTGTTGGCAAGGCGGGCGGGGGCGGTGGGGCCGGTTCGGAGCCTTCCTGGGATGGGAGCGGAGGGCAAGAGGGCGGAGCCACGGTGGGAAGTCGCCGGGCAGTCCCTTACGCGCGTCCAAGTCAAACTCCCGTAGGACCCACCAATTCTGCGACATGGGGCAGACCCAGGAGAAGTGAGAGTTCACGTTCACGAGAGCCTTGTACCTTACGGTCCCAGTGGCATTCCCTGTAACAGCTGAAAAGCGGAACCAGCCCGGATACGCATCCACGGACGCGAGGGCCCACGAAGCGGGCTCCAGCCACCCCACAGCGTACTGGCCGGCCGTGAGAGGCAGCGAAGCATCTCCTTTATCACCCGCTGCCGATAAAAGGACTGGAGGACGTCGTGAGACCCAACGATGCCGTCGCAACAGACTGCGTGGCGTCCGATTCGCTGCAAAGCGTCGGGAACTGGCAGATCCAGACAGATAGAAGACAGATCTGTGGCCGCCTGGGCTTGGGGCATGGCGGGGTGGGGATGGGGGTGGGGAGCCATTGCTACTGGGGACGGGGTTTCTTTTAGGGGTGCCAAAGACGCTCCGGAACCGTCCAGCGCAGACGGCTGCCCAGATCTGAACATCCGAGAAACCATCCAACCGCACTTTCCATGGATGAGTTGTACGGCGAGCGAGGGAGAGCGAACACAGCTAGTGCAGAAACGAAAATGAAAAACACCCGACAAACAAGCCAGCAGGCCCCCCGGCGGCCCCCCCACACCCTCCCCCTCCGCCGACTCTGAGCGGCCCCGCGGCGTGGGGGCCCGGGAGGCCCCCGCTGGCCCGGAGGGCCGAGCTCCTACCATGGCCTGCTGCACGGCCCCCAGGTTGGACATTTCTCATGGTGAAGGCCCGGGAACAGGCAGAGCAGGAGTCCTGTGCAGCTGGGGTTGGGGGGAGGGCGGGGGCGGGGGGGTCTGGAAGCCGTGCTGCCGAGATGGAGGCTCCCACGCTCCGGGGCCAAGCCGACGTGACTAAAGTTAAACAGACCCCATGCCACCGCGGGGTCACCGCTCACTCCGTGCTGTGCGCCGAGCCCCTCACCGGGGATGGCAGCCGTGGGGGGGGGGGGCGGGGTAGGCAGCCCCAAAGGTAATTTGCACACGGAGTTTATAAGGCCCCTCCGCTCTTTTAAACATATGCTTCTCTGATTATAAACAGCTGATGGCTCACAAGATTCAGATTTTCCAGCAAGGCTTCCAAAAAAAGATTACACTCCCAGCAGAGAAAGGTGACGGGGCGCTTTGGTGTGGATGTAACTCCAGCCACGTTCTCCAGGGCTGGAGCCGCCCCTGATGCCAGGCTCCGAACATGTCACATCTGCAAACTGTTGGCAGCCATCGACGTGTCCCGAGGACTCCTGCCCCAGCCGTGGACCCGGGGAAGGAACAGGGTGTGGGAGACTGAGCCCCCATCTGAGACCAAACCCCCCAGTCTCCTTGGAGCTCAGCTGCACAAAGCCCTCACCTCCTGCACGTAGACCGAGGCCGAGGGCTGAGCCTCCAGGCTGCCGGCCGCCTGGTGTCTCCCAACAGATGCCCTTGGGGAGACACCAGATGGGCCAATGCTGACCCCATGTCCCACCACCCCGCCCTCCACAGGAATTCAGGGAGGAGTAAGGGTAGATCAGAAATGCTGGCCAGGACCCCTCACCCAAATGAAACTCAGGTTCACTGCCTTGCCTAGTTCAGCTTGGCCACGCTGGGGTGCGGGGGTGGGCTGCAGACCCCAGGAAGGAAGAGATTCTGCTGAGAACGAGTTCAAGGCCAGTCTGATTTGTGGCTGGTGGGTGAGCCCGGGCCTGGGAGTGGCCCTCTCCCTGCCAAGGAGACACTCTGAGGTCACCCTCAGTTCCGTGAAAAAGCACTGTGTCCAAATGGAACAGTCAATGAGCAAGGGGTTTCTGCTGGGGGAGTCTCGGGAGGCAGGGGGCCTGGCACCTGTGGGGGAGCTGGCTGAGGGGCGGCCCCTCCCACACTGGGCACCGAGAGTTACTGCAGGAAAGATGGGGCGGCGCATGCGGGTCGGCACCCGGGGATGGGGGCAAAGGCGCGCCCGCCCTCACGCCCCATGAGCACCGTGTCCGCGACGGTGCGTCCCGAGCAGGTTGAGAAGCCTAGAAGCCACATGGCAGAGAGGGAAGGACGGACAGACAGAGCCAGTCCTAAGGGGCCCAGAGGAGAGCCCAGCGTTCATATCTGCTACTTGTCCCCGGCCCTTCCCCGCCCTGGGGTCCCCATCACCACGGCAGGTTGCTGCCAGGACTGAAGGCGTCACGGTCACAAAGTCCTTGCTTGGACTGGGTGTGACATAGGGGTCCCTGTGCACTGTCGCTTAACTAAAACAGGCCAGGCTTCCCCCTGCCCCAATGTCCCCGGGGCTACTGTCCACCCACACAGGGCCTCCTGACATCACCCTGACGGGCCTGTTCCTGTCATATGGCTAACGGTGGGGGTGGTGGTCATCCACGAGCCGGGGCACAAAAAACTAACCCAGACAGAGCTGGCTGCCGAGCCCCCTCTCCGGGGCCCTCGTCGTGGAGGAGGCCTGCATGGAGATGGTCGAGGTCAGTCCATGGGCCCACAGGCCGCGGGTCCCTGAGGAAGAGGAATGGGCTGGCCACTGCCGGCCCCTGAGGGAGAGTCGCCACTACCGTGAGGGTGCCCGCCGGCCTCGGGTGTGCGCCCTTTGAGGTGGGCTGGGCAACGGGCCAGTGGGGACCTGCTCAGAGACAGACAAAAAGGCACCCTGGCGACGGAGCCCCCCATCCGGGCACCCTGGAGGCTACCTGGTGGTGTAAGGTAGCCGGTCACCAGCCTCAGGAGAGGCAGGCAGCGAGCGCCCTCCGTCCTGCCCACGTGCTGGCGAACTGGACTTGCGTGTTCTCAGGGGAAGACGGGAGTCATCTGTTACAGGTGCCGCGTCACGTTCTAGCTACTAGCCTCTCTCACTGTCACAGATTCCGGCCCCCCGCCCCAGCTCAAACCCCAAAGCCTCCCTGCTGCCCAGAGACCACCTCCCGAATTGCAAACACTCCTCTCACAGGCACCCAGGTGAGCGGCTGCTGGCCTGGAGGGCGGAATTCAAATCCCGGGAAAGCAGAAACAAGGCCTGTGCACAGAGCTCTCTCCCCTGTGCCCAGATGCCACCGCCCACTGGTAAGAGTGGACAGGTGGGCCCAGCTCTCTTGGCTACCCTGTCAGGGGCCAGATTGAACCCAGCCCGGGCAGCTAAGTCAGGTAGCTGTTGCCGCGTAACAGATGGCCCGACCACGTCACAGTTTCAGGCAATGGATGTTTATTGTCTCACGTGGTTTCTGGGGGTGGGTCTGGCTCAGGGGCCCTTGGGATGTCGGCCAGGACTGTGGCCACTGGATGGCTTGACCGGGAACGGAGGATCCCCCGCCATGCTGGCGGGCCCGTGAGGCCGAGGGTGGGAGTCCGCTGCCCTCACCACTGCTGCTTGGGTGTCCTCCCAACATGGTGGCCAGTGTCCCCCGAGGAGGGATCCCAGCCGGAGAGCAAGGAGGCAGCTCCGATGCCTCTTATGTCCCTGTTTTGGGAGGTGGTCTCGGACATTGTCCCCGTGGCCTGTTTATCAGAAGCAAATGACTAAGTCCAAAAAAACATATCGAGGAGAGGGAATTAAGCTCCGTCTTATGAAGGAAGGTGTCTCAGAGGCCTCACGGACAGACCTGAAAACCACCGGCCACATGGTACCCCAGACAGGTGGGTACCCCAGAGCCCCTTTTCTCCTCATTCTTGTCTCCTTTGTCCGGGTCACAGCCATCCTCCGAACCCCTGGGCTCAACGAGAGCCTCCTCCCTCGCTCCCCCACAGCCTCTCGCGGCCGGCCAGCTCATGCCCCCCGTTCCCCCGAGGCCTGGTGGCCCCCCTGAGTAGCCCTGCCCTCTCCAGGCAGAGAGCCAAGGACAGACGGGTTCTCCGCAAGGATCTGCTCTCACCCAACTGTCGGGGAAGGTCCTTTGACATTAAAAAGCAACCTACAACCACCATCAGGGCACTGGAGACTGGGCTTCCTGTCGACGCTTTTTCCAGAACCTCGGAGATAATGGGAATTCTTTCTGAGAGGAGCCTGGCGATGCCAACATCCTCCAAGGCCTGGACGCATCCCGCCCCGAGAGCTGGGGAGGTTGTAGCTGAGGGGCGTCTGTGCCAAGGGCTGGCCTGTGCAGGAAGTGGGGCACAGGCAGGCCCTGGGGCGCTATGTGGAGGGAAGGAATTGCCTCTGGAAGGTGATGGTAGAAAAGACTCTCCGGGCAATGGGTCTGGCAGGGCCCGGCTCCCTCTCTCTGCTTTCCCACCCCCCATGCCTGGCACCCAACCAGGCCCCAAGCAGGTGCTCAGAGACAGCTGCTGAGTTAACCCGCATCGAAGCGGGGGCTCTGGGAGAATCGGGGTCAGCTAATCACGGCTTGGCTGTACAAGGCCGAAACACACACACACACACACACGGCACAGCTGCCCTCTCGATGGGAAGCGGCCCACATCCCACGCCGCCACTCACCAGGAGCGCCCGGGCCCACGACCCCCCACCCGTTGGGCGTCGCGTTCCTGCTGACCCCAGGGCAGGAGAGCAAATCTGCTGGTAGGGACAGCCGGGGCCGACACAGCGTGATGGGCTAACGGTCCTGCTCCACAATCCATCCTGCTGTGCTGCTCTGGGAGACGCGGTCCTGTGGGGGCCCAAGCTTGTCACGGAACTGGGACCAGGGGAAACAGGACCCACGTTGGTCACATGCAACACTCAGAGCCTTGTGTCCCGCCCTGGACGCTGGGAAGTTAAGCTGGGGAAAGGCACCGGGATAAGCCACGCCAGAGGGGTGACCGTGGCCCGTAGCGTGGTGCTGGTACCATAGCGCGACAGAGGGCGGGCACGGACCTCCGATGTAGGTTTCCTAAGATCCTGTCCCCCACCCCGACTCTTCAGCTTCCTTCCACACCCTCCTAGGCCACCTGAAGCCCTCGGTGCCCTCAGCCCCAGGGTCCCGCCAAAGCCACCTCCTGTGGGAACCCCGCCTGGTGGCCTCTAGCCCCTCCGCGGGCGGCACGTCCTCCAGCCCTCCTGCCTCCCTCACAGGGCGGCGGCAGTTCTCTCTCCGGGCAGCACCTCCTGCTTCCCCATTGCCACCTCCGCTCCCCCATGCTCTGTCCATTCAGCAGCCGGAGTGAATCCCTTCTCCCTTCCGGAAGGGAGAAGGGATGCCCTCGCCACCACTCTCCCCAAAGCTCCCAGAGACACTCCCCGGCACTTCCTCTCCGCCATGGCCGGCAAAGCCCAGTGCGGCCCGGAGTCTGCCCCTCCTCACTGGGGGTGAGCCGCTCCCACGTGGGGACGGGAGCTCCGAGCGCAGCGGGGAGGGCGTGCCGCCCGTGGGTGCGGGCAGATCTGTGGGGGGAGGAAGGTGGGGTACCGGGGTCAGGGCTGAGTGAGAGCGGGGCTCCATCCGTGGGCCGGCACGCCCAGAGCCCTCGGCAGGGGCCCGAGGCACACAGAGGCCACAGCAGGAGGAGCTCTGGAATGGGGACATGGGAAGCGAGGCCTGCAGAGACTTGCGACCAGCAAAGAAGCTGCTGGATGGCCACGAGGGTCCTGGAGACCTCACCCAGGACAGCGGCGGTGGTGTGCATGCAAGTGTGTGTGCCGGTGTGGAGGGGCCGCTGGCTCTGGGGATGTGGACACCGGTGGTCCCATGCACGGGCTGACCCGAGCAGCAGGCGCCTCGGCAACTGCACCGGTCACTCAGGGGTGCCCGGGGGCCCTCAGCCCCCTCCACGTTCCAGTCCACTTCCGAGAGCAGCTCAGGGCAAGGACCTTTCCTGGGAAGAGGGTGCCGAGGCGGCCACGTGGCCCTGGGCCTCTCTGCTTCAGCGGAAAGCAGCTCTCTGGGAACCTGGCTGAGTCTGAAGACGGTTCCGCCCTTCGACTCCGGGGGTGGGAGCGGTGGCGAGAGCAGGGGGGGCGAACCACGGCCCAGACGAGAGCCCGGCCAGGGCCCGCAATGTCCCCTCACTCGGGTGAGGGGCTCCCACCCAGTCCTTCCCTCCTGCGTTGCCCTGTGGGAGGAGGGCTGCTGTCCCCCCTACCCCGCCCCCGCCGGGACACCCGGGGCTCTGGGCCCCATCTGCACTTCTGTGTTGGCCAACGCAGGAGAATTAGCTCAGCGACTTCCTCTCCTAATCCCCCACCCCCATTCTAAATACCTCAGAATCAAGAGAAAAGCCGAGTGGACGTTTTGAGCCTAATTCTCTTCAGCTGTGTGTGCGTGTGTGCGTGCGTGCACTTGGGGCAGAGGCCTGCGAGGGGACCTTCTGAACCCCGAGCATCAGTACTGGAGGGAGTGCAAGGAGCGTTAGGTCAGCCCTGCCACGCACAGCTGAGACAAGCCAGATGCCCTCTGTCACACGGGAAGCTGGGGTGGAGGCCACCAGGTGCCTGGGCTCTGTGCCCTGCTCCCGCCCTGCAGTCCCGAGCCACATCCCGGGGTTTCCAGGACTGGAGAGGCCCCAGGCTGGCCTGGGCTCACCAAGGACCCCAGCCCCACTCAGGCGGAAGCTAGCCGAGCCTACCACCCCCCTCCTGAATTCTGATGTGCCAAAGCCAGCTCCAGCCGCCTGTCCCCCACCCCTGCCGGCACTCCTGGCAGCCCCCCGGTATCCCCCAGGCCAGCCTGGGGTCCGCCCAGCCTCACATGCTTCTCCAGCCAATTCCCACGTGTCTCTTGTCTCCCGACGAGACAACAAACCCCTCTCAGTCTCAGAATGTTTTCCTCTGTGTCTCCCCCAAAGGACTAGAGCAGGGGAGGGGGGCTGTGTGGGCACACAACAGGTGCACAGGGGCCCTCGGGCGGCACTCGCTGATTGACGGCGCCCCATGTGTGGCGAGGGGGTGAGGGCTGAGGACTGGCCCGCACGTGACTCCGAACCATCCTCCCTGACTGCTGTGGCAGGCTCCTCGGCCTGGCTCGAAGCATGGCCCCAAGAAGACGGTCCCACAGTCCCACGGGTGTTCAAGATGCCATGTCCGTGGAGTTTCACCACGAGGCTGTCTGTTGGGAGAAAACCCACATGTGTAGGATCTCAGGCTCAGAGGCTGGAGGGCTCAGTGGGGCACAGCCACGAGGAAACACATACAAAGGAACCTGGATGCCCAGGAGATGTGCCCCCACCCAACCACACAACTAGAACCCCAATTTTGTTCAGAGCAGATCAACTCCATTTTCACAATTAAAAAAAAATCAGTTTTCAAGGTGAAATCTCAGTCAACACTGTCACTCTTTTGGAAAGGCGACCACCATTTTAAGCAGACTGGCTTTCAGTGGCTTTTTATGCCATGCTCAAAGGCCTTGGATAATAAACAGAATCCAAACAAAAAAGTTGGGGAACAGCTGACGTTCATGAGTAAAGACTAGAGAGGTCAGCTATTGGAAAGAAGACGCAGCTCCCCAGAATCACCTGGGACCAGTGTGTTCTGACACAGAAGATTGTCCAGAGCATCTTGAAAACTTCTTGTCTGTCTTTCCTGTTGGAATATAAACTCCATGGAGGCAGGAAATCTGTGAAATCACTCTGAGGGTCTGGGGCTCCCACTCCCCTGACATCCCTGGGGAAGTGGAAACAGACACACCTGGAGAATGTCCGGCGAAGGGGCTTTGCCTCCCACTGAAGGGCACAGAAGGCCACAAAAGGCAGAGGTTGGAGGCTTACACCAGTGGCTCATAGCGGCGAGAACCAGGGCAGTGCCCGAGGCTGCCATCAGCTTCCTGTTCGACCCCTGCTTGGCTGGTGGGTCCTCCTGTTCTTGTGTCAACAGCTGCACAAGGCTGGCAGCATCCCTTCTCCCTCCCAGGTAGGAAACCCAGGGCTGTACAGTGTGGGCCACCACTCCAGTCCCTCCCTGCCATTCTCTACCAGGGCAGAGGGGACCAGTGGTCACTCGTGGGGAGGAGGGAGAGGGAGGTTGGGCAGGCAAATGTGGGAGGAAGATGGTGAGGCCTCCGTCAAATATCCCGACCTAGGCTTGATGTACAGCCTTCCCGTGGGCTGGTCAGGGGACAGAGGAATGACCAATCTGGCTCTGCTTGTGAAGGTCAGAAAGAAGCTGTAGACGTGTGGAAAGACAACACCATGTCCCTCTTTCTCCTCCAGGCTGAACCATAAAGAAAAAGCAGACTCAGTCACCCTTGGAGAAATTTCTGGCTCTTTGTGTAGACACATATTTCAGGCAGAGCAGTTGAGATGAATGGTCTTATTGCTTGCCTTGGGTGTGGGGCTGGCTTCTTGCTTGGCTGGCTCTCGCTTCCCCCCTCCCTTGAAGTCAACCCTGGTTGGGGGAGAATGGGGGGTAACAACTTCTGAAAAAATACTGAGTTCACAGAAGGTCTGACTTGCCCTGGACATGCATAAAACCTCAGTGGAGTGAGATCCCCATGAGGACAGACTTCCCGAAGGCTGTTTGTTACAGACTGTTGGTGTTTATGGCAGTGTCTGGCACCCAGGAGGAGCTCAGAAGGTAAGTGGAGAGAATAGATGGGTGGATGCATGGATGGATGGTTGGGTGGGTGCGTGGGTGGATGGTTGGATGGGTGGGTGGGTGGATGGCTGGGTGGGTGGGTGGGTGGATGGTTGGGTGGGTGGGTGGGCAGATGGAGGAATGGATAGGTGTGTTTGTAGGAGGGAGGGTTGGTGGTGGTTGGATGGGCAGGTGTAGGTAGGTAAATGACCGATGCGTGGGTGTGCAGCTAGGTGGGTGGATGGATGGGTGGGTGTGTGGACAGTAGGGAAGACAGTCCACAGACAGCGGATCCCACCTCCAGGCTCAGGAAGATCCTCAGGAGGAAGTTGCCCTGAGAACTGTAGCGGTCCAGGTGGGAAGCTGACCACCGGGGGCCCCTCCTCTGGGGTGACTTGGGCAGGTCCCCCCTTTCAGGATCCCGCCTGCGAGAGTCTGGGCACCCTCGTCTCCAGGTCTAAGGGGTGCACAACAGCACGTCCGTAGCAGAGGCCCTAAGAGCAGCACGGACGCCGGACGCGCCCTGCCTGGTCCCCAGAGGGAGGTGGGAGGCCGCCCGCCGGCCCGCGTGGACCTGCGTGGGAAGGGTCTGCAGAGGCCGTTTGTGTGCGGAGGGCTGGAAGCGAGCCGGGGGGCACCCATGCGGGCGTGGATGCGCGCCAGCCGCCTGACCGGCGGGTGGACGTTTGCAGCGGGGGGGGGGGGGGGGGGGGGCGCTGCACGTGGCACTCTGGCCGCCCCACCAATCCAAGCCCCGGTGGCATCGGCCCTCGTCCCTCCCGGCCAATGGCAGCGGGTGACACACTGCTTTCCGCGCCCGGCCAATCAGCGCGGCGGCACGCGGCAGCCCCCCCCCCCCGCGGGCGCGTCCAACCCGCGGCCGGGCAGCCGCCACGTCAGCCGGGGTCCGGGCGCGGCCGGAGGCTTCGGGCAGACGGTCGCCCCGCCGCGCAGTCGGCGCTGAGCTCTCGGCGGGGCCGGACCGCCGTCGGGGCCGTGCGCACGGCCGCACCCTGCGCCCGCCCGCCGCGCCGAGCTCCCCCAGCGCCGCGGGCGCGGCCGGACCAGGCGACCGCCGGCGCACCGAGGTGAGCTCTGCGTCCGGCGGGCGGGGGCCGGCGCTCCGCTCAGGGCCTCCGGGAGAGCCGGCCCGGGGCGGGGGGCCCGGTCCGGCGTCCGAGGGCGGGGTGGGGTCCGCGTCGTGGTGCCGAGGCCGGGGACCGCGTTCCGCGCCTGCAGCCCGCCCTGCGGTTCTGCGTCGTGGTTCCGAGTCCCGGTCCGATCTGGAGCCGCCCTCACGGTCCTGCCTCGCGGATCCGAATCCGGGGGTCGAATTCCGCGCCTGGAGTCCGCCTCGTGTTTTTGAGTCCGGGTCGGATTCCGTGCCTGGAGTCCGCCCCGCGGCCTCGCATCGTGGTTCCGAGTCGCGGATCAGAGCTGGGGTCCGCAGTCCGCCTCGTGGCCCAGCCTCGGGGAGCAGAGTCGGGGGTCGGAGCCGGGGTCCGGAGTCCGTCTCGCGGTCCCGCGTCGTGGATTTGAGTCGTGGATCGGAGCCGGGGTCCGGAGTCCGTCTCGCGGTCTAGCCTCGTGGTGTCGAGTCGGGGGTCGGAGTGGCCGTCCGGGGTCCGCCCCGCAGTCCTGTATCGCGGTTCTGAGTCCCGGGATCGGAGCCAGGATCCGGGGTCCGCCCCGCGGTCCAGTCTCGAAGTTCTGATCCCGGGATCGGAGCCAGGATCCGGGGTCCGCCCCGCGGTCCAGTTCGCGGTTCTGAGTCCCGGGATCGGAGCCAGGATCCGGGGTCCGCCC
>NC_081557.1:1918772-1920927 GCF_022355385.1 Mustela nigripes | reverse complement strand
CCGCCTCGCCGCGGTCCAGTCTCCCGGTCCCGCGTCGTCGGGAATCCGTCTGGGTCCGACGTTCTGATTCCGAGGCTCGGGGTTCCCGCTGCGGGGTCCGGGCAGTCTGCCCGAGTGAAGGCGGGAGTTCGCGGGGGGAATCCGTGTCCACGTGGTGGTCCGAGTGCGGGTCGGGGCAGCGATCTGCGTCTGCGCGGGGAGGCCGCCTCGCTGCCGACGTGGCAGACTCGCGGCTGGGCGGGCTGGGCGCGCTGGGGCGGGCTCCGCGCCAAGATCCCGGCCGCGGTCCGCGACTGCGCTGCGCTGAGTGGGGGGGGGTCTAGAGTCCCAGTTCGATTCCCAGGTGGGAGGAGGGGCTCTGGGTCGGGGCGGCTTCCCGGGATTCGAGCCAGAGTGGTGGTTCCGAGTCAGGACTGGACGCTCTGGAAGGTGCCGGTTCCCAGGCAGGTCTGGGTGGGGAGTCCGACTCGGACATCGGGGCTGGGGTTTGGGGTCCGAGTTGGGGATCCCAGTCAGAAGTTGGAACGGAGGTTTCTCGTTGGGGTGGGGATTCTGAGTCACAGCCGCTGGGAGTTGGGTTTGGAATCACGGGTCTAAGTAGGGGAGGGGAGTGCGGAATGGAAGTCTTGGTCACGCCCGGGATTGGAGTCGACGACTGGAGTCACGGCTCTCAGTCTGAACGGCAGTGGGGGCCGGCCTGGGACCTGGCTTCCCCTGAGCCCCAACCCCAGTGTTCTCAGCATAGCAGCCGGCCTTTTCTGCGAAACGGGGATGAGTGCCTTCTTCCCGCAGGACGGTTCTGGTCGTGGCAGGCATGAGCCCCTCCACGCCAGAGCTCTGCCTAGACGGACGGAGAGCCACCCCGGACAGGACGTTGCTAGCACAGTAACGCTCGCATTTTGGGTACATTTGCCGGTCCCTCTCTGTACTGCGGTGCCCGTGATGGACCGAGAGCTCCCAGGAGGGACTTTTCTGTTCTTTCTCTGCTGCCCCCCCCCCCCCCCCCCCCCCCCCCCCCCCCAGCCGAGAGCCTGATGCACAGCCTTGCAGGACTCGGGGAAGGAAAGCAGGCAGGATTAACCAGATTTCCATGGTGTCTCAAATGACCCATCTCTGCACCTGTTTTCCAGATACTCACTGGGAGAAAAATTTAAGGATTGGGTTGCTTGATTACGGTTCTATTTTAATGTGTTTCCAAACATGTTAAAGAGAAAAGTGGGCCTGTTTCAGGATTTATGCTCCAGCTAGAGGGATCTTTTAAATTGGGAATCAGAGCATGTCCAAATTCAAATAAGGAGAGCACGAGAACATTATGAACTAGTTCCCTCGTGGGTGCCGAGGTCCCACGCACACCGTCCGCTCACCGAGTGCGACAGTGTGCTACAGCGTTCTTCGACAAGGGGGATTTCTCCTAGGAATGCAGAGATGATCCAATATCAGAAACTCTACCCGTGTAATTCACCACGTTTAGAGACCAGAGGAGAAAAACCATATGGTTCTCTCAGTAGAGACAGAAGAATTACACAGTTCCAGGCCTCTGCCTGATTTTAGGGCGGGGGGGGGGGGGGGGATAGCACTTAGCCAGCCCGGAGGAGATGCCCCGATGTGATACAGATTCTGTACCAACGACTGACTTTTCAGCACACTGTCTCCGTCCCTTCCAGCGGGGGACAAGGCACAGGGGCCACCACAGGCATCCTCTCCCTCTCATGAGGGAAGGGAACAGAGCCAAGGGAGAGGCCCAGGAGAGAGGGAACCGCCCGTCCCGAGACGAGAAGCCTCTGCTTCTCGGACAAAGTGTTGAAGTCCCCAGAGCACCTGGTTCACGTGGGCTGGATCTGTGGGTGGGTAGTTAGCCCCTCAGAAGCTAAACCTGAGAAACATGAAAAACTGAACCCAGGGCCATCCCGGCATGGATTCCGGCGGGTCACGCTTCCTTTGGGAAACTCTTGAGCTTTGTGAGAGTGAGAGCAGAACAGGCAAATAACGTCCGAGTATTAGGATGAAAGTGGTTTTGACCTTGGGCGAAGGCCTCCAGGGCTCTCTGGGGTCCTCAGACCACACTCTGAAAACTGCTGAGCTGTGTGAAAAAGAGCCAACTTTTGCAGAATGGAAAAGAGGCGAGAGCAAAGGTTTGGGGATAGACGATCGACCC
>NC_081557.1:1903563-1918672 GCF_022355385.1 Mustela nigripes | reverse complement strand
ATGTGAGCCAGTGTGAGTGAGCGAGAAGCAGGATAGAAGTTACAGCAGCAACACTTAAGCCCGGTCAGGAATTAACAAAGACGACTTTTATGGAGAAAACCTTTGCTGAAGTATGTAAGGGAAGACGGATTGACGTGGAGACGGTCCGTTCTCGCGGACGGGGCAGCTCAGCATGAGGAAGGGTCAGGGTTTGCCCAGATCTTTAGTGCAGCTCTGCTTCAACTTCCAGTTGGGGTTTTTGAGGAACTTGACAGACATACTCTAAAACGTGCGTGAAAGGAAAAGTTCTGCAAACACCAAGTGCACCCCGCGGCAGGAGGACAGAGAAGGCCTTGTGCCCGCAGACCCCGGCGCCCGCTCCAAGCCTCAGCGGCAGGAGCGGCGGGGGACGCCGGCCCAGCAGAGACGCCAGAGGCAGCCTTGCCTGAGAGGAAGGTGGCCTGAGACCGAGGTGGTGCCACGTGGCCGCGGGGACCACGTGGAGGACGACTGGGGGAAGCTAGCCCCAAGTGGAGAGACCAGAATGTGGATTCCTGCCTGAGCCGCCTGGGAAGAGCAGCCTCCGAATGGACAGCAGAGTTGCTGCTTATTCACTAGGACAGTGGGGGGAGGGGGCAGGGCAGCAGGCCGGTGGGGGGAGAGTCACCCCCAGGCCTTGGGAGCCTGGGGCGGGGGCGCGAGGGGGGTGGGTGGGGGTGTGGAACGCAGTACCCAGAAAACACAGCTTCAAACGTGAAAGTCACAGACTTGAGTACTCGCAAATAAAGTGTTTCTGCTGCATCAGTCGGTTGTGGTGAAGTACTTTTGGGGAGCCTCTGAGACGGGACTTGTGTTCACTCTCACTCGCGGGACTCTGCCCAGGTCACTGATGACAGACGACGCGACGCTTGAAACAAAACCGATAAGCGGCCGATGGCTGCCCCACACCCGGCCGTCCCGCAGACCACAGAGAGGAGGACGGGGAGCCCGACCACAGCAGGCAAGTGGCCGAGCTGGCCGTGGGCGGGTTTGGGGGGAGGCGGCGGGGGCTCCTTAGCGATCAGAGGCGTGGACGAGAGCGAGGGGCGCTCGTCGTGAGAGAAGAATTAGAAAGTAGGATCCTGCCAAGTGCCGGCAGCGACGCAGGAAACAAGCGTCCCTGTGTGCTGCAGGTGGCCGTGCGAGACGGGCGCGGACGCTCCGGACAGCCTTCCAGCACTGCTTCCTCAAATAAAATCTTTAATACCTGCGGCCCAGCAGCTTCCCTCCCGGGTAAACAGCCAGAGCGGCTCTCGGCAGAACAACGAGGGGCTGTGTGCTGGGCCCGGCCCTGGCGGGGGTGGGGACCTGGAACCGGCGCTGTGGTCAGGGGCGAGGACTCGATGTACGCTTCACGGACCGGAGACCTGCGCAAACACGGCGCTGAGAGGCACCGACGCCAGACAGCGAGGGCCTCAGTCCACGGTTCTGTCCAGAAATTCAAATGACCGCCACCCACCCGAGCTAGCTGATGGCCCGTATGGGACCAGGGCACACGCACATGACCTTGTAGCAAGGGGATGGCGGGGGCGGCCGTCCGGGGCGGGTGGAGGCGGGCGGCGGGTTGCGGGGGGAGCGGAGACGGGATGGGAAAGTGGGGAGCAGAACGGAGCGCTGCCTGCCTCCCACCGACCCTCGGAGGGGGACCGCGTCTCGGGGGCTCAGGGCTGTGAGGCAGCCCACGGCCTGTGCACTCGAGTCCCCAGAGCCGAGGAGGAAGGAATGAGAGCTGTCCCGTCCTCTGCTGCCAGGTACCCTCCAGTGGTTTCTATTTCTAGGAAATCGTATTCAAATTCCATCAGGTTTTACAAGATCCGCCCTGCCCACTGTCCTTCTCCCGAGTTCCTGTCACGCCAGCCTCCTGCCTCTTTCCCAAACTGGCCAAGTGCCTTGGGGCCCGCGCGCCAGCCCCCTCTGCCCCCTCCGCCCGGCTGCCTCGTCCCTGGGCACTTCCTCCTCCCCTTTCTGGTCTCACCTGAAACGCTGCCTGTCAGCCCTGCCAGTCGCCCCCGCGGGGGGCCCCGGGAGCCCCCCCAACCCAGGTCAGCACTGGGCTGCCAGCCCCACAGATGCGGGCCGCCCCCTGGTATTTTCTGGTCCCCACGTCGGCCCCCCCAAGAAGGGAGGCCTCCCGAGAGCCGGGGTCTCCTCGTGGTGTCTGCACGGCAGCTGAATGGCTTCATCGATGTGTGCAGCAAAGGCATAGGCCGGGCCAGGAAAGCGCGTCCATTTTCAGAGCAGAAAGGAAGCAGCCGCGGGGTCCCTGCTCCGCAGGCCAGGAGTTCCCAGCCGCAGCACTGGTGGCGCGTGGGGCCGGGCCGTGCTCTGCCGGGGGACTGTCTTTCACCTTGAGGGCGGGCAGCGGCCTGCTGGCCCCCACCCAGGAGACAGCAGTAGCCCCCCGACCTTGTGATCAGCAAAACTGTCCACAGACATTCCCCAGGGCCCCGTGGGGCTAACCCCAAGTGAGGGCCTGCCTGAGGCCAGCTTTGGGGACAGGGCTCGTCTCTGCTCCGGCCCCGGAGGCCGCCAGAGCCGGCACCCCCAGCCCCATTCTCTCAGGAAGAGACCCTGGAGCAACCCCTTCCCAGGCCGGTGGTCTGACTGCAGTCGGGGGGTGCTCAAGCCCCGTGATTCCACGGGCTGGCCCCTGGGGCTTCAGCCGCGGACGCAAAGCGTCCCTGGCGTGGGCGAGCGTGGCTGGGCAGGATCAGAGGCGGCCTGGACAGCGGTCAGGAGGGCCTTCTCAGCAACGCCTCTTAATGCAGACGGGCGAGTGAGTGGCTCTGTGTGGCCGGCAGGCCCGGAAGGTTTGCGATGTGCTCCAGGAGGAGGTGGCGTCCTGCCTCCAAGCAGGCCCGTGTAGAGAAGGGAGGCCTTCCTTCCCTGCGCCATGTACCCCCATGCCGGCCGGCCGGGGCAGGACTGGGATTGGGGGGGGATTGGAGTCCGGATGACCCAGGGTCAGCCAGGAAAGCTCAGGAAGGCCCAGTGGGCACCCACTCCTCAGCACTTCGGTCCGCCCAACTAAAGCCTCTGCTGGGGCTGGGCGAGGCCTTGTTTGCAATTTAAATGTGGCCTCATTTGTGGAAGGGTCCTTGCTCCTCCGAAAAGCCGTGTGCTGGGGCGGGCCCTCCCCAGCAGCCGGGCCTCAGCCAGGAGAAGAAACTGATCTAATAGGCCTTTCTCCCGCTAATTGTAGCAATTAGTGTCACAGAATGGGGACTCCCTGGGGGGCCGGTGCCCAGCACACAAGGCTGGCCCCAGCTCCTCAGGCTGTAGCCCAGCGGGGCCTGCGGGGGGGGGGGGGGGCACCAACATCCTGGCCCCAGTTCAAGATGGGGTGGGGTGGGGAGGGGGGAAGCCAGGCCGGGTGCCCTGGGGAGTCGCAGCAGGGGTGCGCTCGAGTGGTTCAGACCAGTGGGCCACACAGGTGACCCTGGCCGGGGACGGGGGCCCTCCTCGTGTGTGCGGAAGGACGGACATGAAGAGCATCTGGGGGTGCGACAGGAAGTCGCCTCAGAGCGAATGACTTCTAGACTGGGTGGAGGGGGGCCATGTCCCAGTGTGGCCAAGGGGGGTCCCTTCCCTCACACCCCCCCCACAGGGGAGCTCCTGCTCCTTCACTCGGTTCCCAGAGACCCCGTCCGTCCGGGAGCACGCACGTGCCATGGTGCCACATGCCTCCTAGCGACACAGGCCACACGTGCCACAGTGCCACATGCCCGTTGGTGCCTCACGCCACCTAGTGACACAGGCTTCACACACGTGCCACGCTGCCACACCCCTCACTACCACACAGCCCTGAGCAGCACAAGCCACGAACCACGGTGCCACACACCCCCTAGTGACACAGGTCACACGCACATGTCACAGTGTCACATGCCCCTGAGCAACACAGGCCACACACGTGCCACGTGCCTATGAGCGACAGGCCACGTACCAGGATGCCTCACGTGCCACACGCCTCCTAGTGACACAGGCTGTGACGCAGCGGACTTTGAGGCTTTCTCAGGCAGTGGGTTGTGTCTGAGAGGGAAGGCCGTGTCCACGGCCCCACTTAACAGATTCGGTCAGTGAACAAGTCTTTGTCGGCTGAAACAGCATGTGACACTGGGCACCGGCCACTGGCCCAGGCTGAAGGGATCTGAGGGCCCAATGGAGCTCGCGAACGTGTTTTCCTGCACCTCGAGGAGTGTGCTCTGCGGGTAGAACCACCTTGAACAGGGTCTGCACCAGGAGCCAGTCTGGGGTCCTAGGAGCTCCCTTGGGGAAGCTGGGGAGTAGGGGACAGGACAGGGGCAGAAGGCCGTGAAGGGACAGAAAGAGGCAGAGGAGGAGACGCGCGCCTGCGGGAAGGGCCGGACCAGAGAGGCTGCTGCGGAGTTGCTGAGAACAGCAGCAGCCACGGAGAGGTCCCACTCAGGGAGAGACCCCCCCCACCAGGCCCCAGTCGGATCCGCCTTATGGAAGGATTTCCTTCCACTCAGTGCAGGACTGAAGGGGACGGCCGCCGGCGCGCCCAGTGATGGGGCGGGGGACGCAGAGCAGTGGGAAGCGTGCGGGGACCCCAAGGGGGCAAAGCTGGCCTGGCAGGGTAAGGGGCTGACATGGGCGGCCTGGAGGGGGACGTGCCGCCAGGGATGGTGGGGGCTCTGGCGCACATGGCGGCAAGTCGGGGTGCAGGGACCCCGGGTGGGGAAGTGCCCGGGGTTATGGACGAGAGCGGTGGGGCAGGTGATAGGAGTGCGACTCTGGAGTGTGGGGGCTGAGCTGGAGAGACACTTGGGGGACTGGGATCCACAGACGTGTGGGAAGCCGAAGGTGCTGGGGGAGTGGCTCTGGGTCACCCTTGCGAGAGAGAAAAGCCCTAGGTGGGGCCCGAGGTGGGCCCCGAGGAGCTCCGTGTTTCGGGTTGGCAGGGCGGGGCGGCCTGCGCGGGAGACAGACAGGAGCCCGACAGGAGCCCGGGCAGGAGGCATCCGTCACCTGCCCCGATCATGGTCTCTGGGACCATCACCTCTGCTTCTCTGACTCCTGGCCACGGATGGCCACTGACCTACACCTGGCCCCACGGGCTGTGCTGCCCACGGCTGCCCAGGACAGACGCTTCTTCCTGTCGTTCTGCTCTGGGAACTGTGGCACAGAGGGGCTGTCCCCACAGCACGTGCGGGAGGAAGCCCGGTCAGCTCCCACGGGGCGGCCTCGCCCTTGCCGAGTGGTTTCAGACCTTTTTGGAAAGCCAGCAAGCTGAGAAACGGCCTTGAATAGGGCCAGAGGAGAAAACAAAGAGCCTGTCAACGTTGGAGCCCGGGAGAGGGGCAGGGCGCTTCGCAGACCCCACGCAGACAGCACTTTCCAGCAGTTTCTCGGCCCCAAAGCCTGGACCCAGAGACCCAGCAGGCCGGCTGTTCACGGGGGCGGCGGCCGCTTCCCGCTCAGCCTCCCGGATTCACAGTTCACACAGGCCTCCAAGGCTCAAAAGGGGTTAAGTGCAGAACCTGGAACTCCCCTGCTTGCTAATTTTTAAACACAGCTGAGCTCTGAGCGCCCCTCCCAGAAGGCCCTGCGAGGGACTCTGCCCAGCCCCCACCCCGGTGTCGCCAGGAACCCATGCGCCTCGAGAACAAAGGCTCCCCTTTCCCTCCCGCCCTCAGCTTGTTCCCCCAAAGTCGCTCGCTCCTCCCACACCTGGCCACTGTCCGCACCCTGCGCTCCCGAACGAACCTTCAAGACTGGCCGGAAGGAGCTGGACCTACCCCCCGGGACAGAATACCCCACCCCGCCCCCGGGAGCTGTGTCTCCCACTCCTGGGCCTCTGGCACCAGGTCCCGGCTGTGGGGGGTGGCCTCCAGGGGACCAGGACCGTGGCCCCAGGCCCGAGGGCTCCAGGGACTGCACCTCGTCCTCAACCATTCAGACCTTCTAACCGCCAGCCTCCGCGCACCCCCAAGTCCTAATACCGCAGCCCGTAACTCCCGCACCAGCGTGCACCCGCGGACCCATCCTGTGCCCCCCTTGGCCGCACGAGGCCTGGGGTTCTGTCCTCTGTTGTCACTTCTTGCTTCACCCCCGGCCCCTGTAGCACTTTCTTCGTGATGGGGCCTGCGGCCCTCCCCAAGGCCCCGGGACCCGGCCTCTGCCCTCACAGTCGTCCCACGCCTGGCCCTAGGTTGTTCTCAAGGGAGGGAGACAGAGGTGTTTCAGGATGGCCACATGCCATAGGCCAGACAGCCACCCCAGCAGCGTCCTCCACTGTCCAGTGACTCGATGTCCTCACGTTCGACTTCAGAGAGCCCTTGTGACGGCCCCAACGGGGAGGGAGGTGTAGCCTGGCTGAGCGTCCCGCCCAAGGCCCCCAGCCCTGACACGGCAGAAGTTAGCCAGGTTTCTGCGGAGACCAGCCCACCATGTCCTCTCGTGAACGGGGACGGCTACGGGGCCCTTGTCAGGCCCCATCCTGACCTCGGAAGGCAGACGCAGACACTGCGGATGCTTCTGCCCTGCCACGGAACCGGGGACGGAAGCGAGGCAGGGCCGGCCCAAGCAGCCTGTCCCCAGGTGCCACTAGGGCCCGTCCCTGTCGGTGTCATGGGGGAAGGCAGCCCGGGAGCCCCAGAGGCCCGCCCTGCACCTGCAGGACTAGGTGCCAAGAGGGATGCCAAAGCCCGGCCGGACCCCTGTGAGGGCCAAGTGCCGCCCGAGAAGGTGTCCTCTTCCTGCTCGAGCTGCTGGGAGCCAGATGCCACCCCCACCGGCTGCCCGTCAACCAGTGGGACCGTGCCCGGTCCCGGTGCAGAGGGCAGCTGTCCCCAGCAGCCACTCCGCAAGCGCCGCCCGCCCCACAGGCCACTAGCCTGTGGTCCCACCCATTCCTGCCGCCAGGCCGGGAGCCACTTGTTGGCTTACGTTGTTCCTGAAATGTGTGGGTGTCGGCGAACCCAGGGATCTCCCACTTGCAGATTTCCACTCGTCTCTAGTCCATCACTAGCGCGGGCTCGTTCTGTTCCCCCTGTGCAGGCCTCATGCCGGGACACGGGGGCATCTGACGGGCCCCTCTGCGAGCCCCTAGACTGGCAGGCCAGGCGAGGGAGCACCAGGGGTGGAACCTAGGAGGGATGAGGCGCCAGGGCAGGGGAGAGAGGGCTTCCCAAGACACCGGGCATCTCTAGCTCGGGTGGGAGGCCGAGGAGAGGCGGCCGTCTCAGGGGCCCGTGGGCCCGCACGCAGGGCGCTCCTCCGCCTTCTCCATTTCCCCTGCTGGGGCTGCTCCTACCCCCTCTGGGCCCTCTTCCTAGGCCACCAGAAGGGCCTCAAGCTGGGGGCGGGGGGCATCCCAAGAGTGGTGCTGAGTCCTGGGGTCAGGTGGGAGATGATTTGCAGGTGCCGATAGGAGCACACCCCAGGGGCTGGCTTCAAAGTCGCTTCTCTGAGCCCCCGACACCAAAGGCAGCGGGCTCAGCGGGTGTGAACATTGAAAAGGGAGGGTCCCCAAAGGGTCCCTGGGTCTCTGGGTCACCTGCATCTCTCGGCTTTCCCTTCTCAGGGTCCCAAAGGCAGGTGGGGGCCAGACCACCCTGCCCCCAGGCAGTCGAGCAGTGTGCAGGGCAGGAGGGAGGTGACCGCTGGTCACAGTCCCACAGAAGGTACCCCCGCTTCCCAAGCCCCCAAGCGTTCCTGAGAATGGCACACTGGGACTGTCCAGAGGCCTCAGTTTCCCCACCTAGACAGAAGCTCATAGAGGCACGTCCCTCCTGATCAGACTGGCCAGTTGGGAGGGCCCTGTGGAAGTGAACGTGCCCTCTGCCTCGAAGCAGACCCTCCCGCTCCCCCTGGAGCGCTCTGCGAGGGCTGGGGTTTTTCCACTGGCCTCCCTCTCAGCCCCGCTGGGTCCTCTGCCTGACCCCAGCATGCCCAGGCCCCAGAAGCACAGACTCCCCGTCGCAGTTGAGCGAGCCCGCGCGCAGACGGGTGCCCACCCCTCCCTCACACAGGAGACATCAAAGGGAAGCAGGAAGCAGCGAGCCTGGCTGACCCCAGCCGGCAGGAGAAGTCCAGACTCATAGCCGAGCCCGGGGCCCCACGGCTGGGGATTTTCCACCCCATCAGGATTTCCGCAGGACACCCCGACTCTGGCCTTTGAGACTCCTCAGGAACAAGGTCTGGACGGGATCTTCCTGGGCCTGGTGGCTCAGGAGCATGGCCGGGGACCCCCTGTCCTCGGTCTCCCCAGGCTCTGCTGACTGCTGGTTCATTTGTGTCCGTACACCACCCTAGGCTCTGGGACCTGGTTCCCAGAACAGCCCCAGGGTGGGCAGGAACACAGCTGGATAGCTGGGCCCTTGGGGGGTGTGCACTTAGCAGAAGCCCCGCAGAGCTGGGCTGTCTAGCCTGCATCCCACTGCCATCAGGGAGCCCAGCATTCCTGCACACTGTGCATACAGTGGGCCAGGCTGGGGTCGGGTGGCTCCAGGGGCCTGTGTGTCTCCTGTTCAGGACATCAGTGTCACTTTCTGGGGTCCCTCTCTACCTGTTGCTGAGACTGCCAGGTCTCCACCCTGAGCTCTGACTCCCACCCCAGCTAGCGGCAAGGGGTCCCCGGAGGAGGACCGGGCACATGGGTGTTCCAGAGACTCTCCTAAACCTGGGTTGGCCTCTAGGCCAGCCAGGGTGGCCATACCCCAGGGTCTGCCGGCCAGCGGGGAGCGCACCCGCGGCCCTTTGGCTGTTGGGCGGGGGTGGGCTGAGGAGACCAGGCTTTATCGCCAAAGGCCGCTAGCCCTGGGGTGACCCTGGGGCTGAACGAAGCATCCCTCCACACATACACGTCTGCCATCAAGGTGGGGACCGACGTCTGGTCCAGCAGCCGGGCTCTGCACCGCCCGGAGCTCAGCCTAAGAGCAGACGCGCTCATGTGGAAAGTGCTGGCAGCGAGGCTTGCGATCTGGTTACAGCAGCTGTCTTCGCGGCAGCGAGCGGCCCAGCACTGGGAGCTGTTGTTCCGGGCTTGAACGAGGCTACCCTGGGGGTAGGTGGGGGTGTCTGTTGGTGGGAAGTGTTTCAAAACAATCACAGAAACTTGGCAGGCAGGGGCTCTGGGCGTTAGGATCTGGGTCTCCTGATCAGGGGCTGGGGGACGCCCCGCCACGCCCAACCGAGCATGTTCCTGCCCCGGCCAGGCCCGGTCCGCTGGAGTCTGGGGTCTGGCCTCCCAGGCCAACAGCATTCCTGGGGTGGGGACCTTTGTCGCATGCATCCCCAGGCCTGAGGAGGGTCATATAATGTCTGGATGGAGCCGCTGGGGGGCTGGAGGGACATGGGGTGGGCAGGCACAGCTGGGTTCTCAGGGAAGCACGAAAACCCAGAATGAGGCCTTGAGACGGGTTGAAGGCCTGCACTTTGCCATCAACACTGACCCAGCGCCCTTCTCTGCTCCGCCGTCCGCCTGACTGCCCGGAGCCTGAGCGGGGCTAGAGCGAGCCCCACCCGGACTCTCCCGGGAGCGGACCGAAGCCCGCAGTCCGCACGCTTTGCTCGTGGTACTCAGGTGCTCTGGTGGGCTCGTCCATAGGGACCACGTGGCCTCCCCTAGCCCAGGTGATGGCCGAGCCCCTGGTGTGTCGCCGGGAGGCCGTCTAGGAACCGCCCTTCTCCCGAGTCAGCCATAAGCCCCCAAAACCCAGTCTGCAAGGCCTGAAGCCCACATGGGGTTTCTGAGACTCCAGAGTCTAGGAGGGGCCTTTGGGCCCTTGAGGGCTTATGTCCCACCCCGCGGCGGCCACAAGCTCTGGTTACTCTTGTGGTGCCTCCCTGCGCAGGGCCTGTCAGGTGGGAGGCACATGGGGTTTCCTGCCTGGGGTTCAGGTCTGTGTGCAAGGGGACATGCCGATACCAGTCCGAGCTGTCCCAGGAGGCACCCGTGTTCAAGCCAGCAGTGAGAAGGACCTGGGAGGCTTGTCATGGGTGACAAGCAGCAGGACCTTAAAAAAACGGAAGCTGCTCCACTCCCAAGTCCACTGGAGTGACCCCGTATCCTGTGTGGGTCAGGAACACAGGGTGCCCTGATAGAAAATCTGCATCCTGGGGAGCTCCCTGGAGGAGGCTGGCTCCGGGCCTGCCTTGCGGGGAGACCCCAGCCCTGCCCATGACCGGAGCAGCCCACAGGGCAGAGTAGGAGGCAGCCGGTTCCCATGCCCCTTCTAGAGCGGCCCTCCCCCACCCCTGGACCCCGTGGCCACCAGCTCCCCACCTGGCTGGCCAACCTCTTTTTCTCCTGGGAGAGCTCAGCCTCGGCTTCGGGGCCACCGACGCAGGACTTGCCTCCCTGCCAGAGTCACTGCAGGGACACCAAGAAAGCAAACCTAGTGCTTTTCCAACACCTAACAGTGGGAGTGGAGAAAGAAGGGAGGTCAGCTAGAAAGTTCCGGAACGCGGTCTACCAGAGGAGCCTGTTTCCCAATGAAAGAGGAGGCTGCGGGGAAGCTGAGGAATCTGCGAGGGCAGAGCCCACGTGACCCCGGGGTTGGCCCGGCAGTGGGTCCCGGGTCCCCTTTCTGCACGGCTGGGCCACCGTACAGGAGAGACATGGGGACAGGACTGGGGACGTCGCTGCAGCCACGGCAGCTCCCCTCTTGTTCAGTTAGCCGGTCCTCCCAGAGGGCAGGGGCCATGGCTGGTGAGCGGACAGCTGCCTGCCTGCTGGCGGAGGCGGCCGGGCCCCGCGGGCACTGCTCTTCCTGCGCCCGGCGGCGTGCCCCGTTCTCAGGGGAAAGGCCCTCTCGAGAGCCGCTCTGAAAGGCTTCCCGAGCGGCCGGACCAGCTAATGAGTTATTTGCTCTAAACAATGTCTTGATAAAGGGGACGGAGGGAGTTCGCCCGTGTTGACGAAGGAGACGCAGGGTTGCCAGGGAAATGCTCCTAAGTGGACAGAAAGAAAAGACAGTCGCCGCGTCCTGTCTGACTAGGAAAAAGGCCGCGGAGCGCGCACCTCTGGCCGGCTTTTGTGTTTGTGTTTGGAAGAGACAGGCGGCCGCGAGCGTGGGGCCGTGGCGAGGACGCCCACAAAGCGGATGTGTGCGGAGCCCGCGGCGGCCGGGGCCCAGGTGGCCGGCTGGGCGCTCGCCCCGGGAGTCGGCGCAGAGGGGCCCCCGGGCCAGGGCACGGGGGGGGGGGCGCGGGGGGCGCGAGGGGCTCCCGGTGGCGGCAGAGTCGGAGTCGGAGAGCGGCCGGACGGAGCCCTGCAGCGCTCCCGGGCTCGCGCCGCGGTCGGGGGCTCTCGGGTCTCTGACTCCTGCTCCGGGATAGAAATCTCTGCGTCTGTCAGCCACCCCACATGTTTGCCCAGAACCGAGCAGAACCGTCTTTGATGGAATCACAACACGATTCCTGCTCTCGCTTGACCCGTCAGAGCCCTGGGGCAGCCTCCACAGGCCCTAGTGCCTCGCGTGGAAACCCTGGCCTCGGCGAGGCTCCCCTTGCAAACTGGAACACCCCTGCGCGTCCTCAGGCCCGGGGGCTGGGTATCGCCGGGGCTGCCCCTCCGCCCCTCACCTCCAGCTGTCACCCGCGATGTCCCAGCCTGCCGGGGGGTCCCATTCCTGACGCCGGTCCCTCCCCTCACCTCCTGAGCTGCGAAGTACCCTGCGGACGGGAGGGTCGAAAGGCCCCTGGTTCTCAGGCTGGCAGGAGGAGGCCTGCCATGGGGTGTGGGGGGAGACGTCCTCTCTGCCGGCAAGACAAAGCTCTGAGCCCAGCCTGGTGGCAAGGAGACTCTGGCCTCTGCGCGCGCAGCCCCTGAGCCCCTCCCAGGTGCCCCCACTGTCCTCGCGGGAGCATCCCCCAGCCTCAGTTTCCCGATCTGTAAAAGCCGGAGTGGCCTGTACATACTAGGCCCCGTCGTCGTGAAGGCATCTGATTTCCCTCACTTCCAGGCCGGCAGCAGAAGGGACTGGGCCTGGGGGGAGGGGTCCTTTGTGATCAGAGACCTTGGGTCGACTCTGGACTCACAGCAGCCACGGCCAGCGGAATGTGACCAGAGCCCTGAAGGAAGGGCAGGGGCAGGGGAGCTCCAGAGAGTGTCCCCAGGCCGCGCCGAGGCCTGCTGCAGGCTACGTGGCAGCGGCCCGGCCCGGCCCCCACCTGCCTCGCTTACTCATTCACTCTTGCTTCATCAAACATTCACAGAGGGGCCGTGAGGGGCTCCACATGGATTAAGCCCGAAGATAACGACACTGAGCCAAAAGGTCTGCTTCTGCCTCCCCCGGCCCCTCGCGCTTGCGGGAGACGGCCAGCGAGCCCTTGAGCACAAACAAACAGGCAGTTATCCATTAAGAATGGGGGGTGGGGTGTGGGGTTCTCAGCGGCCCAGTCTGCGGTAGCGACATTTCAGCCAAGACCCAGAGGGTGCGTCTTTCCCTGTCTGGGGTTAGGCGAGAGGGTCTGGGGAGCTTGGCTTGTTTCAGATGATACCCGGGGACAGTGGAGGAGCCGCCGTGACTCGGTTAGACCCACCGCTCAAGGGCACCATGGGCTTGGTGACCCTGGGCCCTAGCCTGAACCTTTCAGGCCTCAGGTGGATCATATATAAAACAAGAGTGATAATACTCCTGCATCAAAAGCTGCCCCGATGGGCAGATTAGTGAAACCATGTTTAGAAAGCGCAGCGCCTGGCTGAGGGGAGTCCAGTACTCTGGTTCTCGGAAGACTATTCCTTACCTCAGAGCACGTGCGGGGCCCGTAAGTTTTCCCTTCGCCCAGATGGCAGTGCCCGGCCTCCCTGGGAGCACCTGGCTGCCCGGGGAGCGCAGACCAGGCCCGCAGAGAGAGCGGGGACTGGCCTGCCCAGCTCCTGCTGGCCCCTGGGCCTGCACGGGGCCTGGGGTGCTCATGCACCCCCTTCCTGGCTGGAGAAGAGAGGCGTCCACCTTCCGCTTGCAGGACATCGTGCCGAATGTTCTCAAAGCTTCTCAAAGCTCTGACAGCCTGGCTCCTGCACGAACCAGCCCTGGGGGCCGAAGTTATAGACTGGACCTGCCCCCTTGCCCTTAGCTGAGTATGTGTGTGTGTGTGTGTGTATGTGTGTATGTGTGTGTGAAGGCCGGGGGCTGAGCAGGGGACACTTAGAAGCCTCCAGAAACATGAAAGGCAAGCTCCTTCCAGGCTTTGGGGGTTGGCCCAGCCTGGACCACATGGGGGTCTTTGTGAAGCCCCATATCCCATCAAGGTAGCCTGAGGCCAGGAAGGTTGGCTGACCCCACCCCTCCCCCTAGAACTTTCAGGGGATCCCCATTCTTCATCTGCAGTTACCCCAGCTCCAAGAACCCATCCTCTCCGTGAGGGTGAGGAGGGAGCTCGACTAAGGTCACATAGCTGGAGGCAGACGGAGCTGGGTGGGCTGGTGGGGAGACAGGAAGTCCTGGGAGTCCTGGCTCGCCTCGCGGTCCCCAGAGGACGGCCCCCAGGCTGCCCCCCCACCCCCGGCGGTTCCCTGAAGCCCCGCTTCTACCCCCCAGGGAGCTCACTTGCTTCCTTCTGCTCCACTCTTCATGAGACGTCAGCGATATAAAAGGACTTTCTTTCTCTGCCCTGCTAGTATTCAGAAATGGAGCTGTTGTCCAAGAATGCTCTCACAAGAAGGCAATCCTGCCGATGGTGACCGCACGGGTGAATGGGGGGGGGACACTGAAATAAGCGACGCAGGAGGACACGGGGCGACACCAGTTACATGACGTGTCCAGAGCCGTCAGACCGCAGCGGGCGAAGGCCTCGGAGGTGGCAGGTGGGCTGGGGGCCGGTCCCCCCGACCCCTGCGCAGAGGGTCAGCCCTGCAGGATGCGTGGGTCCGGCGCAGGGGGACTCCAGAGAGCGGCACTGCACAGTGTCGTCCACAGGCTGCTGGGAGGGCAGGTCTGGGGGAAGTGCCCGTCTAAAATAGTAATGATGCTGACAATAACAGTGCCAGTGAGAGCGGCAGCGAGACGGAACTTGGGGAGCTCACGGTCGCTTTAGGGCGGAGAACGCGGGGACCACCTCATGGGCGCGCGCTTCTCCCCAAACTTCACCTGCGGACGCGTTACTGACGTACAGATCTGGTCGGTCAGTCGTACCGCAATGAAGCAGCTTCAAAAGGGAAACGAAAAGCAAAACAAAAAATTCTCACAGAAACTTTGCTGTGAGAGGCTCATTTAAAGTGATCCCCTTCTGGATGAAGGCGCCCAGAGCCGCCCTAACAGAGCCGGAGCCCCACGGATGGCCACACCTCTTCCCTCCACGAGAACCCCAAAACCCCGCTAAAAATCGGCTTTGAAGATCCAAGCCCGAGCAGCATCACACCAAGAACGCGCGTGGACACCAGGCAGCCTGGGGGGTCTCCAGGGAGCCGTGTGGGGTGCGAGCCCGTCGTAGGAGGTCCTACAGCCTCGGTCCACTTACAGAGTGTTCTCGTCAGGACAGACTCGAAATGCAGAACAGATGGGTGGCTGCCGGGGGCTGAGGACACGGCCGGGTGGGAGGGAGTGCTTACGGCTGAAGGGGTGACATGAGAGACTGTGCAGGTGACAGGAGCGGCCCTGGGTCACTGTCTGGATCCTGCTGATCCTGCTGGCGATCTGAGCCTGTGGTCTGCAAGAGGTGGGGGGGGGGGGGTGCGCGGGTAAAGGACACGTGGCATCAATTATCCCTGATTGCATGTGAATCTGCAGTTATCTCAAAATAAAAAGTCTAATTAAGAAAATCATGATCCCCATGCTAAAAACATCAACAGTCCTAAAAATACCCAATAACGAATTTTAAAATATACAGAATCCGTACAAAGGGCTGAAAAATATTGAGGGATGTTACAGCTGTCTTGAGCACAGAGATGAACTTGCATGTGCCTAGAAAGGCTGTTTCTATAAAAAAGACGTATTCTAAGTTCATCTAGATTGATCGCAGCTTCCATGGAAAATACCAAGAGAATGGAGAGGGTCACACACACGGGTACATGCGTTTTTAAAAAATCAGACATGTCGATTCCAAAGTCTGTAAGATTCTGAAAAGGCATCACCTGGAGCTCCCTGGGGCAGCCTGACCCCTACCCCCCCCCCCCCCCCCG
>NC_081557.1:1871172-1903463 GCF_022355385.1 Mustela nigripes | reverse complement strand
ACACCATGGCACTGTCCACAACTTCCGGAACTCCCGACCCGGCCCCCCCGGGGCCCCCCGGGGGGGGCCCCCCCCCCCCCCCCCCCCCCCCCCCCCCGGGCTCTAGAGGGGCCTCGGGTTTTAAAGAGCACCTGTCCTCTCAGACGGGGTCATGCGCGTGCATAGTGCTGCTTTCTGCAGCCGAGCCTCCTGGTTCAGGCTCCCTCCCCCGCGGCCTTGGCAGTACCTGCAGCCAGCGGCCTAAAGCTGGGAAGGGCGCACACCAGCCGTGGCCGGCACTGGAGCCTTCCTGTGTGCTTTGTGCCAGGGTCCCTTCTATCCCCCGAGCAGTGCCCTGGAAGGCACGCTCTCTCGTCATCCCCGTTTTACAGATGGGGAGCCCGAGACCCTGGCCAAGGGTTTGAACTTGGGCTGTGGCTCCAGATCTGCCTGGATCTGCCTGTAAGCGTGACCTCTTATTCCCGACTCAGTAAAGGACAATGCCAGGCAGGGGCGCAGGGGGACAGGGGACGAGGGGCAGCCTTCCTCTGGGCTGGTTTCATCAGGACAAGGCTGGAAGGCTGCACTGGGTCTGGGAGCCCAGACCGGACAAGGAGATGGTTCCTACTCTGCAGGGTGGGACGTGGAGACCTGCTGGCCGGCACGGTTGTCACAGCACCCCAGCCCTCGGGCTGTGTGAGCGAGCCCAGGAAGAAGCTCGCACTCCAGCTCCTTGACATTCCTAGTTACCCAGGCGAGGGCTCAGCCCCAAACCCTCGGCTTCCTGTTAACTCCAGAGCTAATCCTGCGTCTCCATCTGAAGAACGTTCTGATCCAAGGCCATACCATGGATTCCCTGGTCGGCGGCACCAGGTGGCTTTCCTTCCAGTAATAGGAATGGGGGGAGCCCGGCCCCACTGACAAGTGCATCGTACAATTCCCAAGTCAGACCCCCACGCCTGGCCTATCCCCGGGCCCATCGGCCGTCCAGGAGGCCGTCTACAAGCAGACACAGAGGACAGGAGAGTCTGATCAGTCCGTGGAGAGAAGGTGATGTGCTGTAGCGACTCATGCTGAGACCACCAGGTAGACACACAGGAAACACACCGCATTTAGTGATTTCTTACACCAAACCCAGAGGAAGCTCTATTTACATGTAAAAAAGGTGGAGCACAGAGAGCAGAAGGAAACAGGAGCGAATCCACGAAAACAGTCTCACGACGAGGACGTTTTTTCAAAATGTACAGCCAGGACCGACCCCAAGTCACAAAAGATTGCCAAAGTTCACATCAAAATTTAAAATTCCCACCCGCAGAAAAACATTATAGAGACTAAAAGACGAGAGAAAAATGGGCGCAAAATATGTTTGACACATGCTGACTACCTATAAAGCAGTAAGAGGCCTTCAAGAGCCGAGAGTATGGGAAGATGGAACCCAGAACAAAGAGACATGTTGTTCGTTATCGGAAAAGATAAAGCCCTCATTCATAATAGAAGACACTGACATCAGAATCCAGCAGGGCATTCTCGTCCAGCCGATGAATGCAGATAAAAGCCGGGACTTGGTCTGCTGGGGACGGTGTGGGCGGGGGCGCAGGACACACTGGGCCACGCTCATGGCCATGGCCGCACGGAGCTGCCTTCACGGGCGTGAGGGCGCACGGAGCCGCGTTCACGGGTGTACGGACGTATAGGGCCGCTGTCGTGGGCACACGGGCTGCTGTCACGGATGCATGGACACACGGAGCCGTTTTCATGGGCATAAGTACAGACAGGGCCGCTGTCAACGGGCTCATGGGCCCCTGTCACGGGCACAAGGACCCGGAGTGGCTCTCATGGGCATAAGGCCGTGCGGGTCACTGTCACAGGCACACGATGCTGCACCCAGGGGCCTGCCTCTGGTTTCCTACTTCATTCGCTGTGCCCTGAGCCGCCCATGTCGGCGTACCGGCCTGGATGGTCTCTCCGCCTGGGGACGTGTTTACCTCTGCTCCGCCTCTGCTGGAGTCTTTGGTTTCACTTCCCGGGACCTCATGAAGTCTCACATCATGGCGAGACTCCCAGTTCCCCTCGATAGTGGATTCATTTTGTAGTGTCCTTGTTCGGTGCGGGGCAGCCTAGAAAGAGACCTTGCAGACAGAGCTGGAGCTGGGGGGAGCCCCGGGAGGAGACGGACAGTGTTCGGTGGCGAGAGATGCGCGAACTTCGCAACCGGGCGGTTCCTTAGTGAACCTCCGAGGGGTTAACGGCGGGCTTCCGCGGCCCCGTACGCCCATCGATGGGGGCTGCTCGGCACTCGCGGGACAGTGGAACGTCCGCAGCTGTCAGTGAGAGGGAGATGCGCTCCGCGTCTTACTCCAGACCCAGCCAGAACACCCGGCCATCTTGCCTTTGAGCAGTGCGCGCTGGGGCCACATGCCGACCAAGAAATGACTGGTGGACTTGCTTGAAGTAGGACGCCCATGGTGAGGTGTGCAGCTCGGCAGGGTGGCCAGGGCTCTGTCCTCTTGGGGCCACTCTGTGTCCCTGCTGGTCTCCCGCCAGCTGCAGGGAAGTCATGCCACCCTCCACCCGACCCGGCGTCCCTCAGGGGCCCACCCTGCATCTGAGGATAGAAAGCTCGCTGACCAGCGCCACCACCCATCCCCCCAGCCCGACTCCTCAGCCTCCTGACGGCCCTCCCAGCCCACCATCTGCATGCCTCCTCTCGGGCAGGAGGGGCGTCCGTGTTCACCGGCCTTGAACCGATGCCGCAGGGACCAGAGCCCCCATAAGCACAGCCCCGCGCGGGGGCAGCCCATGGCAGTGGGCTGAGAGCTGTGGCCATGCACACCGATCCTGGAAGCAGCAGCTCGGGACCCCAGTGCGCCGGACCCCAGGGCATGGGACCCAGTGCGCGGGACCCCGCACGTGCATGTGCGCCCACGTGCCTGTGCGCACGAACACTTGATGAAAGTGCTTCTCGGGGGTGCCACCCTGTGTGCGTCCACCTCGTCTGGGCAGCCTCAAAAGATGTGGGGCACACTTGGCCATCTGCTCCAGGAAGGGGAACTGCAAACAGACACGCACACAATGCAGTTGTGCGTGGCAATCGGTGGTCCACGTCAGGAGAGGCGTACAGACCCCCTCCCTCGTGTAAGAGCCGTCGGAGGAACGGAGCGGAGACCGCGAACTGTGCTCAGCTCTAGGGCAGGAAACATGGGAATCCGGCGCCAGGCGGGACAGCCTGAATTTTCAGGACGGCCTCTTGTGGGCTCTGATTGTGCTCTGCCGTGCGCGCGTGTGTAAAGCCTGGTTTAGTGGGATTAGTACTGGTTGTGCGCGATCGCGAGAGGTAAGGCCTGGTGCGGCGTGCGGGTGCTGGCCGGGCAGTGAGCAGGCAGCCCTGTGCCGGGGGCTGGGGCGCCTGGCTAAGAGGCTGCCCCACCACCCGCTGCTGTGGGCTCTGGTTCATGTCAGTCCGAGGAACAGGGGCTGCTCTTGCACAAAGAGGTTTTTGACAGCACAAGGCAGAACCAGAGGGAGAGCAGACCCCGGGCAGGCTCCCAGGGAGCCCACCCCCACTCGAATGGGAAGGGGTGCCCTCCAGCCCTCTGCAGAGCCCCAGGCTCTCCTCGAAATGAGATGCTGCGTGGGCTCTGTCCCGCGGGCTCGGGAGAGGAGTGATTCTTCCAGAAACCAGCGAGTACGTGTAGGGCGCGCTCTGGCCACAGTGTCTCTGGAAAACTCTCGAGTTTTATGTAACTCGTTCCCGGCTTCAGGGGACTGTTGACTTTGATTCGCGCGGCCATGACAACACAGCCTGTTTTCCAATTGATCTGCCCCACGTCTGGGTTCACTGAAGTATTTCCTAGCGCACAGTCACATTTTAAACTTTTTTTTTTTTTTTTTTTGGAAAAAGGAAAGAATAAAGCTGGAACGCGGACCTATCTCACCACCCTGCCTTTCTTTTCTGCTAAAATTTGGCTTTGGGAGGAGCAAGTGATCCCCGCTTCTGAAATGGCACTGGCCAGGCACCTCTTGGAACCTGCGTTCTCTGGGGAAGCGACACAATGTTGACCGAGGAGCCCCCACCCCACCCCGGGCACTCCTCGACCGGGCACTGCCCCCACGGGGGCAAGGGGGCCTTGACGATGAGGTCGCTGGCCTGCTCGGGACATGTCCGCACCCGGCCTCCGCAGGGGCTCTGGCCTGGGCATCCCCGTCCCCCACCTGGGCGTGGGGAGGCCAACACGTGCCGCCGGCAGAGCGGCTGGGCGGGAAGCAGGCAGCCCAGTGCCCGCCACTGTGAGAGGAAACGAAGAGAAACCGCTCCTGTCAGCCCCACAAGCAGGCCTGGAGACTGCAGCCCAGGCGAACACAAAGGACTTTTCAGACTCTGCGGCCGAGGCGCCCGGTGAGCGGCCGAGGGGCCCAGTGAGCGTTTTTTTTTTTCTTTTTCTTTATTTTCCCTTTCTTTCCTTTTTCTTCTTTCTTTCTTTTTTTTTTTTTCAACAGCTATTAGGGTGACAAGCCTTTCCAAAGGCCGGCCGTTGGTGAGGGTTTCCAGGAAGCTGGTCTGGCACCAGGCTAGGGTTGGAGCAACTTTAACAGAGTTAACTTCAGAAGGAAGGAATTGTCAGGGAAGGTTTAAGGCTCAGAAAACTTTTTGAATTATTTTGCAAAAAAGTCCTGGCTTTCAAATTCAAAGCCGTGTTTAGCCGTGACTGTGGGAAGCCAGAGCTTATTTCAAAAGACGCTGCTGCTGGCACAGTTACTGAGCCCTCCCCTCCAGGTATCTGCCGAGACTCCCCAGGCCAGGCCCTGCGAGGGCCATCCGGTGCCTGGAAACACGGGGGTCACCTTCCACGTCCCCCCAGCACCCCTCCGCCCACGGGCCTCTCCCGCCTCCGGCCCCCGGGGCTGTGTGCACACACGCGCACACGCGCACACCTTCCCCAAGCAGGAAGCCGCCCTCTGCCAAGAGCGCATGGAATTCAGATTTCCAGAGAGTGTCCTTGGCCTCCAGCTCCACAGCCACACACTGAAGAAAGGTCCTAGTGTGTGTGGCGGGGGCGAGAGAGAGGGGCCTCCATCTCGGCTCCCGTCTCTCTGGGCCCCAAGAAAAACCCACAGCTGGCTGCGCTCGCCTCAGCCGCACCCGCCTCAGTCGCATTCCTTCCCTTCCTGAGCCCACGCTGGGTGGCCCCACAGCCCCGCTTCGACACCTCCCGCCCCACCCGCGGGGAGACCGGGGCCAGGCCCGCGCGGGGCAGCTGGTAAGCACACGTGAGGGGGCCGCACCCCAGGCCCACGGTGGCCGGAAACCACCGAGGGGCCCAAGGGGCTGGGCATCCCAGCCGTGGCCTCAGCTGGCGGGAGCAGAGAGGGCGCCGGGCCCCCGGCAGCCCACCCCAGGCCGAGCGCCTCTCCATATCCCACCTGCAGACGATCCCCACACCCCCGGAGGGAGCACTGCCCCCTGCACCCGTGCCCCCCACCCCCATCCACACCGGGCCGTCTGGGCCCTGAGATCTGGCATCCGGGGGAGTTAAACATTGACAGGCAGAGACCGACAGCGGCCCAGTAAATGAGACAAGTCCATGATCAGCCACACACGGTGGACAGGCTGGTCACGCTTAGCTTCTCTTTGACCCCAGTCACTGGGACCTTGCCACCTGCATGGCCGGGGAGCAGCAGGTGGGAAGCGCGAGCCTCCCGCAGGCCATCGGAGTCACGGAGGCCCGTGCGCAGCAGGAGTTAGGGCTCCTCCTGTGCTCGGCACTCAGGGTGGCCTGGCCCAGAAAGGGGGTTGCTCCGGGGCCTGGCCGGTCTCCCCGGGGAGGAGCCTGTGGCTTTGCCGCCCAGGCCTCTGGGCCTGCAGCCCCGGGGACAACTCTGAGCGCACCGGCCGGTGGCCGCCCTGCCCTGTTCCTGCCGGCTGGGGTCTCCTGTCGTGGCCGGAGAGGCCGATTTCCCTGTCCCTTCTGGACAGCTTGGACCTCAGGGCTCGTTGCTCCTGTGATGCCTCAACTCCACCGGCCTCTCCTTCCGAGTGTGGCCCACAGTGGACTGAACTGGGGGGGGATGCTCTTCCTGTGTCCCTTGGTGGGGGGCCTGGTGTGATAGAAACAGCAGGGTAAGGAGCAGGCCACAGCCATGACCAAGGCCTCAAGGACATGCTCCCGCTGCCTAGTAGCCAGGGGCCTGGGGCTGGTGCGGGCTGCAGTACAGGTCCCACTAGGACAGATGGCCCCCACTGGAACCAAAGGAGCAGGCTCCAGGAGTCCCATGGCCTGGTCCCAGCTGTCCGCACCTGGCATGGCTTCTGGGCAGGGTCCCCTCATCTCTGCTGTCGGCCCCGTGTCCCAGGCTGTCCATCTCCCAACAGCCACAGAAGAGTTTCCCACCCCACCCACCAGCCCCCGGCCTGATGCAGCCCACTTCCAGCACAAGACAGGGGTAGATGGTAGAGAGCTGCCGCGGGCTGTGGGGGTCCCCAGGGAGGACACTCCAGTGATGTCCTCTGAACCCGGTGGATGGCCCCACCCCAGTCCCTACACACACACCAGCCAGGGTTCAGTCACGCCGGGAGCCCGTTTTCAGGGGTGTCCCCCCACCTGAGGCTGCCCCCACCTTGGAGTCTGGCCCCCTGTTCTTGCTGTGGTCTTGCCCCGCCGTCCGGGCCCCGTGAGCCCCCACCTGGAGCCCACCAGCTCGGCTGGGGGTTCCATGGGGTAGCTCAAGAAAAGAAAAAAAAAACATTCTAGTGTTTTAAACTGGAAAAGGTTCCATTTGCTCCAACAGATTCCGAACCTGAGGCCGACGCAAACGCAAGACCGCTGCCGGCAGGCCCGGAAGTAGGGAAGGAAGGAGAATGGCCCCTGGGCCGCCGGACACGGGGGGACGAGACGACACAGGCCCACAGCAGCCTGGGCAGGGCTAGGCAGACAAGCAGGTTAAAAGGCTCGAAGCTAAAGGTCCAGCGTGACCTTACCTTGCACTTTATCCCCTAGATACGGAGCCTGGCTACCGGAGCAGTGGCGGGGGGCCTGGGGTCGGCGGCTGGGAGCTGCCTGCCTCCTGTCCAGGGGCTGGGCTCTGTGGGCGGCGGGTCCACAGCCAGGGCTGTGGGGGTGGGCCCTGAGCGCTCTCTCTTGGAATAGCCTCACCCCCCGCATCTTCCCCATGTCCTCTTCTGCCTGTGACGTAACCCCAACCTCTGCCTCAGTTTCCCCAGCAGGGCCCCGTAGGACAGCGTTGTGGCGAGTGTTAGACTTTGGAAGGCACAGCCTAGTCGGATCTTACGTAATGGTTCGGTCCCAAAGCCCAATCAGGTAGAGTCAAAATGACCTTTGAAGATCCCTTGAACTGCCTCTTAAAAATCGCTTCCCGGAGCTGTGCGACATCCCCGCGGAGCTCCGCCCAGTGGCCTGCGCCCACCGAAGCGGAGCAGCTCTGGGCACATCCGGAGGGCGTCCCCGCTCCAGGCCAGCCTGCTCCCCAGTGTCTTTCGAGGGACTGCCTCGGGCTGCTGGGGTGGGCAAAGCAGACGTGGGCCCAGGGGAAGGGCGTTGGGGCCCCAGGGACGCTGGGGACACCGGGCTCTGGGGCCAGACTCTGTCCCTCTCCCTTTGCTTCCCTTTCTTCCCTTCCCAGATAGTGCCCCAGGCCTCGCGTGAGCCAACCGGACCCGAAATGGCCGAACTGTCAGACCTCTGCCCAGGAGACAGTCCTTGCCAAGGACCAGCAACTGGGGTGGCCTGTGCCCAGGACACCCACCCAGCCCCAAGAGGCCTGGCCCACGTAAAGGACGACCGCCTGGCCGGGGGCTCTGGGCCACCCCCAGAAGCCAGAAGCTCGGCCCGCCGCCCTGTGTCTCACGCATGCAAGTCGGCCTCACCCAGGAGACCTGGGAGCCCCCGAGCGGCCTGCGGGTCGATGAGGCCCCCTGCACTCCATGCACCATGCGGTCAGGTCCCCGGTGTGTGCAGAGTCCACTGGGCGGAGTTCCTGGAGGAGGCGGCCACAGAGAGACTCCAACCAAAGCGCACACTCTCCATCCACAAGCTGCTCTCTCCAGCCGACGGGCCGCAGAAACACTGGGGGAGGCGAAGACTCGAGCCAGATGCCAGGCCCCTCGGCCTCCCCTGGCTGGTGACCTCCCTGCCCCTGCATGCCCTCCGGGAGGCCTGGCTTCCCCCTCACAGCCTCGGGCTCCCCAGGAGAACGTGCGTCTGCGACAGAGCCCCAGCTCGGCCTCTGCCTCTTGGGACAAGGCGAGGCTCGGCCCTCCTGTGCAGCACTCTCCGACCCGCCGTGACAGCTGTGGGTCCCAGCCAACGGCAGCCCCCCACCAAGTGTGACACAGACACGTAGCCTCTGGGGACAGGAGCGCCCGGTGGCCAGCAAGCCTGGGAACATGGCCGTCCTGGCTGGGCTGCCTGGGGAGCGGCCCCAGAGAATGGGGCCACGGCCATGCCTCCATGTCCTTGTTCACACGGGGCCACGGGCAGGCAGGATGCCCGGCCCACACCGCCCCTCACTCTGCTGGCAGCTGTGGCTGCCTTGGCGGGTAGGCCCGACGGCGTACGGTGAGAATGATGGCAGAAGCACATCGGGGCACGTGTGGCCACCCCAGAGAGCGGGACGGAAGCCCAGGTCTCTCCCTGTACCTCCCTGGGAGCTGGCCCCTTCCGTCACCACTGGAGGCTGTGGGCAGTCCCCAACTGCGGCCTGCGTTGGGGACAGGAACTCAAGGCTGCACATGGACCCCATCCACATCCCACGGAGACCTGCGACCTGGCGCTTTCAGAAGCTCTCAGTGAAGTACAGGGTCCCCCCAAGTGAGGTATTGCATTGGCTAACGCAGTTCTCGGATCCGGGCCGGGCCAGACCCCCGACCCCACAGCCTCCACGGCTCACACCTGCACCATGAGGCCCATCTCCAGGGTCCACAAGAGGACGCCGAGGCTCGGAGAGGTGACTTGACTGCTGCAGTGCCCTCCAGGCCGAACGGATACACGCTGGCCGGGGTTTCCGGGAAGATAGCGTCTCCGGGCGTGGCGAACACCTGAGCACCAGCCAGTGGGACGTAAGGGTCAGATCGGCCACGTGTGACCACAGTGCCAAAGCCTGCGGGACACGGTAAGGAGCACGAGGGGTGTGGGGGCCGGGGGCCATGGCTGCCAAGACCCACTACTGACCCACTATTGAGAAAATGCCGGCTGTCCCCACGCTCATCTGGGGAGACAGCCTGTACTGACAGGAGGCTTTCCGTGGGTGCTGGCCGCGGGGACGGACGGGGGCCACACAGAGACAGGCCAGGGGTGAGGCAGGGGACCTGGCTGGAGCCTTCTCAACCAGCTGTCCGGACCTACTACCAAACCCCAGCAGCGACGGAGCAAGGCTCTGGCGAGGAGGACATGCTGTGGTCTGAGCTGTGGAACGAAGCAGAGCCACGCGTGGACCATAGGCCGCGGCAGGGTGGCGCGGGGGTGGCGCGGAGCTGGCGGGGTGGTGGAAAGAGGCTGGCCTTGTCCCTGAAGGCCGAGCCAGCCTGCGTATCCAGTGGGGAGAACATGTACCTTGACCCCAGCCTCACACTGGATGCAGAAATCGATTCCAGATGGAATCTACATGCGGAAGGTGAGCTCACGAAGCTTTAGGAAAAGCCAGCGGATCTGTATGACCTTGGAGTAGTCCAAGTCTCTTTAATACGACGCGAGCAGCACCGGCCAGAAGGGAAACATCTGATTAACCGGGTCCCGTTGAGTTCACCTGCAGTTCTCCTGCTCAGCAGAGACGCCCCTCGTGAGAGGAAGGGCCGGCCCGCGGCGGGGCAGGGCGGGGTGGTGGTTCTGCGTTGGGCGCGCCGCAAGCGTGTGTGTGGGCATGTGGGGGCACGATCGGCTCAGCCCCCCACGAGTCCTCCCCGGGACACAGGAGACAGACAGACGGAAGACAGAGCACGTGTAAATCGGCGAGGAGAGCTAGCCCCACGTCCGACGGGCCAGAGACGTGAGCATTTTGGCAAAAGACAACATCCGACCCAGTAACACTGGGAGGGGTGCGGCGGCCGCCGCTGTCCAGTCCCCACAGACGATGGGGGGGCTGATGGCGCAAGGGTGCCCTCACAAGCCGTGCCCACGGGCTGGCGGCTGGGCGGGACTGGGGAAAGCATGTGCGCCCCTCCTGCGCCCCCACACCTAGGCAGATGTGCGCCGAAGTGCAGCCTGTGCAGCGGCCAGAAAGCCTGGATGGGGCGTTCTTAGCGCGGACGATAGCAGCCCGGCCTGGACACAGTCCACGGGCCGTCTACAAGAGAACAGATAAACAGTGCCGGCCCTTCCCACGCCGGCGTGCCAGCCGCCCGGGGCGCGAGGAGCACCGCTCTCCGCAACCTCGTGCACATCTCCTGGGGAGCCAGCCGGACGCAGGGGTGTGTGCACAGGGGCGTCTGTCTATGGAAAGTTCCAGAACGGGCAACACCAAGTGCTGCTGCCAGAAGCCAAGATGGGGGCGGCCGTCTGAAGGCGTGACAGAAGTGGGAGCACAGGGGCGTCCCGGCTACGCTCACGCGCCGGTGCTGAGACGACGCTCATCCGCCTGTGGACCACCCCTCCGCCGGAACGCTGAAATGCCCTACGGGCAAGGACAGGCCTTTCTGGGCTTAACGGGAGAGCTGGACAGCCCAGGCCTAGAGAGGGGCTGGGCCTGGGCCCCACTTGGGCTTCCTGGCCATGCTGCCCTCGGGCCCCCCTCCTTATAGGTTTAGGCCCGTGGGGGACCCGCAACCCCGGAAATGTCTCTGTGGCAACACCGGTGCTCTCCGTGAAGTCGTTTTTTCCTCCAGCGGCCTCTAGGGTATGGATGCCGCACCGTCCCGCATACCCTCCGACACTGCCCCTTGGGGACGGAGCCCTGACGCACGGACGCCCTGGACCCGGAGTTCTGGCCACAGCTGCTGAGGGAGTACGAGGCCCCCCACTTCCTCCGGGCCTTCTACCTGGACCGAGGGCCCGCTCCCCGGAGCCACGGCCTCAGGAGGCCAGCAGCATCCTCCTCCCGTGTTCAGACGCAGGACGTGAGGCTCCCAGAGGTTAGGGGCCCCCGGGGCCGGCCTGCAGCTGGGCCGGTGCGGGCTCAGGGCCAGATGGAGGGCATCTGATTCCCAGTCCTGTCTCTTTCCCACTGAGCCACTCCGCCTCGCTTTTAATTCAATTAGGAGAACATTTAATCCCCCCGTGCATTTCAGAGCCGGGTTGGAGCTGGCCGGGGCTGGGAGGCTCCGATGGGGCCTGTGACTCACGCGGCCCCTTACAGCCCCCCAGGCGGGCTCCCACGGGGCTCCCTTGTCACCTCGTGCAGACAGAGGTGGTCTGGAGCTCCAGCAAAGACAGGACACCGGTCTGGAAAGACACACTGGTCTCATCTGTTCCTGGCAACCCCCACCCCCATCCCCCGGACGCTGGCCCCGAGTGGCCTTCTTCAGACTTTCCCACCAAGGTTCGCAGGGTGAGAAGCAGAGCAAGGAGCATGGCCACTCGGCGAGGCGTGGAGCCTGGCTCTTCTGTTGGCCTCAGGAGGGAGCTGCAGCAGGCCCCAGGGTCCCCAAAACATCCCAGCCGAGCTGGGCCCGTCCAGAGACCTGGCCCCCCAGTCCATGGAGCTGAGCACAGGGCCGAGCCTGGTGACATTTGCCCCCGTTTCCAGAAGGCACGGGGCTGGCCATGGCCTCGCTGACAACGCAGAATTCAGGAGACGTTAGTGGTGATGTGGAGGAAAGCCAGGCCACAGCGGCCTTGTTGGAAAAGACACACTTGAGCGTTCTGGCAGGAGACTCCGCGGGGCCCGGGAGACAGCCGGAGACGTGGAGATTCTAATCAACGCGCGCGGAGCTGGGTTTGCTCAAAGATGCGCAGGCTGTCCTGTCACGGGGCCTACAGGCTCACAGTTGCCAGGGAGGTGCTCATGGTCACCTTGTGGGGGCCCCCACGGTGCCCCCACCCCGGCCCTGCCTTCCCTCAGCCTCCCTTCCCTGGAAGGCTCCTGGCACCCCGGGACCATGCAGATGCCTAGGGTGTCGGGCTCTGCACAGCCCCGGCGGAGGAGGACTGGGTGGGGTGGCCAGTAAGCAGGAGCCTGGCCTCGCCCAGCCACGACGCCAGGACAGGGAGACAAGGGGGGTCCAGGCATCAATCCCGGGGAACGCTAGGCCGCAGTGTTCATTGCGGGCCTGGCCTCTTGCACCATCTGCTTGGGGTGTTCATGTCACCCGAACGGACAGATGTGGACTCCCGGCTGGGCTTGGCTACCGTGGCAGCTAGGTGGCAGGGTGGGGGGTGGGGGGTGCGGCAGGGAGCTTCATAGACTTGGTTGCCATCTCCCAAGGCTGCTGGGACAGGGTACCCAGGCCTCCCCTGTACGCAGACCCAACCAGAGCCACAGACCCCCGTGCTGAGGCCAGTTCTGACCAGCCCCACCATGCCCCGCCCAGGCTTGCCACCTTGTGTCAGGTGAGGCTTGCCTGGCCCTGGGGGAATCCAGCCTGCCTTGGGGCAGGAGCCACAGTCCTGGAGCTCCTGCTGGCCAGGGGCTCCAGGAGAGCCAGAGAGGGTGGGACCCCGTGCTGAGGGCCGAGGCAGCTGGTACCATGGCCCTGGCAGCCGGAGGAGGACATGCTGCCTGGGCCTCCCTGGGGCGAGCACGGCGGAGGAGTCTGATGGGTGCCGATGAGTGACGAGGCAGTTTCCGACAGGGACACCACGTGCAGGGCACAAGGGCGCACACAGAGGTGGCCCTCCGTTCCTACTGTCCCACCGGTGGCCCTCCGTGGGCAGAAGGCAGGGGGTGGGGCAGGAGCCCGGGAACTCATCCCCACTCCCGTAGGGCTGCGGGGCTCCATCCTCTCTTGGCTCTCCCAGATGCCCCGTCTCTACCTTACACTTGCCCCTTGGAAGCCCTGTGGCAAGGCTCTGGGTGAGGGGGACACAGGTGCTGAGAGCTCCAGGCAGAGAGGGGCTCTGGAAAGGTGTGTGTGTCAGGCTGCGGTCCAGCACCCTGGAGCTGGGCGAGGGCCCCAGGGCTGCACCGAGACACTGGGGCTTGCTCATGGGGCCAAGACCACTCTGCCTCCCCAAGCCATGAAGTCCCGGTGACTCCCAGTTTGCACCCGGCTTGCTCGCCGGCCGCCGGCCCCCGGCACCCCCACCCCTGCCCCACCAATGGCTAGCAGGCCCCGGAAAGAAGAGCTTCGCCCAGCCCCAGGGACCTTCCCGTAATCAAGGCTGCAGTGACCTCACCTCCCTGGGGCCCAGCGGGTGGGGAGAGCTTGAGATGGAAACAAAATGTGTCTTTATTTATGCTTTTAATTTGAATTCTGGAACTGACCCAACGTGGTAATACACTTAACCTCAGTAAAATGCTGAAGAAAAATGAATCTGTTTTTCAGTAACTGCCTCCCACCCCCTCTGCCCCCTGCAAGACCCCCGCGCACACACCAGGGCACGGGCCTCTGTCCCCTGTGCTGGGTCCACAGGGCTGGGTGACCTGTAGGAGCCTCGACATGGCCCCGAGCTGCTGGAGCCAAGTTTACTCAGGGGCACCGATCACCAGAAGCACCCATCACCAGGAGCACCGGTGAAGGTATGCAGCCTCAGCGCGGGCCCATGGGGCGGGCACGGCCCTGAATAGACGCCGTTCCCACCAGAGCCACCTGCTCTTCCAGCCACGGTGGGGTGGGGCCTCTGCCTGGCCTGCAGCCCTGGGGGCACCTCAGTCCTAAGGGCCCAGCACATCTCCTTGAGCTTCTGTCCCACTGTCCCCAGCATGGCTCCCCAAGGCACAGTTCCCTGTGCCGAGGACACATCTGTTCAGGTCCCCCAGCAGCGACTGTTGACTCTGCCACGAGTGGACCATGGTGCCTTGACCTTCATCTCCCCATCACAGACCCGAGGACCATACCGGACACCTTGCCCCCCAGCCCCCCAGCAGTGGGTTCGCACCCCGCCACCACCTCTGGATGGGGCTGCCGGGAGAAGCCCTTGTACGTTCTGGCACGGGGACCTGGCCGAGGACTGGGGTAGAGGCCCAGGCGGCAGTGGAGCTGACTGAAGACCCCTTCCCCAAGCCAGCCCCCACACTCGGGGGGCTGGCCTGAGAAAGCCCGCAGCCAGCCAGCGGCAAGCACGGGGCTCCGTGCTCCTCCATTCTGACCGCCACAGTCCTGGAGGAGAAACGGCCAAGCGTTCCCGGAGATCTGGCTTCTGCTGGCCTGGACTTCCTCTCAGGGCACCCCGAGCAGGTGGGTGGCCTGTGGCCCCCAGACGGTGTGTGCCGACACCAGGGCTGACGGCCCTCACCGCCAAAGGGGTGATGCCTGTTGGGGGCAGCCGTGAGCTTGTCTGGGGGGCGGCTCAGTCCCGAGCCTTTTGTCAGCCTCACCCTGGGCCGCCCCATGAGGGTCTCGCAGGGTCAGGGAGCTGGTGAGGCCTCACCACCCAGCTGCGTTGATGGAGGGTGGCAGCCCTGTCCTTCCCTGGTGGGACTCCGTGTGTGTGTATTCGAGGGGCTGAGCCATGGCCGAGAGGGTAAAGGAGAGGGGTCAGGGGACAGGACGGGACAGCAGGCCCAGGGAGGCCTGGAGACGGACCCCTGCCTGAGGGTCATGGGTCCCAGCAGGCTCTGAGTGGGCACTGCACCTGTGTGGCACACGACCTCAGCCGCAGAACTCCAACCGTGACCACTCTGTGGTCTCCCGTGCCCTGGGCTCTGGGAAGGCCGGAGCCGAAGCGGTGAGTCGGCGTTCTGCCTGCGGGCACCGGCCCGTCCCTGGCTTCACACCGCCCTCCCGCGCACTAATGCAGTGAGCCTGCCTGGTCGTCTCCAGGACGGGTGTGGGCCCAGCAGCCCACTCAGGGCCCGGGTCCACAAGGACGAGTTGCCCCTGCTTCCTAGTGAGCCGGCCGGCTTCTTCCAAGCCGGGGAGCACTTACTGGGGGCCCCCTGCCAGCCACAGGGCGCTGCCCACCTGCCTATGAGCCTGGGGGCCCTGGAAAGCTGGCCGGCGGGTCCTGCCCGATCACAACACCAGCCCGAGACGGTCCCGTCTTGCTCGCATTCTGGCTATGCAACTCTACCAGTCCTGCCCCAGCAGCCAGGATGCCCCGGGACTGGGATCCCTGATTCCTCGGTCACCTGCAGGTCAATGGCCCAGGGCCTCACCCCGGCCGAGGCGCGCGCACTGCTCACGACAACACCGAGACCCAGGAGGAACGCCGACGGCCTGCCGAGACCGCCCCGTGTCCGCGGGCAGAGGAGCCCGGTCAGCCTGCGAGCCTGGGACCGGCCGAGAGGAGCGCACATCCCGACACAGAGGGCCTCGCCCGGGGGAATCCCCCCAAGGGCAGTGTCTGGAACCGACCCGAGTGCCCGACGGACCCGACGGCTCGCCATCCACACTGGGTGCCCTGCCGGGAGCACTGACTCCCCTCGCGAGGGATCGCAGCGTGGCCGGGCCCCGGGGATCGGCCTGGCAGGGCAGCAAGGCGGGGGCGGACGGGCGTGCGTCCCAGGCCAGCTGTGCCTCGGGGGACGGCCAACTGGAAGGCATGGAAAATCAGCCATTTCCTCCACCTGAAGGAGCCCCTGAGGACAGCAGCGCAACTGGCAGGCGGCACTCGGCATCTGCCCGCGGCGGCTCTGGGGTTCTAGGGGGAAACGCCGAGAAACAAAGTCGTCTCTCTTTTGGGGGGTGGGGGAGGGGCCAGGGGAGAGAGAAGCAACCTGCTCGGACGCTCAAGGCACAGAAACAAGTGGAAAATGATCAGTTCAGTTTTCCATAAGTCAGAACAAGAGGATCGTGTTTCCAGATTTGGCGGGAAATGGCCCCATGTGCCTCCCGCACCCATCACTCGGGGCCCGGGCACTGGGTGCGGCCCCTGGCAGCAGGGGGCCCCAGGTCACTGAGGGCAGCTGGCGAGTGGAGGCCCCCGGCGAGCAAGGCGGCCCCTCTGAGCCCCAGGCCCCTCCGGCGCAGCCCAGGTGGGCACGTGGGGACTCACTGTGACACGTGGGTGATGGGCGCCAGCAGCGTCTCCCCCTCCAGGTCCAGGTCCTCGGCGAAGCTGTTGGTCCTCATGAAGTGGGCCGGGCTCACCTCCAGCAGCATGGGGCTCTTCCTGGCTGTGGGGAAGGGTGTGGGGCAGCACGTGAGGCCTCTGAAGAAGGCTCGGGGTGTCCGGTGGCCCAGAGCTGGGCTTAGACGCCCACCCCAAGGGGACGGACCTGCAAGCCCTGAGCCTTCCCCCAAACCAATAAGACATCTATCCGCAGGGCTGGGGAGGACTGGGGACGGCTCGTGAAGCTTCTACCCCGAGGATCTGGGCGGCGGGCTGGCAAAGACAGCCCCCACATGCCTGAGGCCTCAAAGGCCTGTGACCCCTTCGCAGGGGGAGGACTGCCCGGGCTGGGCGCTGGTGTCCAGGCCTGTCCCCAGGCTCACAGCTGACACTCAGGCCAGTAAAGCGCAGCTGATAAGCACAGGTCAGAGAGACCCTGACTCCCGCCACCATGCTGTCACTCTTGGGCACACAGAGAGCCTCGCATTGGGGACGCCCCAAGCTGGTCTCCTGCCCATGAAGAGCCAAAAGCTGGGAGACGGGGGACAGCCACAGAGCCCTGGACCCCACCCCATGCAGGCCATGGGGCCACACCAGCCACCCAGACCCCAAGGGAGGTGTGGGAATGACCCCATCCCAATAGCTCGGGTCAGGGTCCCGGGTGCACCTCAGCAACAGGGCGCAGGTACGCAGTGCTGGTAAGAACACCTGCCGACCCCGCACCGGGCTGACTTCCCTTTCCTCCAGTTAGAGATTCTGTTGTGAGAGAAGCGAGCGCTCATGTAGAAGGCACAACAAGGCCAAGATTCACGAAGGCCGGCCTCCTCCAAGGTCCTCCGGGCCAGCTGCCCAGGGGAGTCGGAGCTCACCGCCCCTGCTCATCGGAACTGCTGACACCAGGTAAGACTCTCTTTTCACACACACGTGACTTCCCTGCGCCTCTCACGCTGTGCCGTGCTGCTCTCCTTCCTACGGGTGAGTGCGTGCGCGCTGGTGTCTGGGCAGCTGGGCCGTGCCCCTGGTTTACACCAGGCTCAGCTCATGCAGCCCCTCGTGCTAGGTGGATGCTGGGCCCTGCTAGCTTGAAGCTACTGCTTTGAGCAATGGCACAGCCCCCATTTGTAGGAGCACCTGACGCTGGCGCGGGTGAGGGTGGCTTCCCAGGTAGTTGTAAGCATTTTCCCAAGAAGCTGTAGTGATTGAGACAGCGCCAGCACCGCGACTGTGACAGCTTGCCCACGTCCACGCCCAAGCCAGCCCTTGGCACCCTTCCCAGGGCCTGCCGGCATGGTGGAGGACGAGGAAGCTGTTTTTCCTTTAAGCTGAAGGGTGTTTGTGGCTCTCCGAGGCTGTCTGGACTCCCTGTTGCAGAGCTGAATTGCCTGTTCGCATCTTTTGCTCATTTTTGCTTCTCAGCTTGTAGGACTTGTTTACTGATGAAAGACACTAACCTATTGTCATGTAAGGTACAGAAGTCTTCCCCAGGCTAGTAGCCTTTGAGTATGGTTGTTTTTATCATAGGAAATGTTTTATGCGTCTAAAGTGATACACCTATCTTTTGCTTTATGTAAAAGAAAGATTTTCCCACTGCAAAGAAACACAACTATCTCCTAAATTTACTTGTGATATAAATTGTATGAATGTCGTGTATGTGAATTTTAATACATTTACCATCTATGCCTAACATCCTGGGTGTTCACCAACAATCTGAAAGTGTAAAAGTACCGTCTATAACCTTTTTTAAAGTTTATTTTTGTTTTTATTTATTTTTTATTATATCATATACAATCTTGAGAAATTAACGTAAAACATAAAATATAACATTTCTTGAGGAAGACACAGAAGTCTATCTCTGGTCCTTGGGTTTGGCAGTGAGTTTTGGAGTACAACACTATGAGCTCAGTCAGTAGACAAAGAAGTTGACAAGTTGGACTTTATCAAAATTACAGGTATTTGCTCTGCAAAAGGCTCACTGCTGAGGGAAGCAGACATAAGCTCTGGACTTGAAGAAGGTGTTTCCACGTCTCCTATTTGCCCAAGGACTTGTGTCTAGAATATATAAAAAACCCTGGCAACATGACAGCAGGAAAGCCACCAACTCAGTTTAAGAAATGGATTACAAGTACACGGGAAAAGATGTTCCGAGTAACACAGCCATGCTGGGAAAGAGCTCGGCGGTGTCTTCTGAGGTTCAGTGTGCACTGGCCATGCAACCTGGCGGTCCTTCTCCCCGATACTAACCCAAGGACATCGAATATGTACGCTCAACAAACCTGTACACGAACGCACACAGCCACTTCACTCACAATCGCCCAAACCTGGCAACAGACAAGATGTCCCTCCGCAGGTGAGTGGGTAAAGAAGCGGTTTTAGAGCCACACAGTGGAGCGCTGCCCGGCAACCAGAAGCCGTGAGCCAACAGCTCGTGCGGCGACGTGGCTGACCCTCACATGCATTTCGTGAGGCCGTGAAAGAAGCCAGATGTACGGGCTCCGTGTTCTGTGATCCCATTTCTATGACATTCTGGAAAAGGCAGAGCTACCAGGACATAAAACAGATCAATGGTTGCTCGTGCTTGCGGGAGGGGGCATGTCTGACTTCCCAAGGGTTGCACCAGGGAGTTCCTAGGGCTGCGGAACTTCTCTCTGTGTTGCTCTGATGGTGGATATGTGAATCCAGGCATTGTCAAAACCCACAGAACCATCTCCCAAGAGTGAATTTTGCTGTATGCAAACCAAAGACAGAAGAGAAAACATCAGCCAGCCAGCCGCAGGACCCTAGGAATGGAAGCGTCCTGGGACAAGTGAATTTGTGTGACGAATGCGTGGCACGGCACCACGGAGCACGGAAAGGACGGGAAGTCGGCGGTCCCTGGGCTCGGGAAGCCGTCTCAGACTGTCCTGAACACGGGGCTCTAGTCGGTAATCTTCCTTCGCATAGGGAAACTGTGGGTCAAACAAGTAAGTACATAAATTATCGATAACGGGAACCTGGTTTCTCACTCTCTGAGAGATGCAGTAGCAAAGAGTGGGTCATGCTGGGGGCACAAATGGCCCCCGCGGTGGCGATTTCAGTATGAACCCGTGTTGCTCTTCCTGTAGGCACAGCTATAAATGCAGACACGTGCGTGTCCTTGGCTTATGGACGTACACACACTTCCTTGCTCTGTCCATGGAGAGGCCCCAGAAGCCATAAAGACCCGAGAGCCACGAGCGACCCCAGGGCCAGATCCTGGTCTCTAAACACCACCCCCTTTCTGGTTGGAGGAACCAGCGCTCTCTGGCTGAGGACGAGTCTGGGGCCACGGCAGGGCGACGGACGAGGAGCCTGGCGTTACCGTGAGGGGCTCGAAGGAAGCGAAAGCTCCGAGTGGGTGGGGGCGTGTTGAGCAGGCGCAGGAGCCCAAAGGACCCTCGATCCCGGGGTCGAAGCCAGAGCAGTTTGAACCACAAGACAAATAACAATTAGTATCAAATCGTAGCTCAAAACCCAAGAATCCCTGAGTTCGTCCTGATAGAAACAAGCGGATAACCGGAAGAGGTACAGATCCTAACTTCCACGGAGAAACGCTCAAATCGGTTGGTGGGACTGGCAGCCGACAGGCAGAGTATCTCCCCGCAGGTGTCCCTTCGTGGCTGGGGGGTCCTAACGCTGACTGGTTCCCTCCCAGTCGCAGGAGGTGGCATGCCAGGCACCCCCCCCTCGAGGACAGCAGACTCAGTGACCCGCTCCCCACGAGGCCACGGAAAGGGGGAGGAGCCGTCTGACACGACCCCGGGGGTCAAGGTTAGCAGCACCAGTGAATCACGTTGCTGTCATGAACCCCGATGAGATGCGAAGCGCCTCACGTCTGCTCCTGGCACACCCATTAGCCCAGTCTCCCCCGAGGTCCCAGAGGAGCCGGCCGGCGGGACGCGGACGCCCGGCCAGCATTCCTCACCAATGCCAGGGTCACAAAAACCGGGCAAAGACCGAGGAGGAGGCATCACAACTCAGAAAAGGCCTGAAGACGCGCTGGATGGAAACGTACCACAACTGATGGACCAAAGGACTCAGCTACTGCTGAACCCGGCAAACGAGCTAAGCTTTAGCTCAACACGAGCGTTGCCCCAACAAGTGACTTCTTTTAGCAATTTCACCACGGTTGTACCACACTCGCGTGAGGCGCCGGCGTTAGGGGAAGCTGGTAAATAGTACACAGGGGCCCGTGTATTATTTTGCCTCTCCTGTAAGTCAAAAAAAGCAAAAGCAAAAAAAAAAAAAAAAAGACAAAACACAAAAAACAAAAAATCCAACAACAGCCCCACAGCAACCCCAAATCAAAACGAGCAGACAGATCCTGTCTACGACAGTAGAGTACACTCTTCAGTATCAGATCGGGATATACAAGAACCCTAAGGAGAGATGGTTAGGCCTCGGTGGCAGCCGTTCAAGAAGACGTAACCTAACCAAGGGGGAGACAGACTTTGCTCCACTTTCTAGAAGACTCAACAGACAAAAGACCCTCCTCCTCGAGCCGTAATAGAAACCCTCCCGTTGGCGTGCGGGCATCTGGCTCCTGACTCTAGACCTGATCTGGAAATGCCATCAACCGAGAACCGGCCGTATTCTTGAAGAGCGGGGAGCTCAGAGCTCTGCTCTACCAGACGCCGTGCCCCGGGAGATGGCGCCGCCGACAGACGTGGCGGGCCGGCAGGACAGGGCGACACATTGGAAAGAGCCTGCACGCACAGGGATGCTCGCCGCGCACCTGCGGTGGCCGGCACAGAGTGGGAGAGGGTGACCAAGGACAAGTGGCTGTCCGTGTGGGAGACACGTTCCATTGGACCCTCGTGCCGGACACCAAGAACTCATCGTCTGCATTCCCGGGGGTTGAAGACTTACAGAGAACAGCAAAACTCTGAAGCCTTTAGAACTGATTCTAGAACTGCCTCCATGACCTCAGCATTTGGAAGGGTTTCCTCAAACTTAAACAGTATCCGGACGGGGAAAGGCTGATGTATGCGACCGCACTCGAGATCCAGAGCTCATCAGCAAACACAACGGGCAAGGCGGGAAGGGCGACCGCGGGGCGAGTGTGCGGCGAAGAAAGAAGCCCCGCGGGTTCACCGGGAAAACCGGGGGTGTGCGGAGCAGCGGAGCGGACCAGAGAGCAGCCGAGAAGGACCCCGTGGCCCAAGGACACGCGTGAAGGTGTCGCACCCAACCCGCAGTCAGACACCGTGGGGAGCGCGTGGCCCGTGGGGGAGAGGGGCTGACTTGCAGCAGGAAACCGCACAGACATGACTTAGTCACACCCGGGAGAAGGGCTCTGAGTGACGGGCTCTCTGCCCGTGACATTCCCAGAGAGCCCAGGAGAGTGACCGGAAAGCGGGAAGAAGGCGAGGACAGTCAACAGCTCCCAGGCCTGGGAGGGGCCAGAGCCCCGGCCGCCCTCGCTTCGGGGCCCCGGGGCCGAGATTCGGGTGCCCTGGGTTATGTTACACAGTTGTCAAGTGACAGAGCCGAAACCCCGTCCAGGATTCAGATGTTCTTTCAAAAAAAAAAAAGAGGACAGGAGAAAGAACACAAATACATATTTTTATGTCTGCATCACTTGTCTACGGGAGGGGAGAAGGGCAGGGCGGGGCCAGGCCGGCGGGGCCGCTCGGAGCACCCGGGATGACGAGTGTCCTCTCCAGAGCCCGCTGACGGAGCGGGGCTGGGGGCGGGGGGCTACCTGACCCCTGAGAAAGGCCCAGCCCTGGTGCTTTAGGAAATTAAACTGCACATCAGTTGCCCGCCCGGAGCGGGTGGGGCCTGCACCTGCCGGAGAGGAACGTGGGCCGTTTGGTTTAATCCTGGGAACAGCACGGGGGGCCCCCGAGGCGAGGGGCAGAGGGCTTCCACAGGTGTGTTTTTCCGAACCAAAGGAACGGGCTGCTCTGCCCGTGTCTGTGTCAGAGACCCATCCCCCATGTGTCGTGGGTGCTGGCCAGGGCCGGCTGGGGGCGGGGGTGGGGGGAGGGCTGCAGCCCACCCCCCTGACTCCTGCCACTGCCACAGCTGCCGCAGGAGGCACAGGGAGTCTGGGGGATGGGGCCCCGTGTCCTCGGCAGACACAGCGGCACGCTGCCCCCTTCAGGCACGGGCTCGGGGGCAGGTGGCCCCAGGAGAGCGGGCTTGTCGCCCCTACCGCCAAGGAGCTTGAGATGGGACAAGACAAGCAGCACCCCCGGCCCCCCGGCTTCGGAGCAGGCTGGGCCCATGAGCACAGGTACCGCTGCTGGGACAGCTCTTGCTGGATACCCCCCAGGACGAGCCCTCCGTGCCCCAGTGACCAGGAAGTCACACTTGCGATAAGACGGCCCCGTGTTCTGATGCTTTCATCCCTTGGCTGCCTTGGCCTTGTCACGGCCAGAAGCCGGGCCTCAGTTTTCAGGGCAGAACAAAACGATTTTGTTTTCTAGGAAAGTGGGCGGTCTGCGATGGCGAGTGTGGCCTCTGGCGTGGCAGCGGCACAGCTGGCCACTCCGGCTGCCAAGCCTCACCTCCCTCCGGAGCAGAACCGACCAGAACCGACCAGAACCGACCAGCCCAGCAGCGTCCTCCCCAGCCAGCAGCCCTGCTCCAGAGGCAATTTCAAGTTCCTTAAAAAAAAAAAAAAAATACAGACACAGAAAAAAGACTGAAAGGAAGTAGACCAAAATGGTAACCGTGTGTGGGTTTGGGTGAAGAAATGGTGGGTGGTTTCTGTGTCCTTCCTGCTCTCGTCGTGTTTTCTAGTAGTGACGACACCTGCACACGTCGGGAGGCAGCTGGGTGTGGGAGGCTCCCACCCTGCGCCCTTCCGTCCCGACCCCCCCAGGAGCGCCCCCTCGGGGTCCCAAGCTCTGGCCCGCCCCATATGTGCCTGAGGCTTCCTTCCCAGCCGTGGGGCCCACGCGTCCCTTGGCTCCCAACGTGGCCCGCATGTTCACACGGCGAGGCCAGGTCAACCCTGATGCCGGGACGTGCCCAACTGCCCCGAGATGCAGGAGGGGGCCTCATTCCCCCTGTGCGGCTTCAAGGGTGACCCCATGCCATTGTCACAGTGGCCCCACAGCTTCCATCCCTGCTTCTAGAGGAGCAGACGGGGGTTCAGAGAGGATGAAACCTTGTGCCTGGGGTCCCACAGACGGGTTGGGGCCTCCAGGAGCAAGTCAGACCCACGGCCAGTCTGCAGCCCGCACCCCCGATCCCGGCCCCATGGCCCCTTGCCCCCAACCCGGGAACAGTCTCCCAGGTAACGTCCCCGCCACACCTCATGACTGATTCAAATCCTGGGTAATCCCCCAGGTGTAACCCGAGTCCTCCGCAGAGCCCTCCTGCCGGCGTCTGGCGGTGAGGCGCCAGCTCCTGGGTGCCTGGCAGGACCTTTCTTCTCACCTCCGCCTCGGCCCTCTGGGCTCGGGCCCAGGCGCACTCCCCGGGCCAGCCCGTCCCATGGGGATGAGCAGAAGCTGCCCCCTGTCCTTCCGGAGTCAGATTCCCCCCCCCCCCCCCCCCCCCCCAAGAAATACAGCCCTCTTGGCGGATTTGCCAAGGGCCTGCAGATCCAGCGCCGTGAACGGGAACCCCCTCCCCAGGGCATCCGGACAGCTGCAGCCAGGCCCTGCGTGACATCGCTGAGCCACGGCCCCGGGCCCGTGCCAGCTGCCTGTGCCCGGCTCACAGACCCCGAGCCAGCGCGGCCGCCACCTGTGTCTGGGCTCAGAGGCGAGAAGTAAGGAGCATGGACAGAAAGTGTCAAAGCCGTTCCCACCACAGCTGCCAGGAACAGGGGCGCGGAGCGGAGTGAGAATGTATGTCCACAGCTGGTCCCCGGGTCTGCGAGGAAAATACCTTGCTTGAGTGGACACCTGTTGTTTTCGCCCGCCCGGCGGCCAGGCCTGGCTCTGGGAAGGGCTCCTTCAGTTGCCTTCCGGAAGCTGTGCCTTCCCCACGCCCCGGGCTGCAGGGGTCAGGCACCCTGTGCCCCATCGGGCTGTCCTCAGAAGGGGCCCATGGCCTGGGTCTGAGGAGGGTTCGTACCCTGGTTGGGGCCAATGAGAGCCGGGCCCCAGCCTCTGGCAGGGACAATGGGGGAAAGAGACGACCTCTGTGTGCTATGTGCTCGCCGAGCCAGAGTCCATCTTGTCCCCTTGGGAAGGGGCTGCCTAAGGCTACAACCGTCCCGGTCCCCATCCCTGGGGACAGCGCCCGGTGGGTGGGGGGTGAGGGAGAGCAGAGGAGGGAGCCAGCGGGTGGGGGCAGAGCACGGGAGGTGGAGAGTGAGAACAAGCGAGATCATCCCAGCCCCGGGTCCAGCTGTGTCTGAAACAGCTGGGGCCAGACGTACGAGCCAAAAAAGGTCCCTTTTGTGCTTCGGCTCACTTGGGTTTGGGGTTCCGTCATTTGTTACCAGGACAGTCTCCTCAGGAATGTGCGTGACAAACGGGGCTGAGGCATGAGCCGAAGGGAGGGGTCTGGGGAGTTGAGGTCCCAGGAGAGCTCAAGCAGGCGCAGGGCAGAGGGGACCAGGGGGCTCCCAAAAGCTGGTGGCTGGCCTCATCCTGCTGGGACGCCCGCCCGCCCTCTCCACCCCTCCCGTGAGGACCTGTCCATGCCCCTCATGCCAGGATGCCTGGCACTGACCGTGGGAGACCTCGGGCCTTCTGTTCTGTCAGGGATATGCAGCTAGAGTTGACGTGGGCAGAGCGGCCACCTGGGAGTCAAGGGCCGAGCCGGCCTTGAGAGTGCTGGCCGGTCCCAGGGAGCCGGAATGGGGGGCATGGAGGACCCTCACCCCACAGCTCCCCTCACGGTGAGGTTCCCAGGCCCCTGCACACACGGGCCATGCACCTGAGGTTAGGGTCTGCACGGCGGGGGCGCCGGGGAGGACGGGCGGCCACTGCGCCGGGACGGGGTCAGCCCCAAGTGCGCACAGGAAGCAGAAAGGGAGTGACACAGCCACCCACATAACTGCGACCCTCTGGGACCCCCGTGCTCCAGGAGGCCCTGTCCGAGCCTCCCAAGACACGGTTCCAGGGGCTGGTTCCCGGCAGCGCCGACGTACAATGGAATCAGGGCTAAGCGCGGCCTCCTCCAAGAGCTGAGCTCACAGGACGTTCCCAAGAAACCTCTGGAGAGGTGGGGAGGAAAGTTTCTGGAGGTCTTTGGAGGAAGAAAACAAAAAAGTGGCCTTGATTTTCAAGGCAAAATTACAGAGGAAGAAAAAAATGTTTTTAATCTAATTAAGAGCCATCTTTTCACCTTCATCACAACATCGCGGAAACGTGCCAGGGCCTCACTTCACACAATAATCAGAGCAATTAGTGAGGGAGAAGCCTTGGAAACCGGTGCAGATGTTCTCAGAATGTTTAATGGGGAAATGAGTTGCAGGCCTCGTTCTCAGCATCCGGCTCCAGGCCCTGGCTGCCCACTCCAGACATCTGCCGGGCCCCGCCCCCAGGCCCCGAGGGCACGGGCTTGAGAAACGCACGTTCCTTCCCAGGCCGCCTCCCAGCCAGGCCAGATCTGGGGCTGAGAGGCTCCCCATGGCTCCCCAAGCTGGAGCCTGGACACAGTCAGAGCCACCCCAGAGCTGGGGGGAGGCTTAACGTCAAAATTATGTTAACAACTGATGTCAAAAATAATCAACTCAGCCTGGCTCCCCCACCCGGTCCCTGCTGGCTGCGGGAGGGCCGGGAGGCAGGGAGAGGGCAGGGGGCCCCGAGGGGAGCTTGGCGACGGCCGCCCCCCACCCCCAAACCCCACGTTCACACAGACCCCACCGCATCGTGAAAAGACACAGTGCTTCTGCCCACGATGGCCATGGGGGCCCCATTCTGACGCCGCCAGCCTCTTTGTGGGTCCAGGAGTCCAACTGGTTGAACATGAGGCATTTCCAATCATCAGAGAACACACGGAGAAACAAGATGGTGTTTTACCTAAGAACCAGTCGGTTCTGGAGAGGAGGGGGCACAGGGCTGATGTTCTCGAAGCCCAAGTGGGCCAGGCAGCTCGGCAGAGCTTCCCGGAGGGGACACAGCAGTAACGACACACCCCATCCCTGCACTCCGGGACCTGCCAGCTGCTTTTGTGAGCACAATCTCTGACCTCGGGGCGTGTGCAGCCACTCCCGGGCCTGGCCAGCAGTGAGAGTGGGGTGGACCCCCTTCAGGGCAGCACCGCAGCCCCCTTAGCAGCTGGTGGGGCCGCTCTGAGGAGTGCTCTGTGTGGCTTCCCCGCTGCCCCGTGCAGGGCTCACCCACGGTGCGAGTGCGGCATGAGGGGTCCTGAATCGGGCTCCGTATCCAGTGGTACTGACCCAAGACATGGTGACAGGAAGCCACTAGAGCAGTTTAAGTAGGAGAGCAGCAAGGTCCTCCTTCGTGTTGACAGAATTCCCCGGCTGCTGCGTGAAGAACGGAGGGGAAGAGGCAGGAATGGAAACGGAATGACCGGTGAAGAGGACAGGCCAGCCACCCAGGCAGAGAGAGCAGCGTGGCCTGGGAAGGGGGCTGGAGGGGAGGCCAGCGGTGGGCAAGGTCCGGAGAGCTGACAGAAGGTGCTGATGGGTTGGACGGGCACATGAAGGAAAAGGCCTCTAGAAGGCCTCCAGCCAGGCCCAGAGACCAGCGGCGCGCTGCACCCTGAACCTCTGGTTTCAGACCTCCCCTGAACTCTAACACCGAGAAATGCAGGTGAACCCACAGACAGCGGGTGCCTCCAGCGGCACGAAGAGACAGAGCGCCGTGGCCTTCCGATCACCTTGTGAGCGTAGAAATGAGCCAGATCCGATCAGCACTCTGACCACCTCCCACCCCTGCCAGCCTATGGCTACGGAGTCAGGAGACGGTCGTTTAAGAGGTTCTGTCAAAAGACAGGAGGAAAGAAAGTGAGCTCGGCAAGAACAGGCGTTTGGAACTCCAAGGACCCTCCCTTCGTGGGGGTGTTGAAAAATCAAGCCCAGACTGGTCAGAACTAGAGAGCAGTCAGGAAAGAGGCCACAGAAAAGTGGTAGGGGCGTGCAGGCATTTCCACTTGCCCTTGAAACGCCCTGACCCCTGCTTGGCAGCACTCACTCCCAGTGTGGGACCCTGATCCTTGGTTCCCAAAGGAGCTGAGACGTGAAAGCTGATGGGCATTCCTTGAAAACACTGGGAAGGAGCCCAACAAATTCCAGTCCCTGCAGGGAGGTTGTCGCTGAGGTACACAGTGGGGCACGGGCAGCCTCGGAAGAAAAGCTGAGAAATCGTTCTGTCTGGAAACCAGGCCTGAGAAGGCCGAGCTCATGCCTGGGGCAGGATGCATGCGCTGAAAAGTCCCCAGAACACGTGAAGCGTTCCCCTCCCACTGAGCTTTCTGCCCACCCTGAACAGGAAGTGAAGGCTAAGACAGAGTTGTGAACAGCCGGGACAAAGGTCCTGGTGCGCTAGCACAGATAGAAGAATTCTTTTATTTATTTTCTCTCCCCCCCCCCCGTTTTCCTGATCCCTGGCACCCAAGGAACCTTTTGTCAAAATGCCAACTGAACGTGAGCTTAAGGACCAGGAACGTCAGGCACCAAACATGACAGCGTTCACAGATGTCACAGAGACAGGTTAGATGTCACTAAGCAGCTGTAGCCCACAGCAAGACAAAAACGGTCTTAAGGAAGAGAAAGAATCTGACACCGGGGGTTACTACATGTCATGTGTGGACTATCCCACTGTCAACAAAAGGGAGGAAACGTAAAGAAACAGAGGACGGCCCTCCCACGGAAGAAACGAGCCAATAACGTTCCTGAGGAGGCACAGACACTGAATGGACTAGACAGAGACTTTCAGTCCACTTTCCCAGATACGCCCAGAACGGAAGGAAATCGTGAAACAGATTAAACATTAAGCAGAAATTCTGCAACTGCAAAGCATAATACCTGAAATGAGAACTCAGCAGAGGCTTCATTAGCATATCTGAACAGGCAGAAGAATCGGTGAACATGGAGATTGGTCAATCAGTGGAAATTATCCAGTCTAAGGAACAGAAGGAAAAATAATCTGAAGGAGTAAGGAGCAAGCAGACCGTTAGGACCTATGGGACCCCATCAAGCATACCAGGAAATCCATAATTGGAATCCTAGAAGGAGAGGTGAGAGAGGGCCAGGAAGAATATTAGAGAATTATTAGTTGGCAACTTCCAAAGTTCTTGAAGGCATGTGATCTACACCTCCAGGAAGCTCAGTGATCTCCAAGGAGCACATCATAATCAATGGTTAAAAGACAAAGAACCGTGGAAAGAGTGAGAGAAATGACTGGTCACGTACAGGAACACACAGTAAGATTGACCCAGGTTCTCTTCAGAAACCATGGAGGTCAGAAGGGAGTGGGATGACATCCTTGAAGTGCTAAAAGGAAAATGAGTTGAGAGTTTTTATATGTATTAAATTATCTTTCCACAATAAAGGGACACTACTGTGCACCTGAAACTAGTATAAGACTGTGTATTAACTACACCAGAATTAAAACAAAATTAAATAAAAAACAAAAAAGGGAAAAGGAAGATATTCCCAGAGAAAAGCTGAGGAAGTTCATCACTACAGACCTATACTACAAAAATGCCGAAGAGAGTTCTTCAGGCCAAAGCAGGACACTAGAAATTTACTCAAAGTCATACAAAGAAATAAAGAATTCCAGAAAAAATAACTGCATGGGGAAACATAAACACGCCTTTAGTTTGTAACTCCCCTTTATTTCCTACCTGACTTAAAAAACAAATACATAAAACAACAATTACCCATCGGTGTCACTGGGAATACAATGTATAAGGATATGAGTTGTGACAACATAAGGCGAGTTCTACGGAAACTTGGTTTTGTATGCCACTGCAGCTGCTGGTATCAGTTCAAACTGGAGTTCTATAAGTTTACGATATTAAAGGCAACCCTCATGGGAACAAGAAAATAATTTAAAAATATACATAACAGGACTAAGAAGAGAATAATTGTACCCCACTAAAAAAGTCAGTTAAACACAAGACAAGGTAGTAGAAGAAATGAGAAACAAACAGAGGTATAAGATATACAACACAAATAGCAAAATGGCAACCCTTCCTGGTCAGTAATCACACTAAATGTAAAGGATTACCTTCTTCAATCAAAAGAGACGGGCAGAATGGGTAAAAAGACATTATACAACTTACACTGCGTACCGGATACTCCTTTCAGATGTAAAGACGCAAACAGACTGAAAGTGAAAGAACGGGACATGATCTTCTACGGAACGAGTATCCAGCAGAGAACCGGGGTGGGTGTGCTGATGCCAGGGAAACAGACTTTAGGTCAAAAATGGCTATAGAAGACAAAAAAGGACACTAGATACTGAGGGAAGAAGACTGTCATGAAGAAGACCCAGCAATTACAAACACATCTACTTTGAACAACAGACTTCCCCAATACATGAAGCCAACATGGACAGAATCGAGGGGAGACACTGATAGTTCTGTACCAATAGTTGCAGACTTCAGTACCTCATACTCAGTAACTGGGTGGAACAGCCAGACAGAAGAGCAACAGGGAAAGAGAAAACCTATAGAGCAACACTATAAACCAACGAAACGTTACAAACATATAGAGGGTACTCTACCCAGCAACAGCAGAACACGCATTCTTCTCAAGTTCACATGGAACAGTCTCCAAGGTAGATCACAGGTTGGGTCACAAAGCAGTCTCAGTAGATTTCAAAAGTTAAATCATATCAAGTATCTTCTCCAACCAAAATGGAAGGAGGCTAGAAATCAATAATAGAAGGAAAATGAACAAATCTGTGGAAATTAAGGGCTCAAACACTCTTTAAAAACTAGTGGATCAAAGAAGACATGATAAGGGAAATTAGAAAATACTCTGAGAGGAATGAAAATGAAAACACAACATACCCAGACATGGATGTGATGAAAGCAGTGCTCGGGGAAAATTCTACCTGCAAAGTCGCACATTGAGAAGGAAAAAACACCTCCAATAAACTAACGTTATAGCTTAGGGAGCTAGAAAGAGAAAAATAAAGTAAACCCAAAGTTAGCAGAAAGAAAGAAATAGTAAGTAGGAGACTGGTGAGAGATGCAAGAAAATAGGAAAACAAAATACTCAAAAATAAGAAGTTGGCTTTTTTGAAATGACCAACAAAATTGACAGACTTTTAGCTAGAACAACTAAGAAAAGAATTAGAGACAATGCATATAAATAGTAAACGAACATGGGAATATTATGCTTGACCTTACAGAAATAAAGAGAATTATAAGACAATACTATGAAAAGTCGTACTTCAAGAAATTAGATCACTTACATGGAATAAACAAACTCTTAGAAACACGCAAGTACAAAAACGGACTCAAGAAGAAACAGAAATTCTGAACAGATATACAACAAGTGAAAAGTTTGAATCAGTGATGAATGCGCTCCTAAGGAAGAGAAGTCCAGGAACTGATGGCTTCGCTGGTGAATTACATCAAACGTTTAAAGATGAACTAACACCAATTCTTAAACTAACAAAAAAGAAGGCAAGGAGACACTTCGCTCTACATTCTATAAAACTAGTATTACTCTGCTACCAAAGCCAAACAAGTACACCACATAAATGCTAGATACCAATATCCTTAGACATGCAAAACTCCTCAACAAAATGCCAGTAAACCAAATCCAGTGGCATATTAAGAAGATTATGCGCCATGGCCAAGTGGGATTTATCTCAAGAATGGAGGGCGGATTCGACACAAGAAAAATCAATCAATGTAATATATCGTATTGACAGAAAAAGGAAAAAACCCCCTAGGAGGACCTCAAAGGCAGAAATGAATACCCAGTGGCCTTTCAGGATAAAAATTCCTAGAAAAATAGGAATAGAAGGTAACCTCCTCAACATGATAAAGAACATTTCTGGAAAACCCGCAGCTACCTCATACTCAATGGCGTAAAGACTGAAAACTTGCTTCTTGAAAGCAGGAACTAGGTGAGAATGACCATGTTCACCACAGCTTTTCAGTAATGTAAGGAAAGGGTTAGCTATAGCAATTAGGCAAAAACAAACAAACAAACCCACAAAAATTAAAAAAATGAAAATCATCTATTTTGGAAAAGAAGAAGTAAAATTATTTTTATTCACAGATGACATAATCCTATACATAGAAAACCCCAAGGAATCTTCAAAAGAAAAAACAAAAGAAAAACCACTACTGGAGCTACTAAGTGAGTTCAGTGAAGTCACAGGGCACATGGTCAAGAACACAAGAAATCGTGTATTTCTATCTGCCAGCAGTGAGCGATCTGAGAAGGAAAATGATTTTTCAGTCCCATTTACAACAGCATCCATGGTCATGGCCTGGAAGGTTTAGTATTTTCATGATGACAGTATGACCGACCCGTGATCTACAGATGCAGTGCAATCCCTGCCAACATTCTCATGGCCTTTTTAAAAAAACAGAGATGGAAAAACTGATCCTAGAGTGTTCATGGAATTGCAAGGGGCCTGAATTACTGAGACAGTGTTGAAAAGAACGGTGGAAGGCTCGCCCAGTCCACTCTCGAAACTCACAGAGAGCTACAGCAGCCGTGGCAGTGTGGTCGTGGCGTAAGGACAGACGTGCAGACCAATGGACAGACTGGACCCACAAGAAATAAACCCTCACATTCATGGACAACGGACAACGGACACCACAGGGTGTCGCGACTATTCAGCCGGAAGGAACAGTGTCTTTGACAAACGGCGCTGGGACAAGTCGGTGAAAGACTGAAGCCAGACCCCAACCTCACACCACGTACAACGGCGAAATACAGCTGATGCACAAACGTAAGAGCGAAAACCACGAGTTTCTCAGAAGATGACGTGGGGTAAACCATACAAACTTGGATCTGGCAATAAATTGCCAGATATAAACAACAGCCACATCTAAATGTTACCAGACTGCTTGTTGTTAAAACAGTCAGTTGTGAGAATATCCCTTCATTAAGAAATAAAGGATAGAATCTTAAAGATAAAAAATGGGGTGGGGGCGTCTGGGTGGCTCAGTGGGTTAAGCCGCTGCCTTCGGCTCGGGTCATGATCTCAGGGTCCTGGGATCGAGCCCCGCATCGGGCTCTCTGTTGAGCAGGGAGCCTGCTTCCTCCTCTCTCTCTGCCTGCCTCTCTGCCTGCTTGTGATCTCTGCCTGTCAAATAAATAAATAAAATCTTAAAAAAATA